>NC_041739.1:8455620-8771916 GCF_004115215.2 Ornithorhynchus anatinus | reverse complement strand
CGGGCTCTTGCCACTTGAGCCACGCTGCTTCGCTGGTTATTAGTTATTTCTACTTTTTACCAGTTGTGTTAAGTGCAATTTGTTGCATGGCATTGTGACCAAAGTAATCCAGGCTCCTAATGATCAAGGAAAAGTCACAAGAACCGACAAGTGAAAGGACCGTAAGCTCCCTCCAGACCCTAAGATCATTGTGGGCAGGGAATGTGCTGACCAACTCTGACATACCGTTACATTGTACTCTCCCAAGCTCTTAGAACAGTCCTCTGCCCATGGTAAGTGCTCAATAAATCATGGCGTAGTGGGTAGAGCACCCAGAACCTTATCCTTCTGATGCCCGGCGCTCTATCACTAGGCGATACTGCTTCTCTACAGATTTCCACTCCATCTTTTGCTATGGCAGTCTACGTTAAACCAGTCCCACTGCCACGGGGGAGTCGGTTCATTAGACTGTAACTCTTGGCAGAGAGGGTATAACTATGCTTTCTTCTTTCCATCTTCTAGAGCGCTGAGCAGGTGGTTACTATGAGCTATTCTTGACTGTGAAGAGGATGATGACCCCACCAACAGGAAGATGGAAATTTCATTTGGCAAGGCTATATAGGAGTCAGTAGTTGTAGAGATCATTCTCCTTAAACACATCAGAGCTCTCCTTAAGGGGTTTTTCCTGTATCTTTCTTACTGTATTCTCAGAGGTAGAAATGGGATAGAACAAGAAAGGGAGTTAATTATCTTGGTGGGTGGGGAGGGGGTGTAGAATGAGAATAGTCATGTAAAGGGTAACCAGCTAATTTAAACAGAAAGAAGCACACTGTGTCCACTTCAGAATTTGCTGAAGCCAGCACAAAATAAGATATGTAAGACACGTGAGAAAAGAAAAAAGAAAACAGAGAGAGGAATAACATTCTGAAGAAGGTAGAATTGGGCTGAGGGAAGCAGGAACAAAAGGTCAATTTCTGGAGGACAGGTTATTCACAGTCCCTACCCTAGAGAAATGAAGAAAAGCTGTGAGGAAGTGCTAATAAAACACTGCAAGATATTTTGCAATAAATGCACTAGTCCATCTTGCTTCACAGATAGCATTTGATGCTGCTGATATATATTTTACCATAGTATCAGTCAGCATCCCCCAGCTGCCACTGAAGGTTTGCACAAAACAAGCTTTATAATCTTTGAGTGCCAAGCACAGTGCTATATGCTAGATCCATACCACATAAGCAGATTAGGCACAGTCTCTGTCCCCGGTGGGCTCACAGTCTAAGGATTGACATATCACCTGCCCTTCTGAGAGTTTACAATCTAAACTGACATTGAAGCAAAGGAACAGCTGCAAACCCAGCATTAGGTACCAAGTTCCCAAATAACTACCCAATACGACTGAATGAAGTTAAAGTGTGGCAAGGAATTTCGGGAAGCAAGAAAACGTGAAAAGCCTTAACCAGTCTTCCCACTTGATTTATTGACTCTCTTCCCTCCAACCCTTGCTCGTGTTCTTATTCCTTCTGGAATGGCCTTTCCCTTGAGATCTCCCATCCCAACCCAACTGTAAAGCTCTCTGGAAACCCCTCCTCCTCCTCCAGCTCTAATTTCCTCAGGTCAGTTCCATCTGACAGCTTTTGTCAGTATCATATGTATTGAGTAATATGTGCTTGTGACATTGCAATGCAACAGAACTGGTAGACCTGTTCCCTGCCACAGAAAGCTATGAGAAGCAGCGTGGCTCAGTGGAAAGAGCCTGGGCTTGGGAGTCAGAGGTCATGGGTTCTAATTCGGCTCTGCCACTTGTCAGCTGTGTGACTGTGGACGTCACTTCACTTCTCTGTGCCTCAGTTACCTCATCTGTAAAATGGGGATTAACTGTGAGCCTCACGTGGGACAACCTGATGACCCTGTATCTACCCCAGTGCTTAGAACAGTGCTCTGCACATAGTAAGTGCTTTACAAATAGCAACATTATTATTATTATTGGATATGTACTTAGATTCTGTGTGTGGTGGCTGAGGGTGTATGAATATCAAGTGCTTTAAAGGGTACCAGTCCAAACATAAAGGTAGACAGAAGGGAGAGGGGGTAGGGGAAAAGAGGGCTTAAGTGAAGAAGGGCTCTTGGAGTAGATGTGATTTTAACAAGGCTTTGAATTTGAGGGAAGAGGAAGCCTGTCATAAATGGAGGGGATGGATTTCCAGGCCAGGGACACTTTCAGTTTATATTACTTTATACTTATTAGCTTCATTCATTTATTTCTCTCACTTATTCTCCATGATTTTGCTATTGATAGAAGAAGCGTGAAGCAGCGTGACCTAATGGTTAGAGACAGTCCTTGGAGTCAGAAGGATAGGGGTTCTAATCCCAACTCAGCTCCTTGGGTGACCATGAGCAGGTCACAACTTCTTTGGGCCTCAGTTATCTCATCCGTAAAATGGGAATAAGACTGTGAGCCCCTTGTGGGACATGGACTTGTGTCCAGATGGATTATCAGGTATCTACCCTAGCACTTAGTATAGTACTGGAACATAGCACTTAAAAAATACCATGAAATAAAGATAGGTTATAGCACTCTGTGAATGGTTTATGTCTCTGTGTAAACCCCTTTCAGACAAAGACCTTGTCTCTTACCCAGTGGTACTTTCCCAAGTGTTAATACTGTGCTCTTTACACAGTAAGCACTCATTAAAATCCTTAGATTGACCAACTAGATATTCACGGCATTTTGGAGTAAGCGCAGATTGAGCTAAAGTCAAGAGATTTTGCTCAAGATGGATAGGACATTCATTCTCTAAACTCAAAGAGGTAAAATTCAACAGAGATAATTTTGTGGGGGTGTGTGCCAGCCCAGGACATTACATTTAAACTGTATTTATTTTCCTATCCTTTAGCAGTTTTCCCATGACGAAACACCGTCTCCAAAACCAGTTACTCTGTTTTTTTCTTTAAGTCTTTTGTGAGGAATCATATCAAAGACCTTTAGAAAACCCAAGCCTGTGTCTTCTGAGCTTATTGAGTTCTTCAGACAACTCCAAGATAATAAGATAGAACAATTTTCCCTAACTGAAACCAGGTTGTGTCTTTATTTTTTCCCTCCTATAGATTTATTTTTTTCCTCCAAGAGTTGAATGACCTTAACTTGACTATCAATTCTATTAATTTGCCGGGATTACACAGGAGGTTCATTAGACTCTAAATTCCAGGTTTACCTGTTTATGTAGATGGTGGTTATATTGACTCCAGAAGTGTTGATTTGAATTAAATCATTCAGGAATAACTTTGTATGTTTTGACTAGTCCTGGCAAGTTAATATGCATTGCTAGATAAACACAAGGATTAAATATAACCTCTGGAACAGTGATGGCCTTTCTAATTAATGTTTTGTCATCTGCTTTCTATCCTGCCTGTATGAGAGGCAGCATGTCCTAGAGGAAAGAGCACAGACCTGGGAATTGGGTGATTTGCGTTCTAATCCCAGCTCTACCACTGACCTGCTGGGAGGCTCTGGACAAGTCACTTGCAGGGAGTTTTCTGAGCCACATTTTCTTCATCTGTAAAATGGGTATAGGAACTCTGCACTACCTCCCAATTAGACTGTGAGTGCAATGTGGAACAATAATGGTCTACAAACTGATTATCTGTATCTCTCCCACCACTTAGCATATGAAATGGCATGTAGGAAGTGCTTAATAAATATCAATCAATGGTATTTATTGGGTGCTTACTGTGAGCAGAGCATTGAACCAAGCAGTAGGGGGAATGCAATAGGACTGATAGATGTATTCCTTGTCCATAAGGACCTTACAGACTAGGAGAGAAAGCTTACAGTCTGAAGCAACAATAATATCATTATTATTAGGATGGCCTCACCCTGTGTATTCCTTTGCATCTTTTCATATAAAACAGCTTACTGAAAAGCCTAGATTGGGTTTTGAGAAATCCCTTGACACTATTATTTTTTGTTCCTGAGGAATCTGAAAAAGTGATGTCCAAGTGGGCAGGAAAAGTGACCTCCAACTCTACTGTTCTCTCCCAAGTATCTAAAACAGTGCTCAGCGCACAGTTAGCACTCAAATACCACCGATTGTTTTATATATATATATATATTTATAATGGAGGGGGTTGACCCAGAGACATAAGAATCCCTGGAAACATGCTTCAAAATGAATGTTGTTGTGGTAGTTTCATTTACTGAATACCTACTTGGCACGGCGTGTTGCACTAAGCTCTTGAGAAGAGCAGACTAGCAAAGTGACCTATTCCCTGCCCCCAAGGAGCTTACCCTCTAATGGGGAAGACAGACATAAAGCAGCATGACCAAGTGGAAAGGGTGCAGATATGGAAATCAGAGGGCCTGGGTCCTAATCCCAGTTCCCCCGCTTTCCCTTTATGGTATTTGCTAAGCACTTACTGGGGGCCAAGGAAGGTGGTTAGAGTTGGGGTAGATATAAATCAGATCAGACACAGCCCCTGCTCCATTTGAAGCTCACTAAGTAAGCCATCATACAGTTGTCTGCTGTGTGACCTTGGGGTAGTCTTTTAACTATTCATTGCTGCAGTTTCCTCACCTGTAAAATAGGGAATTAAATCCTACTCCCCCAATTTAGACTGTGATCCTAATGTGGGACAGGAACTGTGTCCAACCGGTTAATCTTGTATCTACCCTAGTGCTTAATACAATGCTTGGTACATAATAAACCCTTAGCAAGTACTATTAAAAAATACATATACTTGCAACTAGGTTGGTCAAAATGAATTAGGCAGACCTATTAGCAAACGTTCCAATTTGAGGATAATAGTCAAAGCAGCATGGTGTGGTGGATAGAGCATCGGTCTAGGAGTCAGAAGGTCATGTGTTCTAATCCTGAAACCTCCACTTGTCTGCTGTGTGACCTTGGGGAAGTCGCTTCACCTCTCTGTGCCTCAGTTATCTCAGTAAAATGGGGATTGAGACTGTGGGCCCCAGGTAAAACAGCGACTTTGTTCAACCAGATTTTCTTGTATCCACCCCAGGGCTTAGTACAGTGCCTGGAACATAGTAAGTGCCTAACAAATACCACAAGTATTATTAGAGTTGGCTGGAAAAGTGATAGGATTTGGGACTGGGAAATTAATTGGAGGAAAAAAGAAAAAGCCTCAGTCATTCATAGGCTAAAAATCTTGCAAGAAGAATATATGGTCACGTGTCCCAACTATCTTGTATCTGTTTAGTACAGTGTTTTGCAATACCAAGTACTTAACTAATACCTTAATATTAATATTCAATTTTTAAAGGGTCTGCTGCTAAGCGAGCTGGCAAGTTCTGGAAAAATAATGCTAGTTCTGGGATTGCAGAACTCCATGTTATACAAAAGCATATCTTTTCAAGTAAATCCAAAGTCAAACTTCTCTAGGTACCTCCTTACCCTTGGAGACTGTGAAAACTCTGCTTAGAATGTTATCTTCTTGATTCCGAGAAGGTGGGGTGTGAGGATCTATAATTTTCTTGTAACTCTGTATCGATCACTTAAAAATCACTGGAATTGTATTCCTCTCCACTCGTGTATTGCATCAGACACTCATTTTTATTCAAGATGAGAAATGGTCTATAGATTTCCTTGTAATTAAGTCAATTTTAAAATGGCTCTGTCCAGCCGGAAATGCTAATTCTCACCCAGGGAGGACGTTTTCGAGAAGCGTTCCGTTCTGACCTGGAAAGATCTGTGGCAGTTATTTTTCAGGAGGCGGAAGGGATAAATTCATTTGGGAGAAATAGATCAATAGGGGCATTTTCTCAGCTTTTGTCTGGGTGGAATGTTGCATGGTAACTGGTTTATTTAACTGTGCCCAACACTTCAAGGCTGGTTCTTGCCTCTGAAATTATTTATGGTGGGATCCTGGCAGAGTTTATGGTATAAGGCATTTATTAAGGGTCCGGCCCTGTTTTAAGTGCTGGGAAAAACACAAGATTATCAGATCAGAGATAAACTACGTGGGTTTGTGGTTCGAAATAGGGAGAAGCAGGAAGTGTTATCCTCATTTTTCAGGTGAGTTAACTGAGGCCAAGAGAGAGGTTCACACACTCATCTAAGGTCAAATAGTAGGCTGTTGGCAAATAGTGGCTAGTGTTTGATTCTTCACATTCCTGGCAATGACTGACTACAGGGCTTTCTTCAGAACCAATCATAGTACTATGGGCTTCTCTCTCCACTCTAGTGTTCCCCAGGTCCAATTGTGACCCCCTTTCCCCCCAAATCCAGCTGCCTCTCCCTTTTCTGCCACAATCAGTTGAGGACATATATTAAGTGCTTACTATGTGCAGAGCACAACATGACAGAGTTAGCAGACACCTTCACCTGCCCACAATGAACTTACAGTCTAAATGGGGAGACAAACATTATAAATAAGCAATTTAAAATATATAATTTTAAGATAGGTACATAGGTGCTGTGGGGGTGAATACCAAATGCTTAGGTCACAGATACAAGTGCATAGATGAAGCACAAGGGAGAGACAAGGAAAAGAGGACTTAATCTGGGAAGGCATCTTGGAGGAGATGTGACCTTAATAATGCTTTGAAGGTGGGGAGAGTGGTGGTCTGGCATATATGGAGAGGGAGGGAGTTCCAGGCTAGGGGAAGGATGTAGGAAAGGGGCCTCCCCAGCCACTGTTCTTCTGTCCCTATACCTTCACTTTTTTTAAATAGTATTTGTTAAGCATTTACTATGTGTCAAGCTTTGTTCTAAATGTTGGAATAGATACAAGTTAAACAGGCTGAATACAGTGTAGGAGGAAGAATGGGTATTGAATCCCTATTTTGCAGTTGAGAAAACTGAGGCACAGAAATGACTTGACCAAGGTCACATAACCGGCAAGTGGCAGAGCTGGGATCAGAATACAGGTCCTCTGGCTGTGAATTCCTTGCTTTATCCGCTTGGCCATGCTGAGAAGCCAGGGCTGCCCTGAAACAGTTAAGACTGTGGATTCCATGTGGGACAGGGACTGTGTCCAACCATATTTGCTTGTGTCCACCCCAGAGTTTAGTGTGGTGCCTGGCTCACAGTAAGCACTTAACAAATATCATAACTTATTTTATCTATTAGGTTTAAGGAGATCAGTCAATCTGTTTGAGGTATTGCTTCATCTTGTGTTCCTCTTGCCTGGACAGAAATATGTCTGCTGGCCAACTGGTGCCGATAGGCCTGCCTTTCTGCTCCTCTACAGTTGGCCTCTCCAAATTCTGGAGAGGCCACACAAGATGGCAGCCAGGGAGGAAGACAAAGAAGAGGCTTAGTTACTTCTGTGATGTCAGCTCTCAAGTCAACAAGCTGTGAGAAGCGGGAATGGTATGAGCAGCAGGGGTCGTTGGAGTTTCTTGTGCTGGCTCAGAAGTTGGGCTAGCTGGGCTCCCATCCTTAAATAGTACTGATGTCATCAGATGGCATAACGTAGATGCAAATTGTGTGTTTTTTGCGCTTATGGAATCACAGCCTAAATGGACGAGTCAATGGAAACATACTCTTTTCTGGTATGTAGACCCAATGTCAGAGTCAGAATGGGGAGCAGAAAGCTACTGTATTCTTCATTGTCCATTAGCGAGAGTGTAAACCTTTCACAGCTGGAAATGAGTTGACCTCTTTTTCCCCATGTAGTACAGTAGTTTTAGTTGAGGAAAATCTTCAAGTTCTTCAGGTTAAACTTGAAAATAAATAGGCTTTGCCTTGCCTGACAAACAGAGAGATACTCAGTGCTTCAGTCTTTCATTGATTTAATTGTGTTAAAGAATGATCTGAATGCCATCAGTCAGATTTATGCCATTAATTTCCAGGAAGCTTTATAGCAGCAGCTCCGTTTCAGAAGGAAAGAAAAACACACAGGTACAACAGAGGAATTGCCCACGGATGAAGACGTATATCAGCCCAAGCAGTCAAAATTTACAAGGAAACAGCCTCATAGACTGAGATGTGTTTTTTAGAAAGTCATCTTAGAAGTTGATCTGATTTGTCATACCCCGAATGGGAAATCCCATAGCTCCCACATTACTGAGAACCAGCATGGCGTAGTGGAAATAGCACGGACCTGGGAGTCAAACGATCTGAATTCCAATCTGGGTTCTGCATCTTTTCTGCTGTATGACTTTGGGCAAGTTACTTAACTTCTCTGTGCCTCAGTTTCCTCATCTGTAAAATAGGGATTAAATCCTACTCCTTCCCATTTAGACTGTAAGCCCCATGTGGGACAGAGACTGTCCAACCCAATTACCTTGTTTCTATAACCCAGCATTTAGTACAGAGCTTGGCACAAAATGAGCTCTTATCCAGTATGGGTAAAAATCCTATTTTTTGGTGTTATGATGTAGGTTTGATTGCCATTCTGTCCTTTAACTGTTGGAGTTCCTCAAGGGTCAGTTCTTGGCCCTCTTCTGTTCTCCATTTACACTCACTCCCTCGGTGAACTCATCCGCTCTCACGGCTTTGACTACCATCTCTACGCAGATGACACGCAGATCTACATCTCCGCCCCCTCCTCTCCCCCTCCCTTCAGGCTCGCATCTCCTCCTGCCTCCGGGACGTCTCCACCTGGATGTCGGCCCGCCACCTAAAACTCAACATGAGCAAGACTGAGCTCCTCATCTTCCCTCCCAAACCCGGTCCTCTCCCAGACTTCTCTATCACCGTGGATGGCACGACCATCCTTCCCGTCCTGCAGGCCCGCAATCTCGGCGTCATCCTTGACTCGTCCCTCTCGTTCACCCCACACATCCTATCCGTCACCAAGACCTGCCGGTTTCACCTCTACAATATCGCCAAGATCCGCCCTTTCCTCTCCACCCAAACGGCTACCTTACTATTACGGGCTCTCGTTATATCCCGGCTAGACTACTGTGTCAGCCTTCTCTCTGACCTCCCTTCCTCCTCTCTCGCCCCGCTCCGGTCTATTCTTCACTCCGCTGCCCGGCTCATCTTCCTGCAGAAACGATCTGGACATGTCACTCCCCTTCTTAAACAACTCCAGTGGTTGCCTATCGACCTCCGCTCCAAACAAAAACTCCTCACTCTAGGCTTCGAGGCTCTCCATCACCTTGCCCCTTCCTACCTCTCCTCCCTTCTCTCTTTCTACCGCCCACCCCGCACGCTCCGCTCCTCTGCCGCCCACCTCCTCGCCGTCCCTCGGTCTCGCCTATCCCGCCGTCGACCCCTGGGTCACGTCCTCCCGCGGTCCTGGAACGCCCTCCCTCCTCACCTCCGCCAAACTGATTCTCTTTCCCTCTTCAAAACCTTACTTAAAAATCACCTCCTCCAAGAGGCCTTCCCAGATTGAGCTCCTCTTCCCCCTCTACTCCCTCTGCCATCCCCCCTTTACCTCTCCGCAGCTTAAGCCTCATTTTCCCCTTTTCCCTCTGCTCCTCCACCTCTCCCTTCCCATCCCCACAGCACTGTACTCGTCCGCTCAACTGTATATATTTTCGTTACCCTATTTATTTTGTTAATCAATTGTACATCACCTTGATTCTATTTAGTTGCCATTGTTTTTACGAGATGTTCTTCCCCTTGACGCTGTTTAGTGCCATTGTTCTTGTCTGTCCGTCTTCCCCGATTAGACTGTAAGCCCGTCAAACGGCAGGGACTGTCTCTATCTGTTGCCGACTTGTTCATCCCAAGCGCTTAGTACAGTGCTCTGCACATAGTAAGCGCTCAATAAATACTATTGAATGAATGAATGTCTGGAGGTGGGGACATGGGGGGAATGAGTCACAGTGAAGGGGAGTGATGAAATGCTAAAGCCAATACAATATTGACACATGAATCTGGGACTGAGATATCTACCTTCTAATTTGGGTAATTTTGCAGAAGCTCTTCTGTCTATGCTTCTAGTGGAACAGTTGCAAGGAACAGGTGCAGTATAAAAGCAAGTTATTTCCTGTCTCTCATGAGCTGTTTGTTTTGCAAATATCCTACAAGAGTTGGCACTGTTCAATAGTTACCATATTAAGGACTTTTCATTATAGAGAGGTAGAACATAACCTGCAACTGGAAGGTTCATGAACATACAGAGTTGGACTGGTAGTTCGTTCATTTAATTTAAGCCTCCGTAAGAAGAGGTTGAAAGCTTTTTTGTTTTTTTAAATCTATTGGTTGATCAAAGTTCGGGTCTCTTCCAACACAGAACAGGTTATGAAAATCACTAAAAAGTGCTTCGAGTTGGCCAGTGGCTGCTTGTTCTCTGAAGTGCCCACTCAAAAAGACATGGAAATAGGCATTTTTTTTTCTGAATCAGTGCCGTACACGGAGAAGCCTGAAGACAGCTAAGTTTAATTCAGCTCTCCCCAAGAAAGTCTTCTACACAGTCCAAGACTTCACTGTGCAAACCCTCTAAAGTAAGCTCCCTATAATCTGGGAAGGAAATGTGTCTACCAACTTTGTGTTGTACTCTCCCAAGCACATATAGGCACATAGTAAACGTTCAAGAAATACTATTAATTGATTTAAAAAAAAAAATCAAAGGCTGACACCGAATTCTGCTGTCTAGTCAGTCCTCTGTCCAAAAATGCACTAATGGATAAAACAGCAGAAAACTTAATCAAGAAATATTTGTGTCCTTGAGCAAATGAGGAAATCAGAGAGTTCCAGCAACATCAATAAATCAATGGTATTTACTGAGTGCTTACTGTATGCAAAGCACTGCACTAAGCATTTGGGACAGTTCAATACAGCATAGCTGGTAGACACATTCCTTTCCCACAAGGAGCTTAAAGTCTAGAGGGGGAGGCAGACATTAAAACAAATTATGGATATGTACATAAGTGCTGTGGGGCTGAGCGTGGAATGATTAAAGGTTCCTTCCTGCCTCTTTTCTCTCCCCACTCCAGTCAATACCTCACTCTGCTGCCCAGATAATTTTTCTACAAAATCATTCAGTCCATGTTTCCCCCCTTCTTAAGACCTTCCAATGGTTGTCCACCCACCTCTGCATCAACAGAAACTTCACACCATTAACTTCTAATAACTCAATCACCTTGCCCCCTTCTATCTCACCTCATGGATTTCCTACTACAACCCAGCATGCTCATTTTGCTCCTCTAAAACCAACCTACTCACTGTACCTCAGTCTTGTCTATCTCACAGCCGACCCCTTGCTCGCATCCTGCCTCAGTCCTGAACCGCCATCCTTCTTCGTATCTGGCCTACCATCACACTCTCCACCTGAAGCCTTATAAAAATAGCATCCTCAAGAGGACTTCCCCGATTAATCTCTCATTTCCTCTATTCACCCTTCTGCATCACCCTTGCATTTGCATTTTTACCCTTTAATCACTTCTCCCTCAGCCCCACTGTACTTAGGTAGATATCCATGAGTTATTTATATTAATGTCTATCTCTCCCTCTAGACTGTCAGCTCCTTGGGGGCAGGGAATGTGTTTACCAACTCTGTTATGTTGTACTCTAAGTGCTTAGTACAGTGCTCTACAACCAGTAAACACTCAAGAAATATGAATGATTACAGATCCAAGCACTTAGGCGATGTGTAAGGAAGATGGAATAGGCATCATGACTCAGCCCCCAAATAAAGATTTACAGAGCAGGACCCTACTGCCTTTCTGGCTTTTAGATCTGCTCCTATCAACTGCTTTTTGGCAGTTTCAGCTGTGACGTCTGGCACCCATGTCGAACACCAAATGTCACGAGGGGATTATAAACACAACCGGAACATAACCGATCTTCCAGCCTCGAAGGAGCACTTGTTTGCAATACGATAGCTCCTAGAAGGACTTTTTCAGAGAATGTGTGATAAAATTTCCCCAGAGTACCTACTTATCCAGTGAACCAAAGTGGACACCAAGTAGGTGTACTAAGACCTAGTGAAGAATATCCTCAAGAAAGGAATCAATGTGGCCTAGTGCAAAAATCATGGGCCTAAGATTCATAAGATTTAAGTTCAAATCCTGGATCCTCCACTTCCTTGCTGTAATCTAGGAAAAGTCACCTAATTTCTCTGTGCTTCAGTTTCCTCTGAAGGGGTGTTTGATCTCCGTCTTCCCTCCCCCTTAGACTGTGAGCTCTGTGTAGCCTGATCTATCTTGCATCTTTCCCATCTCTTAGTACAGTATTTTGAACACAGTAAAAGCTTGACAAACGCCACCAAAAAAGTGGGGGGAGAATTGTGGATTGCTGGCTGGTAGCTGTGGTGGATGGACCTCCTTAAGGTACAGATATTTTAACTATCAAGTATCGGTTGGTCCTTCTTGAGCAAAGGCTGTGAGCAGACCATGAGTTAGTTTGCTTGTAGATCCTTCAACACTTAGTTCAAGGTCATTTGGATTCAGTCTCAGACATCATTCCCTACCTTCCTTTGTCTCATGGGAAAATGAAGCAGGAGAAAAGAATGATATTTAAATGTGTTATGTGATTTTGGTTTTTCAGAGACTTAGCCAAAGCAACCTAAAGCACCATTTTGTGCTGTTAAAGCCAATCGTTGGGGCTGGAGGCGTGATTGCTATTCCTGAAGTCATCTGGGAAGACTTTCTGGAATAGGTGACTGTAGTAGGGTTCCAAAAGGGAAAGATGAAATGATTGGCAGCTATCAGAGAAGGAAGTCCTGAAATAGCCCTATCCCTCTCCTTATTCAAACAATCAGTGGTATTTTTTGAGCACTTACTCCTTGCGGAACACTTTACTAAGCACTTAGGGGAGTACAGCACCATAGAGGAGGTAGGTATGATTCCTGACCATAAGGATCTTAGAGGCTAGAAGGGGAGGCAGAAATTAAGATAAATTACAGATGGATATGTACATAAGTGCTCTTCATTTGGTCCACTACCGTATATTAGAGTCTCCCAATTCCATATGAGAAAACTGGTACGGAGATGTTGTGCAAAATGATTATACTCTTCACGGAGTAAGAGATCAATAAATGCTATCGATTGACTACTCAGTCAGTAACAGAGCCAGAAATGGAATTCAAGCCTTCTTACAATTTTATTAATGTTAGTATTCAAAATGCTCATCTTTTCCATTAGATAGGAAGCTCCCTTAGGGAACTTTAAAGTGTATCCCTGCCCCCAGTATAATTCCAGGCACTTTGTGAGTACTCAAATAGGATTTTGAGGAGGAGGATGATGATTCTTAACTGTGCTCCTATTCACTGGTTGGCAATGTCATAGGTTCATTCATTCATTGTCACATTGATTGTGTGCAGAGCACTGTACTAAGCACTTGGGAGATCACACTGTAACAATAAAGAGACACATTTCCTCGCCACAAAAGCCTACAGTCTAGATGGGGAGACAGAAATTAATATGAATAAATTACAGATGGGTACAGAAGTGCTGTACGTGTGTTAGTGAGCCCCTATTCTTTTCAGGCCAGAGAGCAGAAGAGTTATATATATATATATATATATATATATATATATATTTGCTTTCCTCTTTTCTTTCTCATTCCCATGCAATTTCCAGTTACGATTGGATTAGATCCCATCATCACTGTTCTCTCTCTCCCCCAAACTAAAATTATTAAAATTTTCGCCCTTCTGTTTCTCGCCTTGGCTCCTGATTGTAGCCCCCTCCCAGCCCTCGAGGGGAAATAATCTGATTTAGGATTAAGGCTGTCACTAAGAATTGTTCATGTATAATTTATAGTCACAATTAAAAAGCATTTTTAACCAAGTGTCACAACATAGTGACAACTAAATTAGACTGTGATTTACATCGCTGAGCTCTGAGCTTCTTGATTTAGTGTCACCACAGAGATACTGACAAACAGCCCCAATGGAGCAAGACAGTGGTTTCAGGAAAGAAGGAGTTCATTTCCCATGTGTTAGTGGCTTGAAAGATATTTGGTGTGTGCTGCTGAAGGCATGAAAAATAATACTGCTTCAAGGAATGTAGAGCAGAGGACCGGCAATGAGCTGTTTTCTTTAATCACATAGTCCACTCTGTCAGAGAAAGTGATGCATATTGTTTAGTGATGGAGGGGGAGGATTCAAATCCATCAGGGGTATATTTATTGAGTGCTTACTGTGTGCAGAGCACAATACTAAACACTTGGGAGAGTACAGTACAGTTAGTAAGTTTAATCTCTGCCCTGAAATAACTTAGAACCTAGAGTTGGAGACTCTAAAATAAAATACTGGAAGGGGAGAGCAACAAGAGTTTAAAGATATGGACATAAGTGCTGTGGTGGGGAAAAGGATGGGGTGAGTCTAGGGGATTAGGACTCAAGTGTATGCGATTCAGTAGTGAGAAATAGGATGGGGAGAGGAGAGTAATAAGGGAAGGCCTCCTGGAGGAGATGTGATTTAGGTAAGGTTTTGAGGAAGGGGAGAACCGTTACCTGCTGAGTATGGAGGACAAGGGAGTTCCAGACAGGAAGAAGGGCATTATCATACACTTAATACATTGTGTTGCACACAATCACTCAATAAATACGATCGAATGAATGAAAGAAACAAGAACTTCCTCATGAGAGAAGGTAGAGCAAGGCACAGTTCAGAGGCTGACATTAAAGTAGCTAAGAAGAATTGAGTTTTGGTAACGAACGCTGGGGTTGTATCTCCTATGACTCATGTGAGGGCGATTGTTCATGAGGATGAAAAAGTCAACGAAGGGGAACTGGGAAGCCCCCAGATAGAAGTCACTAAACCTTTGGCTGTTGTGCCATTGATTGATATGGGGGTGTTGGGACTCTAAAGGCATGTGACTTTGAAGCCAGGGAGAAAAAGACCGGTGGTTGACCTGGGGAGGAAGATTAACCTTCTCTACATAAACTCACCTCATAAGGGAACGAATCAAGTATTTCAAATGAACCCTCGACCTACTACGGCACCTTTGAGTGGGGATAGTCACTTTCAGGCATCAATAATCAATTCATTTGATCGATCAATAGTTTTTCAAACTGTGGTATTATGGAGAATTTACCATATGCAGAACACTGCAGTAAGCCCTTGGGAAAGTACAATACAACAGAGGGGGTAGACAAGATCCCTGCCCATGTGGATCTTACAAATTGTGGAGAAACTTACAGTCTACAGCTATTATAGCACACCAGCCCTTTGTAAAATCTCAAGTAATGATAGAATGTTCCTTGCCTCTGTAGGCTAGCAATTCAGGCTGGTTCAGCCTAGAATGAGACTGTGAGTCCCTTGTGGCGTGGCTCAGTGGAAAGAGCACGTGCTTTGGAGTCAGAGGTCATGGGTTCGAATCCCGGTTCGGCCACTCGTCAGCTGTGTGACTTTGGACAAGTCACTTAACTTCTCTGTGCCTCAGTTACCTCATCTGTAAAAAGGGAATAAGGCTGTGAGCCCCACGTGGGACAATCTGATTCCCCTGTGTCTACCCCAGCGCTTAGAACAGTGTTCGGCACATAGGTGCTTAACAAATACCAACATTATTATTATTATTAATTGTGGGATGGAGGCTCTATCTAATTTCTCAGTGCTGAATAATAATCATAATGATATTGGTATTAAGCACTTACTATGTGCAGAGCACTGTTCTAAGTGCTGGGGGAGCTACAGGGTAATCAGGTTGCCCCACGTGAGGATTACAGTCTTAATCCCCATTTTACAGATGAGGGAACTGAGGCACAGAGAAGTTAAATGACTTGCCCACAGTCACACAGCTGCCAAGTGGCAGAGCTGGGATTCTAACCCATGACCTCTGACTCCCAGGTTCGGGCTCTTTCCACTGAGCCACGCTGCTGAATGTACCCCAGTGTTTGGCGGTGTTTGTTACCTAGTAGGTGTTAGGTAACAATTCCATAATAATTATAATTAGAATGGATAACTAAGGATCAATGTGCATATGTTCTCTGGGGATTTTACTCATGTATTTTTCTCTCGTGACATATTTAAGCCAAACTTAATTTTGCAATAATGTGTATTTTTACTAGCCATCTTGGTGACTACATGGTTAGGGAGAACAGAAGATGTTCTTCCAGTAAAGCAAGATTGCAGGAATATGTAGCGCCCATGGGGGAGAAAGGGCTTGCAAGAGCCCACGTTTTTATGCTCATAGAGTGGGATTTGCAGCACAGAAGAGCTAGGTAAAGGTCTCCATCTCATTTCAGGGCTTTGGTGGCTTTGAAGTGCTCATGCTTCAGTAAAAGTAATTGTGGCATTCATTAAGAATTCACTCGGCCAAGCACTGTATTAAACACTGGGAGAGGTGTAAGGCAGGTCAGACATAATCTAAATAGGATGATGATCATGGTATTTGTTAAGCACTTATTATGTGTCTATTATTATATTGTTCTCCCAAGTCCTCAATACTGTGCACATAGTAAGCGTTCAACAAATACGACTGGACAAATGAATATGTGCCAGGCACTGGGGTAGAAACAAGTTAAACAGGTTGGACCCAGTCCCTGTCCTATAAGGGGTTTACAACATTAATCCCCATTTTACAGATACAGTAAATGAGGGATACAAAAGCTAGATGACTTTCCTGAGGTCACAAGTCATCAAGTGGTGGAGGAAGAGCGGGAGAACAGTTCTTTAACCCCATTTTATGGAGGAGGAAACTGACCCAGAAAAGTTAAATAACTTGACCAAGGTCACATAGTAGGCCGGGACACTAGACGACACTGTTTCCCAAAGCCAAAGTAAACTTCAGTTGCTTTCTTTCTCACTGTGCTTTGAGTTTCATTGTGTTAGCTGTTACTTTCTCCTTAAATATAATATTGAGCTAAATGTTCACCTTCTTTCAAGTCATTAAAAATCTTTCAGATTTTTTTTTACCTTAATTCAATATAATTGGAAGAGGAGACTCATTCTGATATGTCTTCATCCCTTGTGAAGTCTTCTAATATTTGCTATTCCCTTTCAGAAGGATAAGTTTGTGGTTTGGATTTACTCTGCTATTGCCTTGTTTGTTTACGGACTTTGTCATATCAAGGAGCCAGAAAGTCAACTTCCTATCGAATAATCTGTGGAGAGTCTGGGAGTGAAATTAAAAAACTAATAAAAGAGGAGGTGTCAATGCTGCTGCCATCTTCCTAGCAGCAGGGAAATCTTTTATTTGATGTATCGATGCCCAGCAGTGCAGATATGAAAAAGGATAGAAGGAATAAATTACCAACCTCTTTTGAGAGTAGTGAAGCTAGCAAAAAAAAAAAAAACAGGCAGATTGTTGGGCTCTGTTTTCCTTCTTACTTGAAATGAGTTTCATTTTCACAGAACTTCAATCAAGCAGTGGCATTTAATAATAATGTTGGTATTTGTTAAACGTTTACTATGTGCAGAGCACTGTTCTAAGTGCTGGGGGAGATACATACAAGGTCATCAGGTTGTCACAGGCTCACAGTCTTCATCCCCATTTTACAGATGAGGTAACTGAGGCACAGAGAAGTTGTGACTTGCCCACAGTCGCACAGCTGACAAGTGGCGGAGGGGGGATTCAAACCCATAACCTCTGACTCCCAAGCCCGGGCTCTTGCCACTGAGCCACGCAATCTATGGGCAGAGCACTCTACTAGGAATTTGGGAGAGTACAATTCAGTTAGACATTTTCCTTGTCCACAAGGAGCCTACAATGATCAGTGGATGCTGATATTAATATAAAGAAAACCTGCTCCTGCCTTCACCACCAGGGCAAATTTTCCATTCATTCATTCAATCATATTTGAGCGCTAACTATGTGCAGCGCACTGTAATAAGCATTTGGAAAGTATAATTCGGCAACAGATAGAGACAATCCCTACCACAACGGGCTTTAGGCTACACTTGCAAGGGATGAATTTTTTTTGTTATTCAACCCCTAGAAAAGTGGGTATAATAATAATAATCATGGTACTTGTTAAGTGCTTACTATGTGTCACGCACTGTTCTAAGAACTGGGGTAGATATAAGTTAATCAAGTTGGAAGGTCCCTGTACCATATGGGGCTCACACTCTTAATTCCCATTTTATAGATGCGGTAATAGCTGAGGACCAGTGAAGTGACTTGCCCAAGGTCACACAGAAGACATGTGACAGAGCTATGGTTAGAACCCAGGCCCTTCGGACTCCCAGGCCTGGGCTCTCTCCACTGTGGGGTGTCAGATTCTAGGATTAGATTAGTCCTGGAAGCCCAAGGTGGGGGACCTCTAGGAAGCAATTTGGTGGAAGATGGAGAGAATTAAGGGTGAGTATTTACCAAACCACCTCCTTTCACTTATTTTTTTCCCCAGGCTGCTCTGCATGGTGAAATAATAATAATAATGGTATTGAAGTGCTCACTATGTGCCAAGCACTGTATTAAGAGCTAGGTGGATATAAACAAAGCAGGTAGGACACAGTCCCTGTCCCACATGGGGCTCACAGTCTCAATGCCCATTTTCCAGATGAGGGAACTGAGGCCCAGAGAAGTGAAGGGACTTGCTCAAGGTCACCCAGCAGACACGTGACGGAACTGGGTTTAGAACCCATGACCCTCTGACTCCCAGGCCCATGCTCTATCCACTACGCCATACTGCTTCTCTACAGAGTGGATCCTTTTCTCCCCACACCATTAACAAGCATTATGGGCTACCAATTTGAATGCTACTTGCCCCACTCTAAAATCAATCCTACTAGGCTCTTTCTTGATGTCAGTGTCAAGCACAGAGTTTAGGCAGAGTCCATCCTCAGCTGGCTTTGAAATTCTTACCGGTAAATCCCAGGAAGAGGCAAAGGATGGAATCACGAGATGGAGGGGAGAGTGTGAAGCAAAGGTTTAGTGGGGGAAGTTGGAAAAGGATTCGGGCATCCTTAATGATTATGCCCCTGACTGCCTACGTGACCTGGGATTAATCACTTTACCCAACCTGTGAATCAAGTGTTATAAATTCAATCTTCCCATCTTCCACTTCTCAGTCAATCGTATTTGCTTACTGTATGCAGTACTTGGGAGAGTACAATATAACGATATAACAGACACATTCCCTGTCCACGGTGATCTTACAGTCTAGAGAGGGAGGCTGCTCCAGTGCATATACTGGAGCTGAGGACTGGGAATTGACTCCCTTTCTCTTGGGGACATCTTACTACTAATAATAATTATGGTATTTAAGTGCTTACTATGTGATAAGCACTGTTCTCTAGACTATGAGCTCATTGGGGGAAGGGAATGTGTCTGTTATATTGTACTCTCCCAAGTGCTTAATACGGTGCTTTATATATAGTAAGTGTTCAATACATATGATTAATAATGTTGGTATTTGTTAAGCGCTTACTATGTGCAGAGCACTGTTCTAAGCACTGGGGTAGACACAGGGGAATCCAGTTGTCCCACGTGGGGCTCACAGTCTTAATCCCCATTTTACAGATGAGGTAACTGAGGCACAGAGAAGTGAAGTGACTTGCCCAAAGGGCCCAGGGGGCGGAGCCGGGATTCGAACCCACGACCTCCGAATCCTAAGCCCGGGCTCTTTCCACTGAGCCATGCTGAATGAATGTTCTAAGTACTGGGGTAGACAAGGAAATCAGGTTGCCTCAAGTGGGGCTCACGGTCTTAATCCCCATTGTACAGATGAGGCAACTGAGGCCCAGAGACGTTTAGTGATTTGCCCAAGCAGACAAGTGGCAGAGGCGGGATTAGAACCCAGTTCTTCTGAATCCCAAGCCCATGCTCTTGCTACTAGGCCATGCTGCTTCTCTTAATCATCTCTTCATCTTCCAGTGAAACTCTAGACTGTGAGTTCCTTGTGGTCAGGGACTGTTTGTACCAACTCTGTTGTATTTTACTCTCCCAAGCGTGTAGAACAGTGTTTTGCATACAGGAAGCACTTAGTGAATACCTTTTGGTTCAGTTACCTCTCAGTGTTGCAGTGGAGGGAAGTGGTTAATGTGTTCCGGTGAAGCATAGCACATGTGGAAACCACTAAATGGGAGTCCAGGGGGGAAAAGACAAGATCTGTTTGCCTTCCTGATTCTTGAATAAATCTCTCTCGTGCGACTCCCAGCCAATCTCTGGAAACACCGTTAAGTGATTAGAAAAGAGCAGAAATGAAGAGATGACCTGTCTTGTGCTTCTCTGTTTTGCTTCATTTGTCATGCTCATGTTTCTCCAAGCACTTGGAAACTGTGGAACCTGTAACATACAATAAGCTACAAACAAGAGCTTTAAATAGTCAGCTGAGGGTGCCAGCCAGATTTGCTGCAAAGGCGAGCCACAGGCAATCTAGAGAGAAAAATGAATGTTAGTGTTTTGCTTAATTGTTTATGATAGCCATACATTGATAGAGAGCTACTCCTTTGGGAGCGACTGGAATAAATCCTTAATGTATTAAGTAAAAGGCCCTAAGAGAGGTTTTAAATATTCCTCTTTTATTAATAAAATATCTATCACTAATTTCATGGCATGTTAATAGGATTTTTGTTTGTTTTTCCACTAAAGTAATACTCTACTGTCACTGGAATGAATTAGCTTTGGGCTTCCAAATTCATCCATTTGCAAGATGCATCCATTGCCTTGCAGTTTCCCAGCCTGCTCTGTACTTTGGGGTTTTGAGCCACACTCGACTGCAGAGGGGAGACTTTTTCTCTGAGTCGAGCCATTTGCATTTGTACCACAAGGAGGCAAGCATCCAGACAGTTACTCTACATCTCATCTCCCCCCCTCTTCTCGTCGCCCTGGCTTGCTCTCTTTGCTCTTTCCCACCTACCCTAACCTCAGCCCCACAGCACTTATGTATATATCTGTAATTTTATTTATTCGTATTGATGTCTATCTCCCTCACTCTAGACTGTGAACTTCTTGTGGGCAGCGAATGTGTCTGTTTATGGCTTTATTGTATTTTCGTTCTCTGCACACAGTAAGCGCTGAATAAATACGACTGAATGATTGTACAAAGGCGACTTTCAGGAAAACCTTTTAAAACCATACAAACTTTGCCCTGTTGCCTGAAAACTGTCTTTTTCTCTCTAATCCTACTAGAATGTGTATTCTCCAACAGAATGTCTTCATCCCCAGTAACGCTCATCAAAGATCCAAAGACAAGCATTTTTGGGCAATGGGCAGAGAGAGCTGAAATACATGGAGCCTGCCCTCTAGAAACTTAAAAACCAGGACTATATCAATGTGGGGTGGGATATTAAAAATTCATCTGGACGTGGGTTTTCTGGCTGTTCGATGCACTGCATGCATATGGTGTCACAGAGGATACTCTCATTTTCTTGGAAGTATGGCCTAGTGGGAAGAACAGAGGCCCGGAAGTCAGAGGACCTGGGCTCTAATCTCATTTCTGCCACTTGGTTGCTGTAGGACCTTGGGCAAGTCACTTAGCTTCTCCGTGACTGTTACCTCATCTGTAAAATGGGGATTTAGGACAGTGAGCCCTATGTGGGACAGGGACTGTATCCAACCTGATTATCCTGTATGAACCCCAGCTCTTAATACAGTGCCTGACACATAGTATGAGCTTAAAAGATCATTTTAAAAAAAAAAGCTCAAGGGAGAATGGGGTGTAGGCAGCTCTCATGAATGTTGTCTCCATGGGCCTGGATTTTACTGATTCTTGGAATATCCCATCTTGAAAATGAAACTAGAACTAATGTTTCTCATTCTGTACTTAATGTCAGACACCATTTGTCTTGGAGGTCAGTGCGATCCTATTCACTGAGCCCCAGATCTGTCTGCTCTTCAATCTCCACGGTGTCCAATTTTCCCTCCCATAAAGGGAATGAACAGCCATCTCTACACTTTTAGCATCTCTGCAGCAAAACACATATTAGGGCCAAACATTACTGTTGTGGTTGGCGCCATTAATCCATTGCATAGGAGAAAACAATTAGTTCTTCATAGTCATCAATGAAAGGTTCACTTTTCCAAGGAGGATTTATAGCAGGGGACTATACCTTTTGTTCTTTTTTTTCATAGTAATTATTTGTAATTTGTAACACATGAATGTTCCTCGAGGTTTTGTGGTCAAGGAACGTGGTTTAAGAATCATGGAAATAAATGTATAAAACGGACTACATAATTATATTCCCTTGGCTGAGCAAATTTCCTTTGAAACTTCAAACTAATTTGATTTAAGGGTTATAGAGGTAATGACTGAGGCTGGATTGACCAGTTTGGTTCCTGTTTCTAATGGCTGAGCCTTTTGAAGCATTAGGAGAAAGCCAATTGAAAGATAATTTTACGGTAATTTTACTAAAATTAAGGATAACCTTCCTGTTTGGAGGGATACGAGTTACAGATTGTCATCTCTATCCCGCTAGAGTAGACAGACATTTCATGCCATCAATACATTAACTGCTAACACCAATGCAGGACTCTCATTCCGTGGATTGCCAGCTGTAATAAAAAATAAATTCCACACACAGGGCTTATTTTATTTTGTTAAATAATGTTTTGGAAAGTGTTCATTCTGTGCATTAAAGGGCTAATGATGTAACTTCTTGCATCAGCAGAATAGTAAGAAATCAGACTATTGGATAAATGCATCAGCTCTAAAATTTGAATAATTAAAAAAAGAAAAAGAAGAAGAATACTACTTCCCACTCCTGCAGGGGCTAAATGCATTTAAAAGCATCCAGAGCTCTGAGTAAACTATTTAAAATATCATAATCCTGTCCTGATATATTTTTCAATCTGTTATAAAATTTGTTGTTGTTTTTTTCTTTCTGTTCTAGTGAGCTCCTTTTGTCTCTATCCCAAATAAGTTATTTTTGGAAATGTTTGTGTAAATATATACTATAGCTGTAAGTAGGAAGAGAAAATATGATTCTACATTTCACCACTTAGGAGTTTGCTGGCATGTATCCTAGAAGAGAATTGGTTTCTGGCTAATGACTGCTTGAAACTATTTTCCCAAGCCCTGCTGAAGTCCTGCTTTCTGAATAACTTAGAAATCCAATTACTGCCATTTCCAACTTTTCCCTACTAGGTTGTAAGCTCCTTGAGGGCAGAGATCATGTCTACGAAATCTATTTAACTCTCCCATGCACTTAAAAGTGCTCTCAATAAAATAAATCCTCAGGAGACAGTAATGGTTACTGATTTGTTATTAGTGATCATTGTGATATTTAAGTACTTATACTGTGCCAAGCACTGTACTAAGCACTGGAGTAGATTCAAGACAGGTGGGATGAAGTCCATGTACCAAATGAGGCTAACAGTCTAGCTAGAGGAGGGAGAACAAGTATTTAATCCTGTTTCTTAAATAAGGAAACTGAGGCAGAGAGAAGTTAACTGACTTGCCAAGGTCTCACAACTGTCAAATGGAGTTGGGATTAGAACCTGAGTCTTCTAACTCTCAGGCCTAGGCTCTTTCCACTAGGCCACGCTGCTTCTCTACCTTCACTGCTTTGTTTGTCTCTTTGACTGCTTCATGGACTGTAAACAGCCCAAAGACAGCAAGGATTGATTACATTTCACAAAACTGGCTGCAACAGAGGGTCTTTCTCATTTTCATGATATGCAAGTTCCTGGCTTGCCAAACCACTAACTGCTTATGGCATCACTAAAATGAACAAAATGGAATTAAGCTTATGCCACATTATTAAAATGTGATTTCAGTCCAAATCAGCCGATCAGTGGCATTTATTGGGTGTTTACTGTGTATTGGGCACTGGACTATAGTGTTGTTAGACAAAATGCCTGCCCTCAAGGAGCTTAGAAACGAGAGGGAAAAACAGGTCAGCAAGCCTACTGAGGAATGGAATTCTAGCTATGTGGCAGAGTGTGGAAGTCAGAAGATCACACTGTTCTAATCCCGGCTCCACTGAGGGTCTGCTGTGTGACCTCAGGCAAGTCATTTCCCTTCTCTGTGCCTCAGTTACCACCTTTGTAAAATGGGGTTTGAGACTGTGAGACCCATGTGGGACAGGGACTGTGTCCACCCTGATTTGCTTGTATCCACCCCGGCACTTAGTACAGTGCTTGGCACATAGTAAGTGCTTAACAAATACCACAATTAGTATTGTTATGATACTTTCAGATCATTGGCTGATGCTGTGTGGAGCAGTAGCGATATAGGACACCTTGACTTTGGTCAGTATCATAGAGGGAGTAGAAAATCTAGCAATTGGCTGTGAATGTAACCCTTGTCAGATATTCCTGCAGGACTGAGGGTTGTGGTGGTCCCATATCCTTGAAAGACCAAATGGAATTAATCAATGGCATTTGAGTGCTTACTGTATACAAAACCCCTACTTAGCTCTTGGGAAAGTACAGTACAGTGGACTAGGTAGATACCGTCCCTGCTGATAAAGAGCTTATATAGACTATGGAAAGGAACTTACTTTCTATATTCTAGCCACAATCCAAATGATAAATACCTGTGGATGTAAAACAACATGGCCTAGTCATGGCCTGGGAGTCAAAAGGAACTGGATTCTAATCCCAATTCTGCCACTTGGGTACTGTGTGACCTTGGGCACATCACTTAGCTTCTCTGTGCCTTGGTTAACTTCATCTGTAAAATGGGGATTGAGATTGTGAGTCCCAGGTGGTACAGGGACTGTGTTCTACCTGATTATCTTCTATCTACCCCAGTGCTTAGTACAGTGCCTGGAACATAGCAAGCTTTTAGCAAATACCACTGAGTATTATTCTTATCATAGGAAGGGTGACATTTTCAAGAGCTATGAAAACCACACTCCCATTTCATCCAGATCAACAGGATAGAAAAGGGCAATACAGATGAACATAGGCAAGGAGAAATTTCCTTATGATTGAAAGGATTTGGACTCTATCCAGCAAAGATACAGGCTATGATTGAAGTCTGCAAGACCATTTCAGCATAGGATGAGGGCAGAATTATTGCCAGATCTCTCAGTGCAAGGACGGGAAACACCCGCTGAAGATTGAGAATAGCTTCTAACCAAATCAAAGGAGGAAATTCCACACAAAGTTGTTTGAAAGTGTGTGGAATTTTTTATTCCTGTATGTTGTGCAGGTACAGAATATTAGTAGTGTCAGGAGGGGTTTGACTAAATGCAATCAATCAGTTAATTAACCACTCATATTTATTGAGCACTTAACTGTGTGCACAGCACTCTACTAAGATCTTGGAAGAGTACATTATAACAGAGTTGGTAGACACGTTCCTTGCCCGCAATGAATTTACAGTTCAGAGGGGAGAAGGGCATTAATATAAATCATTTACAGATATGTACATAAGTGCTTTGGGCCTGAGGGAAGGGTGAATAAAAGGTGCCAATCCAAGTGATCAAAGATGCATGGACTTATGATGAATAAGTGAGTTTCTAGAGGCAAAATTAGGGATGTTAGAGAGTGAGCTTCCTCAACATCTTTCCACAGATTTAAAATCTACTGTAATGTTATTTCTCCAAACTGTTGTTGTTACTGTCCTTTGCTATGGTCCAAGATAACAGGACGTTTGACTGGTTGGACATGGGCTTCACCCAGTAGTTCTATTTCCTACGTCTGGGTAAACCGCGGGATGCAGTGAGAATCACTCCAGTTATGGCTTGGATTTAGAATACTCACTGGACACAGAGAAAGTGTTAACAACATTTCATTGCGTATTTTATCTTTTTGAACATTTTGGGGTGAAAAGGTCAGTTTTAATGTAAGCACCTGAAAATATACTCAGAATACCAAGTTTTCCTCTTTTGTCCCAAGTTCAGCATCCTACTTTTCACAGGGTAATTTTCAATTTTTTGTGTGCTCTAATTCTGGGAGCCAGTCACATCTATAACTAGTGAAACAGAAAAATCAGAAAAACAAATAAAAACAGAAAGAAAATGAAGATGACTAATCTTTTTGTGTGTTGTGAAGGCTTATCTATTTTTTCAAATGAGCGGTGCTGAAAAATCCATCTGAGGAAAACGTGGGGATTACTATCCCTAAGAGAGTATTTACTTTCGGCTGCCTTGTTTCTATTTGCTCCACCCCTGAGGACGTGTCCTTTTAGTTGAATTCTGGCAACAGAGAACAATCAAGATATTGAAAATTCCCTGCTGAAATGTCATCCCCCCTCCATCTGTTGCAGAGGGCTAAAATAGATGATCAAAAATTTATGGTGGGAGATTTTTGAATAAAATAAATCTGTTTATTTGCAGAATCATCAACCGGTAAAGTTTTCTTCCCTCTCACCTTTAGATAGAGCCTGTCACTTTTCCAGATAGAATAATCTTTGGGAAATTGGGTTTTGCCAGATACAGGATAGAAGAGGTCTGCGCTTCTTTGGAAATGCTACTTATGCAGCGAGGGACTTCAAAGACTTTCCCTCCGCTTTGATCGAAACTGGTACAAATGTGTTGTCATCAGTCATTCGTCTTACAGGTTTGAAACATCAAGAATGTGAAACATCAAAAACGGGACTTGTGTGGGGGGATTGATCTACTTAAGTGATTGCAATGCTTTATGATGCACCCCTACAAGGTCATTCAGGCCTTGTTTCAGATGTTCTGCCACTAGCTCAAAGCTGAAGTGTTGTGAAAGGTTTACAGTCAATTTGGCTCCCAACATTGAGTTTGGGGGAAAAAAAAGATGAACTTTTTACCAACTTTCTACTTGTCTAAGTAGAATGATCTGGGAAATTGTCATGTAGAACTTTGGTGTCTTAGACAGTCAATTGTATTTATTGAGCACTTACTGTGTGAAGAGCACTGTATTATGCCATTATTATTATCATTCATTTATTCAATCATAATTATTGAGCACTTACTATGTGCAGAGCACTGTACTAAGTGCTTGGAATGTACAAGTCAGCAACAGATAGAGCCAATCCCTGCCCAACAATGGGCTGACAGTCTAAACCGAAGACAGAAAATTAAACAAAACAAGCAGTCTGGCATCAGTATCATCAAGATAAATAGAATCATAGATATATGCACATCATTAACAAAATAAATAGAGTAACAAATCATGTATATAAATATGCACAAGTGCTGTGGGGAGGGGAAGGGCGAGGAGCAGGGTGAGGGAGTAGGGGGAATGGGAAGGGGAGGAGGAGCAGAGGGAAAGGGAGGGCTCAGTCTGGCCAGGCCTCCTGGAGGAGATGAGCTCTCAGTAGGGCTTTGAAGAGGTGTAGAGAGTTAGTTTGGCCGATGTGAGGAGGGAGGGCATTCCAGGTCAGAGGTAGGACATGGGCCAGGGGTCAATGGCGGGACAGGTTTGAACGAAGGACCATGAGGAGGTGAGAGGTATAGGAGTGGAGTGTTCGGGGTGGGCTGTAGAAGGAGAGAAGGGAGGTGAGGTAGGGGGCCAGCTGATGGACAGCTTTGAAACCAAGAGTGAGGAGTTTTTGCTTGATACAGAGGTTGATAGGCAACCACTGGAGATTTTTGAGGAGGACGGTGACATGCCCAGAGCTGTTCTGTAGAAGGATAATCCAGGCCGTAGAGAGATATGGACTGAAGAAGAGAGAGACAAGAGATTGGGAGGTCAGAAAGGAGGCTGATACAGTAATCCAGTCGGTATAGGATGAGTGTACTATAATTATTATTACTGCCACCTCCCCCAGTTTATTGATTTGGTAAGTAGCCTTTTTATTGCTTCCCAGACTTACCCCTGCTGGCACATGTTCCACAGATACAACCCTTTCATTTCCCCCCACCCCAAAGGCTGGAAAAAACAAAGGGGTAGCCCTTTGCTTGGGAACCATTATATCCAAAGTTGTGGTATTTTTTAAGCACTGTGCTACACACTGGGGTAGTTAAGACCTGATTAGGGCAGACACAGTCACTGTCCCACATGGGGCTCAAAGATAAGAGGAAGGGAAAACAGGTATTTAATTCCTAATTTACAGATGAGAAAATTGAGGCACAGAGAAGTTTTAGCAACTTGTGCAGGGCAAGCAGCAGGTAAATGGCTGAACCAAAATGAAGACCTAGATCCCTGACTCCCAGGCCCATGCTCTTTCCACTAGGAATACTGCTTCTCAATGTTAGAAGATACAGTTGCCTCTGTAAGCATACTAAATGTACAAAGAACGACAAAATCTGCCTGCCTCTGAGTCCATCTGAAGTTCAGCTCCAACTGTTTCTGTGGTAAGAAAGATGTTTAATTGATTACCTTTGCTCACGTGTCAGATGTATGAAGTGATCCATAATTTATGTAAACCTAAAATCTGAGCTGAGAGCTTAACTGTTTAAGGTTAGCTATAGTGAAAAATTGAAACTTGGTAATAATAATAATAATAATACTGTTGGTATTTGTTAAGTGCTTACTATATGTAGAGCACTGTTCTAAGCGCTGGGGTAGATATAGGGTAATCAGGTTGTCCCACGTGGGGCTCACAGTCTTAATCCCCATTTTACAGATGAGGTAACTGAGGCACAGAGAAGTTAAGTGACTTGCCCACAGTCACACAGCTGACAAGTGGCAGAGCTGGGATTCGAAACCATGACCTCTGACTCCAAAGCCTGTGCTCTTTCCACAACAAAACTGGTTCTGAATGAAAGCCTGTGTGTCATTCCAAAATAAATGGCAAAAGAATAAATGCATTTGATTGCTTGTACTTTTACAACATTCTGCTACTGAATGAATTTGGGGAATCAGAGATAAGGATCCTTCAAATACAAGGCCATGCTGTGGTCAGAGATGGTTTCTCCTTAAGGGAAGGCAGATTTCCATATCATAATTGTAGTATTTAAGTGCTTACTATGTGCTAAGCACTGAGGCAGATATATTCCCTGTCAGACACTGTCTCCATCCCACTTGGGGCTCATGGTCTAAGAGAGTGAGAACAGACATTAAATTTCCATTTTACAGTTGAAGTGTCTGAGGCACAGAGCAGTCAAGTGACTAGAGAAGCAGCATGGTGTAATGGATAGAACACAGGCCTGTAAGTCAGAAGGTCATGGGTTTTAATTCCATTTGTCTGCTGTGTGATCTTGGGCAAGTCACTTCTCTGTGCCTCAGTTCCTTCAACTGTAAAATGGGATTGAGATTGTGAGCCCCATATGGAACAGGGCCTGTGTCCAAACTGATTTGGTTTTATCCACCCCAGAGCTTAATAAGTGACTGGCGTATAGTAAGTGTTTAACAAATACCACAATTATTAATGCCCGAGGTCGCACATGAGGCAAGTGGCAGAGCCTGGAAATAAAAATTGCCCTGGGACTGTGACTTGATAGCTTTGGTCAACTCATCCTTGGGTGAGTAAAACTTTTCCCAGATCTTGATTAGTGGAATCTCCCAGACTACAGCACTCTCAGCACATTCAGTCACTGCGCTCATCTTGCCCTGCGCCATCGAGTCTTTTCCAGCCCATAAAGACACCATGGACACATCTGTCCCAGAACGCCCTACTCTCTAACTGCACTCGTTCAGGTAGTGGATCCATAGAGTTTTCTTGGTAAAAATACCGAAGTCGTTTACCACTGCTGCCTTTCATGCAATAAACTTGAGTGCCCACCCCAGATTCTCTACCATGACGCTGATGCCCAGCATGGGTGAGTTTTGACTTGTAGCAGATGTCCTTCCACTCACTAGCCTCTGCTCAAGTTAGGAATGGAATGGGTAGGCCTCTACCTGACTCTCCCTCCCATAGTCGAGACTGATAGACTCTTGGAAGCTCTCCAGTTGCGACCCTGAGAGGGCCGTTGTGCTCACAGGCAACTGCTATTACCTATGCCTGTGTGAGAGTCGTGTGCATGCAGGACCTTGGCCTGGGCACCCAATCCTTCTCTCTGTTGTAAATGGGTCCTTTCTTCATAAAGAGACTGACAGCAGCAGTGTGGACTAATGGATAGAGCACAGGCCTGGGAGTAAGAAGGATCTGTGCTCTAATGCTGGCTGTCACTTTTCTGCCATGTGACCTTGACTCTAGACTGCAAGCTTGTTGTGGGCAGGGAATGTGTCTGTTTATGGTTGTATTGTGCTTTCCCAACCGCTTGGTACAGTGCTCTGCACACACTGTTTAATAAATAAGACTGAATGAATAAATGAATGAGCAAGTCACTTCACTGTGCCTCAGTCACATAAAAAAGAGATGAAGACTGTGAGCCTCAAGTGTACAAGCTAAACACCTTGTATCTACCCCACTGCTTAGTACAATGCTCTTCACAAGGTAAGTGCTCAGTAAATTCCACTGATTGATTGAAGTCCCTGGCTGTGGGAGTGAAGGAACTCTTAATGGCTGACAGTGGCCTTGACCTCTGCCTTTCCCCTGTCCAAGTGACTCACGAAATGAATATGGACTGAAACTTAAGGTGTTACTAATCTAATCCTAATAGGATGAGAAGCAGCACGGCTTTGTGAGAAGAGCACAGGCTTGGGAGTCAGAGGTCATGGGTTCTAATGTCGACTCCACCACTTGTCAGCTGCGTGACTTTGGGCAAGTCAGTTAACCCTCTGTGCCTCAGTTAACTCATCTGTAAATGGGGATTAAAGCTGTGAGCCGCTCATGGGACAACCTGATAAACTTGTAACAATCCAAGTGCTTGGAACAGTGCTTGGCACATAGTAAACACTTAACAAATTCCATCATTACTATTATTATTATTAATCCCCCACCTTCGTCTGATTCAGCAGGACCAAAATCCATCTTTTAAAAAATTAAATACATAAATATAAGGACACTCCACCATCTTTGGAAGTCCACTCCTGGACTCAGTTATTTTTCACCATCAGTAATTATTCCTAATTCCTATTCTGTATTCTTGTGGTATATATTCTTATCCTCTTGAATTGTCTTTTATTAATATGGGGTAAAACTGGTCAGCATTCTAATGATAATCATGGTATTTGTTAAGCATTTACTATATGCCTGGGCTAAATGCTAGGGATAGATAAATGCCAGCAGATTAGGTCCAATCTATGTCTCACAAGGGAAAAACAGTCTAAGGGACTTTGTCACACAATTCTTTGTTTAACAATAATTCTTCACGTGCTTGAAGACAGTTATTAAGAATGTGCTAGTGGCTAAATGAAGTGATCAGTAGTGACACACAGAGATTGGAATAGAAATATGACTCATTGGATTATGTCAATTCAGTGTTTAGAGTAACAAAACTCCTTCCACATCGGGCCTGAAAATAAGCCCAGTGCCTTTGGCTTTGGATCAATATTTCTATTTTTCTAACTTTTAATTTTTTTCTGGCTGGTCTGGTCTCCTGAAGTTGCAGACCCCAGGAACGGACCTTGGAGAAATCCATCAGGAGTTAAATATAACGGGAAAATAACCCGATTGCTTTTCTTCAAAAAAAATTCAGTCCACATCTCCCCACTCCTGCAGAACCTCCAGTAGTTGCCCATCAACCTCCTCATCAAACAAAAACTCTGTACTGTAGGCTTTAAAGCACTCGGTCAGCTCACCTACACCTACCTTACATCACTGATCTCTTACTACAGTCGAGCCTGCAACATTTCACTCCTCTAGTCCCCGCTGGACTAGATCTCATCCGATCTCATCTAACTCACTGCCGACCCCTTTTCCACATGCTCCTTGTGGACTGAAATTCCCTCCCCTTCCTTATACACCAGACCACCACTCTCCCCACCTTCACAGCTTTATTAAGTTTACATCTCCTCCAGGAGGCTGTCCCTGATCAAGTCCTCTTTTCCCCATCTCCCTTTCCCTTCAGCACCTCATCCCATCCTCAGCCCCACAACACTTTTATGGACATACCCGAAAAGTTTATATTAATGACTACCTCCCCTTCTAGACTGTAAGCTCAGTAGTGACCAACATGTCCACTGTTGCACTCTCCCAAGTGCTTAGCAACACTAAGTGCTCAGTAAATACCATTGATGGATTGAAGTGGCTTTTCCTACTTGTTTTTCATGCTTGATTCTTAGCTAAATCTTTGTGTTGCCAAATGGCCTTTGCTGACACCTTGATTCTTAAAAAGTTACCTTAACCCTTAGTTCTTCAAAACTCCATATTCAGCAAAAGTCAGTTTTTAGACTCAGGTGGTCTGATGGAAAGAGAATGAGAAGCAGTGAAGGCTAGTGGAAAGAGGACACACCTGGGAGTCAGAGAACCTGGGTTCTAATTCTGACTTGGCCACTTGCCTGCCCTGTAGCCTTGGGCAAGTCACTTGTCTTGCGTGTGTCTCCGTTGCCTCAATCGTGAAATGGGGATTCAATACCTGTTCTCCCTCCTACCTAGACTGTGAAGCTCCATGTAGGACAGGGACTGTGTCCAATCTATTTGGTGTCTACTTAATTTAGTACAGTGCTTGGCACAGAGTAAAGCACTTAACAAATACCCTTTTTTTATCCTTGTGTTCCAGCATGCACATACATATCCATTTTCATTTGGCAAACACTTTAGAACAGACATTTTAAGGGCTGCAACTCTATCAGTATGAGCTTAAGGAGCCACATATCTTTTTGGTAATGATTATCATTCGTTGCAAAGAAGTATGTGACACTTTTGTTGCCTATTAGTTGAGGGGACAATGTGCCTATAATTATTCCTACTAAGTGCTACTAAGTTAAGATCAGATTAAAATCACTGGCAAAGCTAATTTCTGAAGGAAGGTTGCAGTGTAACAGCACCATTCTAGGAATGGTATGAGTAAAAGAAATACAAAGTAAAGAATTTTAATACTTGCCCATATCACAAAAGTGATACCCTAAGGGTTGGTTCAGATGAGGCTATTATCTGGGTAATTTGCTACTTGAAACCCAGTCTTCCAGGCAAATGCCAAAGTGGTTTGGATTGAGCTCACGGTTGCTTGATGAAGATGCTCACCAGCACTTGTTTGCATGGGTGATCACGCTTCCATAGTAACAAACCTTGAAGATAAGGAATGAAAACACTTGCTGGTTCACACTCCAGCTGTCCCTGTAGTCTCAGTTTCTTCACTGAAGTGTAAGTACCTGGAAGGCAGGGATCATGTTTACCAACCTGACTGCCTTGTACTGTCCCAATAGCTTAGCACAGTGCCCTGTACCTAGGAAGCGCTCAATAAATATTACTGATTGATTGAAATGAGCAATAGGGCAAGACATTTGAAAACAGGGAGGTGGGGTTGGACTGAAATTCTTCCAGAATAAAAAAAAAAAGGACAATGTTTAAGTTTTGGCATCAATCAATCAATATTTGATATGTGTTGAGCACTTTCTGTATGCAAGGCCCCATACTAAGTTCTTAAAGGGGTACAATCCAATAGAGGTGGTAGACACAATCCCCACCCTCAGAGAGCAGATAATTTTGTGGAGGTATTTACTGTATAGTCAAGAATCAGTCAGTGATATTTACTGGGGACTTAATGTGTGCAGAGCACTGTAATAAACATTTAGGAGAGTACAATATGATAGAGTTGGTAGACCTGTTCCCTGACCACAAGAAGCTTACAGTCTGGAGGGAGTTGAGAAGGAAACTGAGAGATTGTTCAGCATACCAGGTAATGTATCTACCAATTCTGTTACAGTGTACTCTCCCGAGCACTTAATACCGTGTTCTGCACACAGTAAGTGCTCAATAAATATGATTGATACCAGTAAGGGTGAGGCCTAGACCAAGTTATCTGGGAAAACAAACAAGGGCACGAGAAGTGAAATAGCATATTCTATATATTTTGGAATATGTATATATTAACATTTAGAGTCCATCCTTCAATTGCTGTTATATTTTTCTTCAGAGGAAACATAACATTGAATGTTTTTTGGTCTTTGGGATTTCAGAGTGAATTTTCAGTTCTCATGAATAAATAGCTTTTCTCTACCCCTTTCCCCCTTCTTTCCCCATCCTGTCCCCAATAAGAGAAATCAATAGGAAATGAAAGCATTAGATTAAGAATTTTTCACGTTGTTGATTGAATCATAAAATTATATGCAATTTTTTCTTCTAAGCAAGGAACTAAAGTACTAGACACACATTTTATTTTTAATATTTGACTCATTTAATTGTTTTTAAAAAGGAATGATGGTTAGATCAATAGATTTTAGTGCTCTCCTCATATCAATGAAATTGAATAGCATAACTAATTATCTTGCTTAAGGGTGGCATGCAAAAAAATCCCCCCAACCCCCAAAGAGAGCATACTCCCTGCGAAATTTCAAAAGTCTCCAAAAGATGGTGAGGTTTTATTTTCTTTTTGGTTAGGAAGGTGAACTAATGTGCTTAAATCTGTTTTTAATAGTCATAGATAGACTCATTTATTTTAAAATTAAGTATTCATTTTAGCTTTCTCTTTCTGCCTATCTATTTTGAGTCCAATTTTTCATTAAACTGTGATAAGATTGCCCATCGGGACTAGATCTATCCTTGACTTTTATTTCAAGCAGTCTTTATTAATAAGTAAAGTTCTGTCATCTGTGCCATGATTCATTAGAAATGGGCTAATCCAGAGGGGAAATTTTAGAAGGTGAGCTGGTTCTGGTAGATTTTTGTTCTATTCAACCCATTATTTCCCTATTTCCTGTCTTTATTCTTCCAAAGCCAAGCTTCTAGATGTTTCTTTCACTTGACTTCTCTCCTCCATCTCCTTGCTAACACTGCTCTCTGATTTAGAACACCTCTCTCCCCTCATCAGACAGATCACAACTCTCCTCTCATTCAGATCCCACCTCCCCCAATGAGCTTAACCTAATGGGTTTCCAACACCCTGAACCATATTTACTGTGTGCAGAGCACTGTGTCAGGCACTTGGGGAAGTCCAATATAATTATTAGATGCAATCATTCCCCACGGGGAACTTCCACTCTTATGAGGGGGGACAGATATTAAAATAGATTATGGATAGTGAAATAATAGTGTAAGAATCCTTTCGGCCAGCTCCTTATCACTCGTGTGTGTGTGTGTATGTATAATGTATTATCTACAATGGGATAATTTATTTTTAACCTAATTGTACATTTTTTGTGTGTATATAATGTATTATATATAATATATACTTTATTTTTGACCTCTCTAGTTGAACCTTTTTTTTTGGTGTGTCTGTAATGTATTATATACTTTATTTTTTTACCTTTCTAGTTTTTGTTTTTCTCCCCAGTTAGATTGGGGGCAACTTGTGAGCAGGGAATGTGTCACTTTATTCAATATTTTCCCAGCACCTAGTATAGTGCACCATACAGTGCGGATGCTCAATAAGTGCTGGTGTTCCCTAAGTGCTTTTTCTTTAATGGTATTTGTGAAGCACTTACTATGTGCCAGGTACTATTCTAAGCACTAGAGTAGATACAAAATAATTGGTTGCAGTCCATTTCCCTCATGGGTGTCAAAATCTGAATCCCCATTTTACAAATCAGGTAACTAAGGCACAGAGAAGTGAAGTAACTTGCCCAAGGTCACACAACTGGCAAGAGACAGAGCTGGTATTAGAACCCAGGTCCTTCTGACTCCTGGGCCAATTCTTTATCCACTAGACTTAGTACAGTGAAAGTGCTTCCTATAGTGCTTTGCACACAGGCCGTGTTCAATAAATACCGTTGATTTGGGCCACGTCATCTACTTCTATTGCTGTAAAATCTATAAAAGCTTACCAGCACAAAATTGCTTTATATTGGAACAAGTATATTCTGCTGTGCCTGATGGGCTCCCATAAGGATTGGGGAGGGACTCTCAAGACCCTCTAGGCTGTAAGCTCCATGTGGTCAGGGACCAGGTCTACCAGTTCTGTATTGTACTCTCCCAAGTGCTCAGTACTGTGTTCTGAACATAGTAGGAGTTCAGTAAATACCATTGTTTGATCAACTGAACAATGAGTGTTGAGAAATCAGTTGAAAGAGGGGAGCAGGTATTCTCTTTGTCCACCTTTGATCCCAGAGCCCTTCTGTGAGGAGGGGAGCACAGAGCTGGGTGGTGAGTGTGCTGTACTGGCACGTCTACCATGAGTGGTCACTGTTATTCCGCTCTCCAGGGCTAGTTCCTCAGGACCTAATATAGTTCTCTTGTATAATACTCTCCAAAACTCTTAGAACAGTAAGTGCAGCAAGTATTATTTTATGAGCCCATGGACTTCAAGTTTCAATGGGTGCCTTTCATCTTGTTGATAATGACTATATTATCAATGCTTCCTGTTTTCCAAAGTGCTGTGCTTAATACTAGATTGAAAAGGGAGGGTGGCGATCTTATCCTCATTTAACAAATGAGGAGAGGGAGGAAAAGCAAGGTTAAGTAACTTTCCAAATGTTGGAGAAGCAGCGTGGCTCAGTGGAAAGAGCACGGGCTTTGGAGTCAGGGCTCATGAGTTCGAATCCCAGCTCTGCCACTTGTCGGCTGTGTGACTCTGGGCAAGTCACTTAACTTCTCTGTGCCTCGGTTCCCTCATCTGTAAAATGGGGATTAAGACTGTGAGCCCCACGTGGGACAACCTGATTCCCCTATGTCTACCCCAGCGCTTAGAACAGTGCTCAGCACATAGTAAGCGCTTAACAAATACCAACATTATTATTAGAGAGCAGGTAAGCAACAGAATTGGGATCAGAAGGCCTTTCATCTGATTCCCTATCCTTTACTCCACCTGCTAGGCAATCCCACCATGAGGCCTCTCCTAATGTCATGGGATCAGCGAAGTTCCCACTAAGTATGCATCATGTACTTTTAGAGAAGCAGGAGGGCCTAGTGGATAGAGATGGGTCTGGCAGTCAGAAGGACCTGGGTTCTAATCCTGCCTCTGCCACTTAATATTAATAATAGCAATAATAATAATGGTATATGTTAAGCACTTACTATGTACCAGGCACTATACGTGCACTGGGATAAATGTCTACTTGTGTGACCTTGGGCAAATCACTTCACCTCTCTGGGCCTCAGTTATATCAGTTGTCTAATGGGGATTAGGACTGTGAGTCCCATGAGGGCCAGGGACTGTGTTTAACCCGACTTGCTTGTTTCCACCCCAGGGCATAGTAGTGTCTGGAACACAGTAAGCACTTTACAAATGCCAAAATGATTATTTTTAGACTAGAGAGTCCTCCATTTTCAAAAGTTCCAGCTATTTTGGTTACCCTTCTCTGAACTTTTTCCATGTCTCTCATGTCCTTGCTGAGATTCATTGCTCAGAGCTGCCCACATTTTTCCAGAACAGGTTGTACAGTGGAGTTACATAGTGGTAAAATTTTGTTTCCTCTTCTGCTCTATTTCTTCTTTGTGTGCAATACTGAGCTAAGAATTTATACACTCCATCTCATGTACATTTTGAGATGTTAGAATAATAAATAGTATTTAGGGGGAAAGTGCTTGGTATAATGGACCTGTATTACTATCCCTAAAGTCTTGCAATGTTATCATTGTATTTCAGTTCTTGTGATCCATCTCAATTTCTATAAGGGAATCTCTGCGTTTATGAATCATAGAGAGTTGACACCTTGTGCTCAATTTAATAGCAATGGGCATGGTTAATATGCCTAGACCTCTTAGACTAGAACTACTATTTTTGATATATGCATTCTCCAAAAGGACCAGAATGATTTCCTAGTGAACTCCTTAGCAGAGTGTACCTATATAAATTGGAAAATACAACTTATGATTCAAGGTTCTGTTTTCAATCTCCTAATATTTTTAAGGTAATCATTTGGAAATAAACATACCCCATTAGTGCTGGTAATAGCTCTTTCTGGTCCCAACATGTCGATGTGAACATGATTACATTTTTCAGATTATAAACAGCCACTCAAACCAGCTTCCTTCAAGAACCAAGTAATATTAGAGAAAGCGCTGTGATATTCTGTCACAAACTCATGACATCATAAAATCAAAGGCATAAATGGGCATTTTGTTCAAGTATTTTTAGTGTGGGTTATGGGATACTTTCAGTATAATTAGTAAGTGTGATGATCAAGAAACTACACTGTAAATATACAGCAGCATTAAGTGGTTATTTTTGGCCTCTGGCAAACTCTGGCTCAATTGCTTTGGTAGCAAATCATTACTGCAATTTATGGAATTCTATGTTACTCTCTCCCATTGAGGTCAGTTGAGATAATGGGACACCTTATTACATAAAAGCGGTTAGTTTTAGGTTCCAGAGACCCAAAATACTACACATCAAAAGATAGAGGGAAGGAAACAAGGCTTGTCCCTCATTTCCAGAAAAGGATTATTTCATACTTTATTAGCTTTCCCCTTAACCCCAGAAAGCCTCATGTCAAATCCATGATGCTTCTCCACTTTTATTGGATGGGACAAGTTCAGGGTGAGATGGCAATCATGGGGTATTGGTAACGATGTTCTGAAATGAAATAGATGGGATCAAATCTATAGATAAAGTGAACTGAATTTATTAGCAGGAAAGAAGCTCAGTGGTGTGAAACCCCTCTTTACGAAGGATCAATAGCATCCTTGAGTCCTGAAATTCTCATTTTGTTCTGGCATGATGGATTCATGGAGATTTCCCATAAAGCATCTTCAGAACAGCTACAGTGGGAGAGAGCGATTGCTGAACTGGACTTATGCAATAGTCTCTCTTAAAATGTTTGTTTTTCCGCAGAAAGATTAGGAGTTGGATGCTTACTTTGGGGTAATTGAAGACTTAAGCTAGCTGCTTCTTGCAGTTCTTGAACAGTCATGGACATATATCTGACTCACCTCTGAAATAGAGGTAGGATCTGAAGACCATAAGCTTTTTGTGGGCAGGAAATGTGTTTGTTATATTATTGTTCTCTCCCAAATGCTTAGTACAGTACTCTGCATACAGTAAGTGCTTAATACATATGATTAATTGATTGAAAAGATTATGAGCTCTGAGATGATATTGTCTAGACATTCAGAAGGCACCTTAGAGCCTTGAATTCTATCATTTTTCTGTCAACCAAAAATGGTATTTGAGTGCTTATTCTGTGCACTCTACTAAACACTTGGTGAGTATTCATTCAATTGTATTTATTGAGCGCTTACTGTGTGCAAAGCACTGTACTAAGTGCTTGGATAGTATAGTTTGGCAACAGAGACAGTCCCTACCCAACAATGGGCTCACAATCTGGAAGGGGGAGACAGACAACAAAACAAAACAAGTAGACAGGCATCAATATCATCAAAATAGATAAATAGAATCATAGAGGTATACACATCATTAATAAAATAGAGTAATAAATATGTACAAATATACAGATGCTGTGGGGAGGGGAAGGGAGTAGAGCAGAGAGAAGGAGTGGGGGCAATGGGGAGGGGAGGATGAGCAGAGGAAAAGGGAGGGCTCAATCTGAGAAGTCTTCCTGGAGGAGGTTAGCCCTTTGTAGTGCTTTGAAGAGGGGAAGAGAGTTAGTTTGACCTTAAATCCCCTCCCTCTGCACATCTGACAGAGTTAAGACTTGGGCCAGGGGTCGACGGTGGGACGGGAGAACGAGGAACCGTGAGGAGGTTAGCGGCAGAGCAACGGAGTGTGTGGGCTGGGCTGTAGAGGGAGAGAAGGGAGGTGAGGTAGGAGGGGGCAAGGTGATGGACAGCTTTGAAACCAATAATGAGTTTTTGCTTCATGCGCAGGTTGATAGGCAACCACCAGAGGTTTTGAGGAGGGCAGTGATATGCCCAGAGCTTTTCTGTAGAAAGATAATCCGGGCAGCGGAATGAAGTATAGACTGAAACAGGTAGAGACGGGAGCATGGGAGATCAGAAAGGTGCCTGATGCAACAATCCAGTGGGGATATTATCAGAGATTACTAACAAGGTAACAGTTTTTATGGAGAGGAAAGGGTGGATCTTGGCGATGTTGTGAAGGTGAGACCAGCAGGTTTTGGTGACAGATTGGATGTGTGGGGTGAATGAGATAGAGTCAAGGATGACACCAAGGTTGTGGGCCTGTGAGACAGGAAGGATGGTAGTGCCATCCACAGTGATGGGAAAGTCAGGGAGAGGACAGGGTTGGGCAGGGAAGATGAGTACTATGGAATTAGTTGACACAATCCCTGCCCTCAAGGATCTTTTTGAGTATTTGCTTGTGCAAAGCGCTGTACTAAGCACAGGGGAAAAGTACAAGGGATATTATATGAGACACTATCCCTGACCCACTAGGGGTTCAGAATCTAAAAGCTCTAGTTGGGGAGTGGGGAGTCCATGTGATGTGACTGATGAGCCCCCAGTTCATGCACTGGATTGATTGACTATGTCTCATGGTAGGTTCTTTGTAGGGATGGCTACAACTACCTCCCTGCATTTGGGAAGTAAATTATCTGGGTTCCAGAAATATTAATGGGTTCCCTTAGTGCTCTTATTCCCAAGTTTGAGGGATCTGAGCTTTATCTGTAGGATTGGAATGTGTGGCTTCAGTTTGGTTATTTCCCAGCATACCTTGAAGAGCTTTCTGAAGAAAGTTGAACTCAGTATTCCCCAGGGGGATTGATTTATAGATTATGAAAATCGGGCTACTTGATTAGCTGCCCCCAGTTTGGTCTCAGGGGTCGAATGGAAGCATGCAAAGACTCAAATATATTATTCTGATGATACCAAGGTCCCTTGAGTGCTAGATTTTAAGATCCCTGAGCACAAGGATCTTAAAATCTAGCACTCAAGGAACTCTAGCACTCATTGGAACAGTACTCTGCACAGAGTGCTCCATACATACCGTGGATTGATTAATGTAGTGAAAATTTACCGAGTTTGAATTTTGCAGTGATCAGGTCTAGAGGAAGTTGACTCCCAAATGTGTAGATTCATGCAAATCAATCAATCAATGGCATTTACTGAGCACTTATTGTATGCAGAACATTGTACTTGGAGCTTGAGAAAGTACAATACAACAGAATTGGTAGGCATAATACCCGCCCACCACCAGCTTACAATATGAAGGGGGAGTTTGGCATTAAAATAAATTAGGCATAGGTACAAAAGTGCCGTGGGACTGAGAATGGGGTGAATATCGAGTGAATAGGTGACACAGAGGGAGAGGGAATCAGGAAATGAGGTCTTATTCAGAGAAGGCCTTTTGGAGGAGATATTTGATGATGGCATTTGTTAAGCACTTACTGTGTATGAAGCACTGATTTTCTTTGAAGGTCTTTAAAGGTGGGGAGAGTGTTGGTCTGTTTTATAAGAGGGAGTTTCAAGCCAGAGGGGGAATGTCTAAATCCATGGAGCACGGATTTGGACATGGAAACACGTAGAAGTACAAAAACATCCTGGATGTATTAATATAGTGAAGCCGGTGAGATAGTCCTGAATCGCAAGAAGAATGAATGGCCTTAGTGACAAATGGTCCTCAAAGGCAGGTTAATACTGAAGGGTTTCAATAATAGTAGTGGGACTTGTTAAAAGCCTACTATGCTCAAATCACTGTACTAAGCACTGGATAGATACAAAATAAGCAGATTGAACAAATTCTTGTCCCACGTGAGGCTCACAGTGTGAGAAAATGAGAAGAGGTCTTATTCCTGTGTTCTTTCCACCAGGCCATGCTGCTTCTGTATGTATCAGCCTTGACACTTCAGGAGTTCAAGGAAGGAATCGAAATCCAACCATCAGTAGTATTTATTGAATGTCTACTGAGTGTAAAACAGTATATTCAGTGTTTAAGAAATTGCAGCAGAAGAGAGGTTCCTCTTTATTTGCAGAGATTATTCACAGTGGGAGCAAGAGAGTTACACAGATTGCACAGAAAAGTCAGGATGAAATAGTTGAATAAATAATTGAATATACATGTATGAGTTCTGAGAAAAGGAATTAAATAGATAAGTGCTATGTATACGTGTGGTTGCTTGGATAATGAGAATAGGCAGAGTGAATAAATTGGGGAAAACTTTCTGGAAGAGGTGGGATTTGGAGGAGGGACATGAAGGGGAGGAGAATTAGGATCTGGCAACCATTTCTATTCTGTGTTTCTTGCCATTCCTATTTAATGTTTTGTCCAACGTCATTGCCTTTCCTTTTAGAGCCCCTTCAACTCTGCAATTCTCATCTCACCCATCCGTGAATACTTTTTCTCCTTATAAATTCACTTTTTTCTTTGGCATAAGCGCTTCAATTCCTTAAGGGCAGGAACTTTTTAATCCTTTACTCGCCTAAGGATCCTGCACACCGGTGTTTATGAAATACTACTGAATGAATGTCCAGCCTTAGGAGGAACTAAGAGCCACAGTCCAGCATACTGAGTTACTCTCCATCCTTTCTAACACTGTAATAGCTGAACTCTAACCTCAGTGTTAGGCTTGAACCTAATTCCCGGCTTGTCTGGGCAAATACTCCCGAGTGACAACCTCATTTTGCCTACTTCCTCTTGTCTATGGGATTATGGAAAGAGGGTGTGAGCAGTAGAAGATCCCCTGTCCATTAGAAGCCTGGCATAGAGAACACACTATCATTAATGTTCTCTTCCACCGGTGCATTATAAAACCTATGCTTCTCTCTCCATCCACTCTGAGGAGGTCTAATGTAGCAGAAAGACACTCTCTGATCTGTAGAAAAGTCAGGCAAGGAATTGACATGTCTCTTTTTTTCCTCAGTCCCGGGAAGGGTTGTGAAAGGTTGATAGAGGTTATCCACAGAGCAAAGGGATCTAACATCGAGTCATCCCCTAGATCTTTTAGCTCTTTCAAAGTGGCTTCACATTGTCTTTTCACTTCCTATTATGTTCTCAAAAAATGAAGGAAAACGTCTTCAAAAAATGCTGGTTTGAAAAAAAATAACGCTTCCCACAAGGAGCTTGGCATGAGGATGGTTCTCAGTGAGGATTTGAATTATGGGGATTTAAATTGGATGCTATTTTATTAGTGACCATTTCTTAACAATGCTCATTTAATTAAGTAGAATCCATTTTTCCAATTGTAGTTTAAATTGTGCTCATAAGAAAAATGAGTTGAAACATGGGTTGAATTTTCCCCCATTATTTCTCTAATTATGATTTCAGATCATTTTATTTTAAGAGGGTTGGAATTTAGCTTGTTCTATAGGTTGTAAGTATAGATTTCCCGTAGGGTATAGGAGTTAAAAAATCAAAATAAGCAGTACCCTGTTAACTCCTTTTTTCCTTACCATGTGCAGTAACATCATGGGAACAGATGCCAGACAGATGGGTCTTACTATATGCCAAGCACTGGGGTATATACAAGGAAATCAGGTCGTCCCACATGGAGCTCACAGAATTAATCCCCATTTTACAGATGAGGGAACTGAGGCAAAGAGAAGTTAAGTGACTTGTCTAAGGTAACAGAGCAGACAAGTGGCAGAGCCGGGATTAGAACCCACGACCTGTGACTTCTGAAGCCCGTGCTCTTTCCTCTTAGCCAAGCTGTTTCCAAGATAAAACCCATCTTTTCCATTTCTTCCTCAGAGTCAATCCCTAATATGTACTCACTAGGAAAAAAGAAGCAGCGCAGCCGAGTGGACAGAGCACGGGCCTAGGAGTCAGAAGAACCTGCAATCTAATGCCGGCTCTGCCATTTGTCTTCTGTGTGATCTTGTCTACTTGTCTACTATGGGCAAGTCACTTCTCTGTGCCTCAGTTACCTCGCCTGTAAAATGGGGATTGGGAGATGGGCTGTGTCCAACCTGATTAGCTTGATCTACCCCAGCACTTAGTACAGTTCCTGGCACATAGAAAACACTTAATAAAGACCATGAAAAGAGTCAATTTCATATGTTTATTCAAATAGGAGAACTCAGGGGAATGATCAAATAGAATTAATGTTGGCATGTGACAAGGTGATCAAAGAGGAGGGCTTCAAGATAGCCTGGTTGTTTTGAGATTATCATCTTGGTTCCTTTCTACCCACCGATACTTTCTTGTGGCCTTCTATTTTTGGAGGGGGCAAGGACCAGGCACCCAAGTTATAGCCTGAAAATATGAAATCACTGTATTTATCACACGTTTATGCAGCTACAGATATGCAGAATGCCTTGGATTAATTCCTTATAATGGTGAACAATGATGGTGAAATGCCCAGGTAAGGACCAGAGTTCTTAAACAAATTGCCTTCATGCTTTACGTTGCCTATATTTTACGTTTTGCTCTTTGCAGAGTGTCCTTGTTGGGTAGTAAGGTAACTGGAAATTTTCAAAAAGTCACACATCAAATCAACCCCTCATTCTATCAGTGGTATTTATTGTGCACTTACTCTCTGCAGAGAAATGTATTAAGAACTTGGAAGAGTACAACATTCATTCAATTGCACTGAACTCTTACTGTGTACAGAGAGTAAAATATAATAATAAATAGACACATTCCCTGCCCACAATGATCTTACAGTCTAGAGGATGAATTTACAGTCCAGAGTCTACAACATAATTGGTAGACAAGATAATTGCAGCATGTGTTCAGTGCTTCCTATGTGCCAAGCACTTTACTAAGAGCTGGGATAGATACAGGCCAATCAGGTCTCACAGAATTAGTAGCGGGGAGAAGAAGTATAGAATCTCTACTTTGCAAATGAAGGAACTGAGGAGGCAGAGAAGTCAAGTGAATTAACCAAGGTCACACAGAAGAAAAATGGAGGAGCCAGAATTAGAACTTATGTCCTCTGACTCCCAGGCCTATGTTCTTTCTATCGGGCCATATTGCTTCCTGCTCTCAATGAGACTACAGTCTAGAGGAGGAGAAACATTCAAATTAATCACAGTTAGGGGAAATGGCAGAGTACTCAAGTGCTGTGGGGTGAAGTATTAAAGGGGTGCACACCCAGGTTCATAGCTGATCTGGTGTGAATAGGATGAATACAATTATGGTCTTTGTTAAGCGTTTACTATATGCCAGACACCTTACTGAGCACTGGGATGGATAGAAGCAAATCAAGTTAGACACAGTTCCTGTCCCATGTGGAGCTCACAGTTTTAATCCCCATTTTACAGATGAGGTAACTGAGTCAAAGAGAATCGAAGTAACTTGCCTAAGTTCACAGAGAGATAAGTGGTTGAGCCGTGACTAGAATGCATGATCTTCTGACTCGCAGGCTCAATCTCTATCAACTACACCATACTGCTTCTACTATGCCATGCTGCTTCTTCCACACCATGCTGAAGAGGATTTCCTTTAAGAGGTGGAAAAGTCACATAGCCCAAGATAAAGCATAAATCATATTCCACTAAGATGCGACTTTTCCCCTTCCAAAAGAGAACCTAGCATCACCTGTCATTAATTATTCTAAAGAGCGAGTACAGGACAGAAAGGAAATAGATCATAGAAGATACAGTGAAACAAAGCCTTAGGTAATACTGCACCTACCCAGCTGAAATCTCAGAGTCGATTTCTGGCAAAAGCCGACTGGTGCCCTACCATGAGGAAACAGTGGATCTCCCAGGGTAGAAGTTCCATATGGGTCATGAGTCAAGGTGGGATAGGTGAAAACAGCTTCAGGCACCACAAATATCCCACACAAAAGCACAACGAGCGGACCTGTGCGGACAATCAGGACAACGGGGACTGAAGTTGGCCTTTGCAGTTGCGCATGCACTTGTAGGTGAATTTTCCCATCATGGCATCTTTTTTTGAGTACATAGGATAGCTTCATTTAGAGTACCAACACACAAGATATGGGTAGAAGTAAGGGAATCCTCTATTGAGCTTAAAAGGCAGTCAAAATGACCTACATGTATCTCTGATTTGGAACTCCTATAAAATGAATTCATGAATCAATCAGAGGTATTTATTGAGTGCTTAATGTGTACAGAATACTATATTAAGTGCTTGGGAGAGTACAACAAAACCAAATGGGTAGACACATTCCCTGCTCACTATGAGTTTACTGTCTAGAGGATGAGCTTGCAGACAAGATTCTTATCATGATATTGTGTGGTTTTAGGTGTTATGCCACATTGTCTAATTTACTTAGATCTTTGATACAGTTAAGGTTACAAACCACTTTACCCCTGCAGATTTTTGTTTCAAATTTTCTTCCAAAACTACTTCTATATTTTTTTTTCAAAATGTATTTCCCTTTCACATCTCCACTGGATGAATTGAAATAGCTAATGAAGCGGTGTAGCCTAGTGGTTCGAGCCCATGTCTGAGAGTCAGAGGACCTGGGTTCTAATCCTGCATCCACCTCTTGTCTGCTGTGTGATATTAGGTAAATCACTTACCTTCTCTGTGTCTCAGTTACTTCATCTGTTAAATGGAGATTGACTGCGAGCCTGCATATGAGACTTGATCTTTGTCCAACCTGCTCAGTTTAGAAACTTCACTAGATCTGTTGTTAAATATGCTCTCCACTGGGCCTGGCGTAGTGATCTAACTTCTGTTCCTTATGTACACAGCAAGAATCCATATGTAGAGAGATGTCCTTAGTGAACAAAGATAAAAATACAGAGCAAATGTAGCTGAAGCAAGTAGTCTTATATTGTTCTGGTCATGGTTAATGACATTTGTTTCCAAAATAATCTATTGTAGAAACTATAAGGGTTTTTTAATCATCAAATATCACTCCGTGGAAGTTAATACTATTTTGAAAATGGAGGTCTTCCCAGGTCGAATGCACTTGTTATAGTCTATCTTTGATGCAAAGAATAAAAGTTACTTTCTAATTTCCTGATTATTTACTCTCTATCTTTTATTAGAGATGTTTAGTAATTTATTCTAGAGTGAGATAATTGTGTAGTAAAGCTTTACCAAAATAATTCATAATAGTCTCAGCTCATTTGGGTGAAAAATGCTTCTGTTAGCAAAGCCCAGAATATTTAGGCCAAGGAGGGAGAGGGATTGTGTGTGTGTGTGTGTCCGCAGGTAGCAGACATCTGGGTTACACTCTCTATATGGCATAAATGAACCAACATCTTAGAATCTCTCATATTATTCCACATCTGCTGCACTCATAGTGTAAATAAACCAACATCTGATGGCATCTTTTCTCCTCATTCCACGTTTCCAGGTAATTACAATCTCCACGAGGCTAGAGCAGAGACTTGCAGTTTAAAACTCAAGCCCCAGCAGTAAACGGGCTATGTTCCCTATTTCGACACGTGGCAGCCAGCAGGTCAATGGAGCTGGGTTGCCAAGGGAGATCATTGACTCTGGTCATTATCAGTGGTGAACAGCTGCACTGGGAAGCTGAAAGTCTGTGAGCCCGCTGAGCAACTCACCAAGATGAAAGTAGTCCAGAGCAGGCTGGGAAGCAGCTGGTGGATGAGGTGCCTTGTCCAAGCCACAGGGGTCTCTGCACAGCTCCTCAAGGAGTGGAAAAGACTTTACAGACAGAATGACCTTCCAAAGTTCTTGGCCCAGTTTGAAAAGATCATTTATCTGATAATATTTGCGCATTGTGCAGGGTTAAAATAAGATGCCAAAAATCAGCCCGAGTCATGCTGCCTGATTTATCCTTTTTTAGAAAGTTACTATTTAAACTAAAAAATGAATCAGTATGTGCCAGTGCAGGTGATTTTTTTTTATTAGCTACATTAGGCTATTTCACTCCATTTTTCATGCTGCGTGCTTTGCCACAGTATTCTAGACTTTTATGTCCCATACACAGTTGCTCCAACACACATGCATAGAAGAGGTAGATTTCTGACTTTCTGTGTTTCAGCTTCAGTGCAAGATTCCAAGTGGTGTGGCCATTTCAGAAGGGAATCTATGCTTAAGTGGGGATTCAGTTTGGGAATGTCCATAATCCTGTCAGACTTGACCAAATTCAATAATCAAAATGCCTAGAAACTGCCATTGTAATTTGTAAATTATAAATCTGGGGTAGCTGTCAGCTCAGTCATTCTTGATTTGAAATTTCAGTATTATTGTTCTTCTTAATTTTGTCTTAATTATATGCTGAGTGCTGGAGTAGAAATAAAATCAATGAATCGTATTTATTGAGTGTTCACTATGTTCAGAGCACTATAACAGAGTTGGTAGACATGTTCCCTGCCCATAGTGAGCTTAAAGTCTAGAGGGCAGACATTTATATAAATAAATTACAGATAGGAACATAAGTGCTCTAGAGCTGAGAGCTGCCTTTGAAACTGTTTAAAAATAGGTATAACTCTGGGATTCACATATCACCAAAGAAAAGTCAACCAACAGTATGTGTTGAACGCTTGCATTGATCAGTGCATTACACTAAGCACGAGGGGAAAGATAATAAAGATAGTAGGCATAATTAATTCATTAATTCAATCATATATATTGAGTGCTCACTGTGTGTAAAGCAGTGTATTAGGTGCTTGGGAGAGTGCGATATAACGATATGATCACATTTCCTGCCCACAGCTTGTCTCTGCTTCATGAAGTTTACAATCATCCGAGAAGACAGACACTAAAATCAGTCTATCAGTACAATACACCAGAGTTGGTAGACTCATTCTGTGCTCAAAAGGAAGTTTCAGACTAGGTTGGGGAGAGCGACACTACAATACATTGCAGATACATACATAAGTGCAAAGGAGAGGATACAGTGAATAGTACCTGAAGGCTACAGATTCAGGTGCATAGCTGTTGCAGAAGTGAGAAGAGTAGAAGAGATGTGGGCTCAGTTGCAGAACACCTATTGGAGAAGATCTAGTTTCAGAAAGGGTTTGAAAGGGGGTAAAGTAATGGTGTAAAGGGAAAAGGAGTGCCAGGCCAGAGGAAGGAGGCAGGGAGATCAAGCTCTAATGTGTAGGCTGGCACTGGAGGAAAAAATGTGTGAGGAACAAGGGCATACAGTAGGAAAGCACTGAGATAAAATTGGATGGGGAGAGCTGATTAAGTAGTGCTTTTCAACCGATGGTAAGGAGTTTCTGTTTGAAGTGAAATTGGATGGAAAAACACTGGAGGGTCTTGAGGAATGGGGAAACATGCACTGAATGTTTTTTTGTAGAAAAATGATCAGGGCAGCAGAGCGAACTGCGGCCTGAAGTGGGGTGAGACAGGAAGCGGGGAAGTCAGTGAGGAGGCTGATGCAATCGTCAAGGGGTGACGTATGTGCTTGAATCACCATGGTAGCAGTTTGGATGGAGGAAAAGGATGGGTTTTAGAGATACTGTGAAGGTAGGACAGAGAAGATTTGGTGACAGATTGAATATGTGGGTTGCATGAGAGAGATGAGTCAAGGATGATGCCAAGGTTATGGGCTTGGGAGTTAGGGAGCCTAGTGGGATGGGCTACAATGATAGAAAAGATGGGGGGAGGACAGGGTTTGGGGAAGGAAAATGAGGAGTTTAGCATGGGACATGTTAATCTGATCTCCTTCCCTCCTAGACTGAGAGACCCATGTGAGGTAGGGACTTTGAACTAATTATATGTGCCCCAGTATTTTGTATAGTGCTCGACAGATAGTAACCCTTTATAAAATAACACTATCATTATTATTAATCATTATTGTTAGTCCTCATTTAGAAACTAGACACTTGCTGAAGGGTGTCTTGTCTTCATAGGGAAAGAAGACTTGCAAAAATTCACCAGAGAGATGAAGTGGTGAAAAAGATTGGTGAAAATGGAAGGAATTAATGTAAAAAACTGTGCCAGAAGGGTTTCTCTGGAAGAGTTAGCCAAATTTTTATCTGATATTGTATTTGAAATCAATCAGTTAGTAATTTTTATTGAGTGATTTATCTGTATGTGGAACACTGTCCGAGAACAGTATAATAAAGTTGGTAGGCATGTTTCCTGTCCACGGGAAGCTTACAGTTTGATGCTCGATGCTTCAGTTCTCATCCCTTTCTTCCCTGATCCCTCCTCCCTATGGCAATCTGCCAATAATTTCTGTGAATAATAGCAATTTCTGAGATCAGGAAGGTTCATTCTGCATTTTATTGAAATATTATAATATTACCAATTAGTAACAAGTCATTGCCTTTGTGAGGTATTTTGCTGCCCTGAGGGAGGAGATGAAGACTTCAACGAAATGGTTTCAACCAAATCACTCAGAGAGGAAAAAAAATGGCATTTAAAAGATCCAATATTGATTAATGCGGGCATGAAAAAACTGTCAGTCTTCTTGTCTCAGTATGTCTCTGGATATGCAGAAGGGATACTTTTAATAGAATTTTGTGACTGTTCTGACAGGCTTTCTTTCAGATGTCTAAATCTCCTGCAAGTCTGGTGATACTGCCAAGTGCCTGCAGACCCCCTTATTATTAGTAGAACAAAGACACTTTTCACACACCGACTTTCAAATGCCTCACGTGTGGATTATTAATTCCTAAAGCTGTTGCTCTGTATTCTGTTTTGAAGCTCAACCACTCTCTTCAAAGAAACGGTGACGGCATGCAATAGAGGAATTGTGATGAATGTTTTTCAGATTCCTTTCAGAAGGCCTGCTTAGTCATTCCTCAGCCCCCAGCATTGTAACATCTTGTTCTCTTCTGGGGAAAGTGCCACTAGAATCGCTTGCCATGTGCTGAGTCTGATTCTTGTTAGACTGGAACATTAGCACTATTTCTGAGTTTCCCTACCCCGTCTCTGTTGTCCTCTGAGTGGCTGTATTCATTCATTCATTCATTCAATAGTATTTATTGAGCGCTTACTATGTGCAGAGCACTGTACTAAGCACTTGGAATGAACAAGTCGGCAACAGATAGAGACAGTCCCTGCCATTTGACGGGCTTACAGTCTAATCGGGGGAGACGGACAGACGAGAACAATGGCAATAAATAGAGTCAAAGGGAAGAACATCTCGTAAAAACAATGGCAACTAAATAGAATCAAGGCAATGTACATTTCATTAACAAAATAAATAGGGTAATGGAAATAGTAGAAATGGAAATTCTAGTAATGGAATTACTAGAAATGGAATTCTAGAATGGAATTCCAGGATGAAATTCTAGAAATGGAAATAGTAGAAATAGAAATGGAAATGGAAATAATAGGCTGTAGCCTACTGCCTCTCTGAAACATAGGATTAATCAATCAATAGTATTTAGTGAGTGTTCACTGTGTGCAAAGCAGCATATTAAGCATTTGGAAGAGTAAATTACAACAGAATTGGTAGACACATTCCCTTCCTACAAGGAGCTTACAGGCTAGAGGGGGATCTTTGACATTAACAGACCAAGAAAGGAATTCTCATGCCATGATCGTTCCCCAAAACCTAGCTGTGTCACCAGAATGATGAACTAAAATCTCATCCCAATCACCGCCTGAGGGATTCAGTTCTGGGATACTGCAAGATTAGTTTCTCGTTATGGCTGGTTGTGAATGACTGAAGGCATTATTCCATGTTCGGGCAATTATAACAATATCCAAAGTGTGAGTTCAGTTTTGCTGCTAAACTAAAGATTACACATACCACCCCCTACTAAAACGGATGCTTAGAAACAGGGGTATGGTATTGGATGGGGAATGCACTGAAGGTTGGAGAGTTGCCACAGAAATTCTCAGCTGGGGAAAGTGTGGCCACCCTTCATTTTAATGAAAGGAGCAGAAGAATGAAATTGGCAGTGCCACTGAGAACCCATGGCTGACAGATGTGCCAACTGTGGAATTTAGCAACTGACAAGGCAGTGGTTAACATTTTTGTCAAGATTTCACACTCTTCTGATTCATTGGGTTGGTCTCTGTAGAAAACTTTTGAATCTCAGAAATACCAAATAGGTGGTTTGGCTCTTGCACACAGTGTTTCTCGTCTTAATTTGGGAGGCTTGATTGATTTATATTGGCTAGACGGGGCCGCTTTTACCCTATCCAAAGGTCAGATAAACACAAATGTTAAAAATTAAACCTGTGGCGCTTACCTAAACCTGATGATCTACTGACATAATCCAGCTGATTCGTTCATCCCATTCCACGAATCATGTTTATAAAAGAACGGGACTTCTACGTGAGTGATTCAGGAATGTGTTGGCAGGTGACTCAGAATTTCTGTATGCATTAAATAGTTACCTTGCATTTGTGGCTTCTGTTGCCAATCTGTCAACTATTGTCAAAGATCAGTGACCTTCATTTTCCAGTGAAGACATTATGAGAGCAGGAAACTGCCTAATAAAGCTAGACCAGCATCCCAATAGAGTAGCAAATCTGTTTTAGTTCTCTATTTCAAAAGTTATTCTCCAAGCCAGGATTTTGTGTGAACTGAATTGTTACATTGGTTGTTTTTCTAGGAATCGGGAGAATTGAATTGTTCCTGTGCTTCTTCACCTCAAGAGCCAACCTTTTGCAGACCCCCATCCTTTTCAGTTGCGGGCAGCAAAGGTGCCATACTAAATTACAGTGCTAAATTATTCACTGGAGATAGAGGATATAATGAGGAAAGGGGTTCTGGTGCCTGATGAGTTGGAAATGTTCACATTGAGACTTTAGGAGACAGGTTCTGAATAATTGCAAGGGACTGTGAGCTCCTTGTGTGTAGGTATTACCTTTACCAATTTATTGTATTTTTTATTGTTTTATTTTATTGTACTTTCCCAAGCACTTAATATGGTGCTCTTGACACAGTACATGCTCAATAAATATTTTTCTCCAGAAAGAACCCTAGCTGTTTGGATTTGAGCTACCAATCTTTTGAGAAGCAGGAACTGAGCACTGATTTGGTACAGTCCAACTGACCTTGAAGTTCTCAAATGTTGACTCAAGCTAACTAAGGTTTAAGCATTCCTACTTCCCTCTCCCTAGCATGTTCTTTCAAGAAAACAACCAAGACCCTCCCAACTCCCAACTTTTCCCAGTAAAACCATACTGCTTCCTGAGCTTGGCCTGACAATGTATAAAGAATGAATGCTACAATGATATTTATTTTAGTTTGTGGTACTTGTTAAGTTCTTACTATGTGCCGGGCACTGACTAAGCACTGGGAAAGCTACAAGCTGATCAGGTTGGACACAGTCCTTTGTCTCACATAAGGCTCACAGTCATAATCCCAATTTTACAGATGAGGTAATTGAGGCACAGAGAGCAAAGTAGTTTGCCCAAAGTCAAACAGCAGAGAAACGGTGGAGCCAGAAATAGAACCCAGGTCCTTCTGACTCCTATTAGGCTATGTTGCTTCTCTGCTTCTTATCCACCTATTCTGCTGCATAATCCCTACACCTTCTTCTGCTTCTCCTGACCATACTTCCCAAACTAATTGGGGAATAGGCTAATGCTAAAAATGACTCAGAACATAACAGGAGGTAGCTTAGTTGCTTTTTTGTTTATTGCTCTGCTTTTAATGAAAGACAAAACTGTACTCTGGGTCTTGGATTCTTTAGAGGGAGTTGTCAATCCCATGGTTAGTCATTCAGAAATTCGCTTTATGAAATGTGGGAACTAATTTGATTAGATGTGATTAGATTGGTTAGACTAATAGAAAAAGCACAGGACTTGGGAGTCCAGAAAACTAATTCAGCTAGCCCATTTTTCTATGTTTTACTTTTTAAAAAATTATATTTTATTATTTTATTTTATAAAATACATTAAATTTATTCTATTCATTTCATTTTTAATATTTTTATGGCATTAAGCACTTATTATATGACAGACACTATTCTGAATGCTGAGGTAGATACAAGAAAATGAAGTTGGACACTGTCCCTGTCCCACATAGGGTTCACAGTCTAAGTTGGAAGGACAAGGATTCAATCCCATTTAACTGACGAGGTAACTGGGGCCAGAGAAGTTAAGTCATAATAATGATGGCATTTGTTAAGCAATTACTATGTGCCAGGCCCTGGGGTGGATGGTATGGCTAGTGTGGATACAAGCAAATTGGGTTGGACACAGTCCCTGTCCTATGCGGGGTTCAGATTCTCAATCTCCATTTTACAGATGAGGGAGGTAACTGAGTCCAGTGAAGTGATTTGCCCAAGGTCACACAGCAGACAAGTGTCAGAGTTATAATTAGAACCCAAGTACTCTGACTCCCAGGCCCCTGCTCTTTCCCCTAGACCCCGCTACTTCTTTTATGTGGCCTAGACTGTAATCTCACTATGGGCAGGGAACAGGCCTACCAACTCTGTTATATGGTACTCTTCAAAGCGCTCAGTACACTGGTCTGCACACAACAAGTACTCAAATATTTATCGATACATCACTGGGCTGAGAGTGGAGTGAATATCAAGTGCTAAAGGGTCCCAGCTCTGAGAGTCTAAGCCATGCAGAAAGGATGCTGGTTAGGGGAAATGAGGGTTTAGCCAGGGAAGTCCTCTCGAAGGAGATGTGATTTGGTTGATTTATTCTCCCTGTTTATTCATACCCTAAATAGACAATAAAGAGCTAAAAGGCTCTTCATGGAGTCCTAGGATTGTAAAACTGCAAAAGAGACCCTGACCTCTGAATTCTAATCTCCTTCCGTCCCAGAAGCTGAATGTAGACGAGGTCAGCACAAACATTTCATCTGAATAGAATGTTTTTTGGCCATTTATCTCTCCTCTGGAAGCAAGGATGTGACCTGTCCATGCTTGAAAGATCCCTTGAGGTTTCTCGTCTGGGAAAAGATCCTTAGACTTACATCTTCATATTGCAAATGAATGAAACTTAAAGTGAATCTTCCTCATGCATCACTAAAGCTTTTTGGGAACCAATTAATCAATAAATGGTATGTTTTTTCTGCATACCATCCATAGTATCCAGTGGGAGCTGTTTTGTGAGATCCAAAAATGTTTCTTAGAGTATCCAAGGAAGAAGTGATGATGGGTACGCCAAAAAAAAAAAATCGCCCCTTGGGGAAATTATATGGGGAAATTGAATTCTGGTCTTTAAGTGGTATCTACTGTCATTTAAAAATCCACTAGCACTCATGGCTTTAATCTGACTACCTTCCTCGAATTGATATTGGATACATCAGTGTGTGGGGCCTGGGGCCAAAAGCGGAATTACCTGCTATCTATCACAATCTTGGAAAGGATTGCCCTGGGTGGCTAAATGAACTTGGCACATATGACAAACTATTAGCAGTGTGGATGGAGACTGATCGCTTGCTGACAGTGTTTATGATAGAGCTGCCGGCCCTTCAGACAACACACTCTGTTTCCCTCGGAAGGCCATTTGAGAACCTCCACACCCCCTCCTTCCCTCGAAAACACCATCACACTCCATGTTAGCTTCTCATCTGGCCAACACACTCCAAAACCTTTCCTCCTAGAGGAAGCTTTATAGCCAAACATACCGCAGCTCACTTTTAGCCTCTCTGAACACATTGATATTTCCTTCCCTCTATGTTGCCAGGAGCTCTAGAACAATGGCTTTTTATACTGGACAGTAGGAGAGCCCATTAGGCCAGAACAGCCTTTATATGTGCAGAGAAGGGAGAGCCAGCCTAGTACAGGCACGAGAGTTGGAGGTTCTGTAGTGGCTCTGAGGAGGCTCTTTATTTGAGCTCAAGGAAGGGCCGGGGCTCCCTGCGGTTTGGCTATTTGCCCTTGTGGAAAAAAAAAACAAAACTGTCAACTGACTGCCCTCTCACTTGCCTTGGTCTGCCTTCCACTGGAGAGGAAATCACTGCTGCAACCTCCTTATGTGTTTACTTTAAGGGTGGAACTCATCCCTGGAGGAATAATATTTGTATTTAATTGTCATTTTGTTCAGCTTCCTTTATGTGCTACGGTCTGAGGTAGATACAATATAATCATAATAATAATTATGGTATTTAAGTGCTTAGTATGTGCCAAGCTTTGTATTAAGTGCTGGTGTGGAGGCAAGATAATCAGGTCCCACCTGGGACTCACAGTCTAAGAAGGAGGGAGAACAGGTATTAAATCCCCATTTTGCAGATGAGGGAACAGAGGCACAGAGAAATTAAGTGACTTGCCTAAGGTCACCCAGCAAGTATCTGGAAGAGCCGGGTTTAGAACACCAAACCTCTGACTTCCAGGCCTGTTTTTTTGTCCACTAGGCCACATTGCTTCTGCAGGGATCAGACATGATACCTTTCCCATGTGGACATAAGGGGAAGGGGAACCAGATTTGTATTACCCACTTCACAGTTGAGGAAATTGAGGCACAATGAAGTTAGGTGATTTGCCCAAAGAAGGTTACAGAGCAGGCAAGTAGCAGAATTAGGTTTAGAACCTAAATTTTCTGACTGTCAGGTGCTCTTTCCACAAAGCCACACTGCTCTGTTAAAACAGATGCCAGATTTCCAGCCTATGAAAGGCTCCATTTGCTCTTTGCATTTAGTATCTTGCCCCCTTTGACACTAGTTGTGTTTCAGGCTTGAATATGCTGGATTTTATGCTAATAGGAAATAATTGATTGTGAAATTTTGTTTTGTTTTGTTTTAATTGGTATTAAAGTGCTTACTGTCTACCAGCCAGTGTACTGAACATTTGTGTAGATACAAGGTAAGCAGGCTGAACACAGCCCGTGTCCCACATGGGGCTCACAGTCTTAATCCCTATTTTACAGATGTAACTGGAGCAAAGAGAAGTTAAGTACTCCCCCAGGTCACACAGCAGACAAGTCACAGGGCCACAATCAGAACCCATGTCCTTCTGACTCCCAGGCCCTTGCTCTACTCACTCGGCCACCCTGCTTTGCTTTGTTTCCTGTTGGCTATAAAAGGAGAGGTATAGCTGTTACTTTAAGTGGTTTGTCATTCAGTCCATTCCAAAACAGTCTTTCAAACAGTTTCCTAAATCCATGTGACATTCCTAACTATCCAACTGAATCCTTCCATTAGCAGAAAGGCACTAGATACGCATTTCCAATCTGCCACTGGACGGGCAAATGCATCAAAGCAGGCTGCAAGGAGGGATGGTCTGCCGACCGTGGATTCAGCATAACTCAATCGCATTTCATCTGGTCAGAGTGATGCTTTTGATAATTTGTCCAAAAATACCATCAACATCTTCACCCTCTTTCTTCTCCTCTGTTCCAATTACATAATATGGAAAGTCTGAAATACACAAGGGTTGATTTAAGCCTAATCAGGGAAATGAAAGGAGGTCGTTGAGCCCAAGAATGAATTTTCACTTTTTCCTTTCCTACTTCTTTTAGAATAAGCTCGATTTGCATTAGCCTGTGGCCCTGAGCTACTGTTAGAACACTATGGGGCCAGTTTGATATCATTACAACATAGTCCCTTTGGGCACAGGGAGTTGCTTTAATAAATTCAGTGAGGACACATGTAGCCTGCACCTCCCTTCCCCCAGGATAACCCCACACCACTGAGGCCTTCAATTACAGATATGAGTTGAGAAGGCCTACCACAGGGGAATCATCCAGTTTCTTTGAAGAGAACTTAGTCTTTGCCCCAAGAAGAGCTACCAACAGCTCCTCAACGAGGATTGGCTTCTCCCCCCTAAATCTGGCATCGAGCTTCCCTTGAGGACTCGAGGACCTTCAGGTAGAGGTGGAAAGAAAAGGGTAAACTTTTTCTGATGGTTTGAGGGTTATGGCAGGTGAGTGAATGACCTTGAAAGGGAACAGAACAGTTCTGAAGTGACTGTAGTCTGTAAACTTCCTCTCTAGACTTTAAACTCCTTATGGGCAGGGAATGTATCTATCAATTCTTTTGCATTGTACTATCCCTAAGGGCTCAGTACAGGGCTTTGAACATAGTAAGAGCTCAATAAGTACCACTGATTGATTGAAGAGGAAAGTACCTCAGGAATGCCTCTATTTCAGTTATTTTCAAATGCTTCCACTTTATAACCATAATCATGAACTCAATAAAATTTCCTCACCCTTCAAGTCAGTTTCATTAAGCTTAAAATTTCAGGCAGATGTTCATTCTGATTCTCAGAAGAAGCAGAAATGCATCATAGGAAATATGTGGCCTTGTTGGTGAGTTTTGTGAGTACAGGCCCTGGATTTCACCTTCAGCTTTTCCTCCAGAGACTGGGCTTGGGTCTTTGAAATGCCAAGTATGTATATACACATATATACTTATATATATATATATATATATGTATATACACATATATACATATATATATATATATATATATATATATATATATATATAATGCTCTCTTCCAAGAGACCATATTGGGAAAGATTGACAAGTAAATGATATTAGGGTCAATCCTCTGTATGAAGCCTCACCCAATTAACTTTTCTCCCTCTTGGCTTACATGCTCATGAACTACCATTTCAACTTCAGCATCAACTGTGCAGTTGTGAGTTCAAATCCACCCTCCCAGGACTTTTGTACATAATGACTTACCCTGCTATTAAACACTGACTCGGGTACATATCCACTTCTTTTTCCTACTATCTGTAAACTGTTTCAGTGGCTGTTTCTCCTGCTAGAGTGGTCAGGAGCCTATGCATTAAATCTAGTCCACTTTCCCAAGTGCTGTGTACAGAGTAGGCTCGGTGAATTATTTATCATTATCATCATTATTATGTCATCAAGTTGGTTCATAGGGAATAATACTGATTGATTAAAAGTTGTTCTGAGACTTCTAAAGTAGGGATCTCTAAGACCAGAATAGATAACCCTGGGAGCTGGATAAAGAAGTTGATTCTGAGATCTTCATTTGAAAAAGACAAGATGGTATAAGATTTATCTTTTGCCACAATTCTTTTGAAGCTCTTAGGCTCAGGGGTCTGTGTCCATGAAAGTTATCCCAATAGATTAGCCATGTGCAGTTGTTGAATTATGGAATCGAATCAAGGTGGGTTATAAACTTTCACATATCTGGAGAGTACTCTGAAAGATGCTGACCCTATCAGAATTTTCATTTTGGTTTAGAGGTTGCAAGGAAGAAAGGAGAGAGACAGGGAACTGGTGTGTAGAATAGAAGAGAATGACGAGTCCCCGAGAACAGTGAAGAGGTCTCTTTCCTCATGAATAGTGACGGTAGAACCTTGCAGATTTGATGATGAGTCTCAATTTACAAAGAGACTTTCCGGTAGGATATTGGAATATTGACCCATCCATCCATTTTTAACTAGTGCCCATAAATACAGTTCATAGGCACTCTGACACAAGCACTTGATTTCAATGAGCAAGCGACCACATATCTCTTGTGGGACATCTGCATTCTTTTGCAATCTATTCTGGTTTAATCTTTTATTAAAAGCAAAGACCTAACATAGAAAGGAATATTCAGTTTCCAGGCACAAAGGGACTGGAACCTAACTAGATTCACATACGTGTAATAGAGTGAAGAAGGAAACACGTACTGTAGCCAGGTGCTTGTGGAGTCAGCCAGTGAGGCTAATAATGTTGGTATTTGTTAAGCACTTACTATGTGCAGAGCACTGTTCTAAGCGCTGGGGTAGATACAGGGTAATCAGTCTTAATCCCCATATGACAGATGAGGGAACTGAGGCACAGAGAAGTTAAGTGACTTGCCCACAGTCACATAGCTGACAAGTGGCAGAGTTGGGATTTGAACCCATGACCTCTGACTCCCAAGTCCATGTTTTTCCACTGAGCCATGCTGCTTCTCTGAAAATCAGGTAGTTTCGCTGATATAATCTTAGTAAACTGCCTCTCCTAGGGGCTCCTGGGAAACTTCTAAGCTAATCTGTGAAAGCAAGAAATAGTACTGAGCACTACTGTGTGCAGAGGACTGAACTTAGTACCTGGAAGAGTACAGTAGCGGTAGTAGACAGAATTTCTACCCTCAAGATGCTTACAATCTAGCCATCATATTGCCACCTAGACAGGAATTTACATTGGATTGGTGAGTTTTGTGTATTAGTGCCTGCTAAATCACACAATTGAACCTAGTAAGGCACATCTCCAAGAAGCGTTCCCTGATTAAGCCCTCCTCTCTTCTTCTTCCACTCCCTTCTGTGCTGCTCTTACTTGCTCCTTCATTCATCCTCCCTCCCAACCCCACAGTACACCTGTAGATATCTGTATATATGTGTAATTTATTTATCTATTTATTCATATTAATGTCTGTCTCCTCTTCTAGACTGTGAGTTTGTGGTGGGCAAGAAAGTGTCTATTTGTTCTTATATTGTACTCTCCCAAACGCTTTGTACAATGCTTTGCACACAGTAAGCACTCAGTACGACTGACTTAATGAATAGTAAGAACTCCCCATTCCTTCCGTCAACCAAAGACAACAGACAGCAGCTGCTTCTGCACACACGCCCCCAGCCCGTTTCTGCTAATCAGGTAATATTAACAACTGAGCACTTGCTCTGTTTGGAGCACTGCACTAAGCACTTGAGAGTATACAGGAGACTCAGTAGACACAATCTCTGCTTTCAGAGAGTTTACACTGTAGCTGAGGATACGACTATTAGAATTTCAGGTAGCTGAATTAGAGAAGCAGCATGGTCTAGTGGATAGAGCATGGGCCTGGGTTTCTAATTCCGGCTCCACCACTTGGCTGCTGTGTGACCCTGGGCAAGCCACTTCTCTGTGCCTCAGTTACCTCATCTGTAATATGGGGAATAAGACTGTGAGACCCACATGGGGCAGGGTCTCAGGCTCTCACTACAGTGCCTGACACATAGTAAGCGCTTATTAAATATTATAAAAAAGATAAGGAAGGCATCCAAATATAACAATATGTACATAGTGCTGATGGGATTGAGGGTAAAATGCATATCTAATTGCTTATAGAATGTAAACTCAAATGCAGTGGTTGATGCAGCAGGGGGAAAATAAGATGGGGAGTTGAGATTAGTAAGGGAGGGCTTTCTGAAGGAGATGTGATTTTAGTAGCGATTTGAAGAACAGGAGGGTAGTGGTCTGCATTTTCGTCTATTGATGAGTCAGGAAAAAGGAACCCCAGTGCAGTATATTACCCAAATTGGTTGCTCTACTTTGGCTAATCAAACAGTGGTATTTATTGGACTCTTACAGTGTGCAGAGAACTGTCCTGGAGTTGGTTGACATGATTCCAGCTCACAAATTAGAGCTTACACTCTAGATGAAGATTTTACAGCCTAGAGGATGTCAATAATGTTTATGGGGTGCAGTGTGTGTTCGTGCAGGATGGTGGGGAGGGCGGGTGGAGGGGGAGATGATGACACTGGAAAAATGTAGATAGGCCTCTTATCCCTTTGACATGTCAAATACAAACTCTGGGTAGGCTTAACGATTTCTGTCACAGTCAGAACTGATTGAATAAGAGGGGGGTTACTTTTGTTTTTCTGAACTGTAAGGGCCAGACTGCTCACTCTCTCACAAATACACCTTAATCTGATTCTGAAAATTCACACTAGCTGATTCCATAGATAGGCATAAGGTGACTTCCTGCATACAGAGAGCAGAGACCCAATGGGAAATTGAGCTGGACAACACCAAAGCCTGAGACAAGAAGAGATTAATTCTTCAGGACTCACTTTCCCACTGATGCTGTCGTAGGTTAAACCCTGATCCTCATTCCTTTCTGGGCTGGATTTTTCCCACTGTGGCTTTCCTCGCTGTCTTTTCTCATTCCAGACAAGGAGATGTAGACAGCAGTTCTAGCATCCCCTGCACTTTTCCCCCAGCCCTTTGGTTCTCTGCCTTTCTTAATTCCTTGTTTCACATGCCACGAAGCACACTTCTTACCATTCAGCTTCTTCACACAAATTCACTCAGGCTGTGGAGCAGTCTCATGAAGTCTACCAGAAAGCTACCATTACATGCTGCTTCACTATTGCACAGTTCCAGGAGGCATGTGACAGAGACTCTTTGCTAGCCTGAGATTTTCATCCTGATAAGAGAAGAAGAGTCTATCACCTCATTCTAGCATCAGCCTCAATCTACTGGCTGTCAGCCCCATTTTAGCAGTCCCACAGCAGCTAAGCTGGAGGGTCAGTGCTTTACAAAGCAAAGTGAACTCTCTTAGCTTACTCCTTCCCCCAGTTACACACACAGTCTTAGTTTAGAGCCTTTCTCTCCTTCATTCTAATACTATTCAGTCACAAATCCTGTTCCAAATGTGTATTTATTCAGCTCTGGGCCACACGTTTCCAGCAGATCATCTCCTTTATGCCTTAATGGGTGGATAGGTGGATGGATTGCATGGATGGATTGATTTTTAGAAAGATGGATAGATGGGTGGATAGATGTTTGTAATGTCTAGATGAGTCTATAGGGGGGTGGATGGATGGGTTCGTAGGAGATGGATGAATGAACCACCAGCAGGGAAATCTTCAATTCTGTAGTCACAGGAAAGGAGACCAATGACATTGGAGATCTCCCTCTCTCCAGTTGTTTTTTCCGCACCCACTATTCCAAAAGTGAATGCCCTTTCTCAGCCCGTTTCAATGGAAGCCACCAAACCCAGCAACTAGACCGAATACTCCCAAAGCAAGTTGGCAGCTAATACCATCCCTGTGAGTTAGCTTCAATTCCTCAGTCAAGTCATGCTTGAGGGCAGCAGACAAATCTGCTCTGAGGAACAGAGCAGACTCCACTCCTGGATCATGTCAGCCAATGGAATGATTCAGGGACACTCTGAGCAGACACATATTGAAACTAAAATGGATAAGGATGGCATTTACAATTTTGGGATGTCTGGTGGCACATACCTAGCAAATCCAGAAAAATTGTCATCCCGGTCTTTTCATCATGCCGTTTTGTCCCACAGAATATTTCTTCTCTTAAAGTAACCTCAGGCCTCAGCTTCCTTTGTAAGTGGAGTGGGAGTGAAGGTTGTAGAAGAATGTAAACAGCAGCAAAGAACCGTGGACTCTATTAGTACCCGCTTTCATTTGAAGAGGATTTATTAGTGGAATCAGGTTAAAAGGAAAATATAATTTCCTAGAGAAAAATATGACAGCGAATGAGACGGAGTCTGTTGATTTCTTTTTAAAGCAGTCAGAGTCACAGAAGAATAGCACTTTGGGGGTCCTAGCTCTGCCACTTGTCATGAAGGATAAAAAGGTTTTATGTGGCTGTTTTATTAGCTTTGACACTCTGGGAGACTTCCATTCCAAGCTGTAATAGGTAGCATATATAGTCATTTGAATGGGTCGGTGGCTTATGCACGGAATGTAAATTCATACTGTGAGTTTAAACATTCGGGTCGCGTTTGCCAGCGGTAACACCGTGGAATGATCTTCTGCTTAATTATTCTTTTGCGTTTTTTCAAATGGCATCTTAATATGCTCTAAGAGTTTGGTACAAGCAAGGGCTGTGTTTATGACTGCAACTTTCCTTCTTTAGTGAACCTTTAGGGATATTTTCTGTTTTTTAAGTGGTCTAGAGGGGAGGGTCACCTCCTCTCCCTCACTAACTAATCGAATAAATATCTCTTCTGTCATGATTGAGATATGAGAACTTTAAGATATGATGTCTTTCTCTGGGATCACTTAATGACTTGAAAATCAGAGACCTGAAGTTTAAAGTCTTAAACTTTAGTGTTCAATGTGCGCTGTCCTCACAGAGTAACCAAACTGTTGGGAAAGGCTCCAGTGCATTGGAAAAGATGTTTATTGCTGCTTGGCATGACGGTCATATCTTCAGCCTTGACGATCCTCTAACAAACCATACAGCTGCGCGTGTGCATAACATATCTCTAGGAAGCCGTCAGTCTTCGTGAAGATGCTGTTAACATCTGTCTCCGCTTATAGTCTGTAAGCTCATACTAGACAGGGAAGGAGACTGTTTATTCTTTTGCATTGTGTTCTCCAAAAACTCTTAGTACAGTGCTTTGCACATAGTAAGTGCTCAATAAATGCAACTGATTGATGTAGTTACTGATGGTGTGATTTTCAAAGATACTTCTACAGATAGTGTGATCCAATCTGAACTTGCAGAAGTGGGTGAAAAGTTCGATCAATCGGTGGTATTGATCAATACACCTACCATCCCCATTACTCATGAAGGAAGTTCTTTCCTGCTCTCTTTTTTTTCTTTGATATTTAAATGCTTACTATAAGCAAGGCACAGGTGCCGGGGTGGATACATACTAATCAGATTGGTCACAGTCCTTGTCCCACATGGGGCATTTTACAGATGGGGTAACTGAGATACTTGTGTGAAGTGACCTACCCAAGGTCACACAGCGGACAAGTGGTGGTGCTGGGATTAAAAACCTGGTCCTTCTGACTTCCAGGCCCATGCTCTTTCCACAAGGCCTCACTGCCTCTCGATTGACCTCTTGCTGATGCTACAATTAATTCTTCCAGAAGATCAGGATTTTTCTAGATCTTCCTAGAGCATCTACAAAGAGTAAGAAACCTCTAGTCTATTGCTAAACTCCTGCCTTGCATGGTGAGCTCTCAACAGTTTGCTTCTGTATCACTTTTCTGAAGACTTGGTTTCACTGTGCTCTCTTATAAGGATGATTATAATAATGATGATATTCATTAAGCCCTTATTACCTAGCAAGCATTGGTGTAGACTAAAGATAATCACATGAAACACAGTCCCTGTCCCACATGAAGCTGGGCTCGCTATCTAAAATGGAGGGGAATGGACATTTTATCCCCATTTCACAGAAGAGGAAACTGAGGTTCAGAGTATTTCCGTGATGTTTCCCAAGTTCACACAACTGGCAAGTGGTGGGCCAAGGCCTTTGTAGAATTTGTAGAACTTCGTTGAAAAGAACAAGCCATGTGATTTTAGACTAGGCATGTCCCCAAGAAGCATTTTTTTTTCCAAATCAATCCTGTGGTTCTCTTTACCACAGCACTTAAGCTTGTTGTATCTTAGACCTGGGTTATTATGTCAGTAAGTTGGGCATAGCTTTTTTAGAGGTCAAAGACTCGCTGGAGATCATGGTCTTTATACAGGATAATGTCACTATACTCAAGACACTTCTCTAGATCCATGCTCTGAGTAAGAAATGGGTCATGGAGAGTCTGGCCTGATCAGTGAAGTGTATTTAATGTTGGTATTTGTTAAGCGCTTACTATGTGCAGAGCACTGTTCTAAGCACTGGGAAGCACTCACGGTGTGCCGAGCATTATACTAAGTGTTTGGGAGAGTGCAATACAGCAGAGTTGGTAGACATGTTCCCTGGCCTTGAGGGACATCACCTCCTTCCTGTCCCACCTGCATTTCAAGAGTTTCTCAGCAGAAGCAGGGTGGCTCAGTTTAAAGAGCACTGGCTTGGGAGTCAGAGGTAATGGGTTTTAATTCCGGCTCTGTAACTTGTCAGCTGTATGACTTTGGCCAAGTCACTTTACTTCTTTGTGCCTCAGTTACCTCATCTGTAAAATGGAGATTAAGACCGTGAGCCCCACATGGGACAACCTGATTTGCCTTGTACCCCCCCAGCGCTTAGAGCAGTGCTTGGCACATAGTAAGCCTTAACAAATACCATCATTATTGCTATTATTATCCCAGAGTTGCTGAGCATCTAGGCAGGAGACAGGTCTCCTGTGTCTTAATATCTTGATTTGCTTGTATCCTCCCCAGGGCTTATTACAGCTCCTGACACATAGTAAGTGCTTAATACCATCATTATTATCATGATTAGTATTATCGGGATCCAGTTTGGGGGTTCAGGAAGGTAAAGGGAACATAGCTGTCCGTAGTCTCTCAGCAGGGTGCTATTTGGAATAGAGTGGCTCAAAAATAACCTCTTCTCAGCCCTTCTCTTCCCTCTTCCCACTCCAAGCCTTGAAGCCCTAACCAAGATTTTTCTGATATTTTTCATGAACTGGACTAGATAGGAAGAAGGAAGGTGCTCTAAATCAGAATTTCTCCAGCCCAGTTGCGGTATCTATTCACCTCACCTGTAGGCAATGAGTGAGTTTCATTAGCTGTTTTCTGTCCTTCTCATATGTCTTGTTTCTTCTCCCCCTCTAGACTGTAACTACATTGTGGGCAGGGATTGTGTCTGTTTATTGTTTTATTGTGCTCTCCCAAGCACTGAGTTCAGTGCTCTGCACACAGTAAGTGCTCAATAAATATGATTGATTTATAATTTGGCGGGAAACATTTCATGATCTTACGCTTTCCCTTGTGACTAATCACTGGAGAAGAGTTTATTGACAAAACTCTATTCTTTAGAATAATGTATATTCTCTGGGATTCATTATCAAGAAAGCAAAGATAATCTCCCTCTGGGGATATTTAAAAATAAGTTTCTCTGGGATGGGTTTAAATGTCTTCTGGCCATTGGCTGGGGAAAGAACTAAGTTACCTTTCAAATCTTTTCTGTCTGATTTTCTGTCTCTGATCTGCCTTGCCTGATCTCTTACGGTATTGACCATATGTATTATTCCTAATATTGTGGAATCAGTGGTTTTCTTCCTTCCTTCCTTCTTTATGCAATCGGGTGTGGGATTAGATTTAGTGGTTTTCATTTTCCTCCAAAAGAAATAGGTTACTGCAACACTTTTATCAGGTTTGGGTTCTCTCACTTTCTGTCTTATTGAATCCTCATAAATGTTTTAATAATTGTGGTATTTGTTAAAAGCTTACTATGTGCGAAGCACCATACTAAATACTGGAGTAGACAGAAGAATCAGATCAGACACAGCCCCTGTCCCACAAGTAGCAGAGCTGGGAATAGAATCCAGCTCTCCTAATTCCCAGACTTGTACTCTATCCACTGGGCCACACTCAATTTAAGCGTTATAAAATACACTATAAGCAGTTGGGACACAGTCCCTATTCTACATGGGGCTCACAGTCCAAGGAAAGCAAATGAAATGGAAAGTTGAAGCAAATGTGCCTTTTCAGCTGCAAACAACATCCTCAAAAAAATGTATTTTGGTCATCCCCCAAAAAATTCACTAACTGGAGCTCTGAAGAGAATAATTTGAGTGTTTCAAGATCTTGCTATTCACCAGTGAACACAGAAATAAGAATTTTTCCTCAGTACCAATCTTTTCTCTTAGATGAAATACTCGTTAAATTAATCATTAACCTTTGTAGTTCTACACTAAATGAACCTTGCAAATGTTTTGTATGGGCGCCTAAAGAGCCAATGATAGTGGTGATTTGAGTTTGGGACTCCCGCAGTGCCTATCCCATCTCTCGAAAAAAATTAAAGTCGGTACTTGGGAAGGCCTGAAAGTGCTTACTGTGCCTCCACAGTATCTAACTTCAGTCGCGGTGGGAAGCAAGACGGTCTATGGAAAAGATCACGGGCCTGGGAGTCCGAGGCCCTGAGTTCTAATTCTAGCTCTGCCCTTGCCTGCTGCATAATGATCGGCAAGTTAATTGACTTCTAGGGGCCTCAGTTCCCTCATCCGCAAAATGGAGATTCAATACCTTTTCTACCTTCCTAGCTAGACTGTGAGCCCCATGTGGGAACTGATTATCTTGTATCTACCTCATACTTGGTAAAGTGCTTGGCACATATAAGTGCTTAACAGATAACACAATTATTACTGCGATGATCTTTACAGAAGGAAACCCATGTCTGTACACATTTAAGGCACTCAATCATCTCTCTCCCTCTTACCTTACTTTGTTAATATATTTTAAAGTCTCTCTCTCTGTTAGATTATAAACTGCCTGGTGGCAGGAATTGGGTGTACCAACTCCATCATGCTATACACTTTCATCTCCTCCCACTCCCTTCTGCATCACCCTGACTTGCTCCCTTTATTCATTCTGCTCCCCCAACCTCAGCCCCACAACACTTATGTACAGATCTGTTATTTATTTATTTATTTATACCAATGTCCATCTCTCCCTCTAAGCTGTAAACTTGTTGTAGGAATATGTCTGCTTTTTGTTGTAATCTCTCAAGTGCTTAATACAATGCTCTGCACTCAGTAAGTGCTCAATAAATGACACTGATTCATTGAGTCATATGGACCAGAAATCTCAATCGGTTCAAGAAGACTTTGGATTATCTCAAGATAAGAGATGCTGCCTCTTGTATTGTACTCTTTCAGAATTTAGTACAGTGCTCTGCAGATGGTCAATGCTCAGTAAACACCATTGATGGATAAGAGATGAATACTGGCTCATTAGGGGAGAGATGTAGGGACAGTAGAAGGGACTTTCTTAAGCATGAAAATGGAAACCAAGGTGGTCAGTCCTTACACTGCTCTACTAACCAAGCATGTTCTGTTGTGCAGACAGAGAAATGAGATGGAATCTTCCAATCTAGGATGGGATGCCAGTGATGACACACGTATCAGGTTGCCGATGCAAAATATTTACCCCTTTGGAGCTACTCAAGTGGCGTTTGTGCATTTTAGTCCCCTGAATTGAGAATTATTGCTCCTGTCAAAGTACTGAATTTATCCGGTAGCAACAGCCCTGAGAACATTGTGCTCTTCATTTAATACTTATGGTATTTGTTCAGCGCTTGCTACGTGCCAGGCACTGTACTAAGCACTGGAGTGGATACAAGCAAATCGAGTTGGATTCAGTCCCTGTCCCACATAGGGACTCACAGCCTCAATCTCCATTTTACAGGTGAAGTAACTGCGGCAGAGAGAAGTTAAGTGATTTGCCCAAGGTCACAGACCAGACAAGTGGCAGAGCCAGGATTAAAACTCCTATATAGAGTCTCAAAACCCCACCCTATCTGTAATGCATTTTAGCATCTGTCTCTCCTACTAGATTGCAACCTCGAAGAGGCCACTCTATTGCTGTCTCCTAAGCATTTACCACAGTGCTCTGCACAGAGTAAGTGTTCAGTATTGACCGCTGATTGATTAAGTCCCTTGGGAAAGAATCCCATAGCAGACTAAGCATTTTAAGCATCCCTAAAGAGTTAGCAGGAATAGAGACTCTAAGATTTAGGCTGCTATTGGTGTGTCACTGCATTAACAGCTCAGTGAAGGTTTCATTTTGTAAAATAAGCATCCTTCATGATTGAAGCACTACCCTAATGCTGGGTAATGGGATTTCAAATGGAAAACAGCCATTCTGTTAACCAAGCCAATACCTTGCCATGGGGGAAAACATAAACAAACCATCGAGATGGCTTTAAAGATCTATTTATGTAGCCTATTTGTGGGGGAAACATTGGAATCTCAATCTTGAACAAACTGGTACAAATTGGAGGTAAATGAAGGATGATGTAAGCTTATGGTTTTTCAGGATTGGGCATCAGGATATTTCTTCAGCTGGTCCAGGGAGTCTTTACGTTCCCCTCCCAAGGGATCCTGCCTCAATTCTCATCACTATGTGCCTGTTTCAAAAAAGAATGCAGAGGTTCTGGAGGTGTTTTTAATAATTGATCCTCACATGCTCAGCTAGGTGTTCCATTTGTGTTCATAAGCTGATTTTGTGTTTTTCTCATTTTTACTTGAGTATCTTTTTTGATGATGGGAGTGAATGTGCACTCCCTGCAAAAGTTGATGGACCTTGGTAAAAACCCTGCCTCAGCAGCCTGATGTTCCCGGGGTTGGGGCTTCACAATAGCCCTGCTCTTCTATAGACTGTAAGCTTGTTGTGGGCAGGAAGTCTGTCCGTTTATTATTGTATTGTACTCTCCCGAGCATTTAGTTCAGTGCTCTGCATACAGTAAGTGCTCAATAAATGCAATTGACTGAATGAATTATTTATAATCCAGGCCCGTGATGCAATCGCTCTCACTGAACCAGAATTTTGCATCTTTGAAAATAGAAGAAAAGTTGGAATAATAGCAGCAAGGCAGCTTAAAGCAGCTCCAGGGAAACTGATGTCACAGCAATAAATGTGCTAGTGGAAATTGAAGAAATGGAAACCATGAGGCAGAATCCACCAGTAGTAGTTGAAAAAACTCTGAGCAGATCACGCCAGTAGCCATTACCTAGCCACTTGCATTTTCACATTCCTCTTCCGAGCTTTGCAGAGATTTAGCTAACCATTACCTCCCTGCAGAAGGTGTTTTTCAGTCTGATAACACAACTCCTCGGTGGCAAACAGGAGCATACTCAGGTGTGGAGAGGGGATTCAAGAAGACCGTGTTGACTGTCAACAGGTGCTGTGGTTTCTGACTTGGGCTTCAAAGTATATGATGCTTTGGATCACTGCTCTCTTTTAAAAAGTATGCTTCCCCTTTCCGTGAGCATATCATACGTTTTCCCAGCTGAATCTTTGAGCTCTTGGCCCTTAGCATTTAGAATTACAGCTTTCAGAAGCGAGATCTTGTTTCTGCTAAGGCCCTAAGTGCTTTTCTGTAGAAATATTTCATCTACTTCAAAACAGGCCCCTGAAGAATAATTTGAGGGAAAGAATGGAGCTGTCTGTCTATTGAAAAGATGTTGTTTTACCATCGTTTGAATGGCTTGTCTAATTTCATAGCATATTAAGCGCTCAAATTTTACCGGTGACATTGCATTGTTCAAATTACCTTTGCTTTTGCTTTTTTCTTTTTCCTTGTGATTCAGGAAGTCCAAAATGATAGCCAGAGATATAAACCAACAAAGAACCATCTGTTGAACCTTGAGCTATCTATTGATTCTTGTATTCTCTTTTTCCCTGCAATGGTAGTTTTGCAAAAGCCTATTTTCCCCTTTCCTAGGAAAAGGGGAAAGGGCCACATTTTAATTGACAACCACTAACAGAGGAAATTTTTTATTTCAGTTAAAAACCAAGAGCAATAGAAGATTCATTTAGCCCACATTTCTAATTGTCCTCCGTAAGAAATTATCAGGTTCAAGAGAGTTGTTTTCTAGAGACAGTATAAGAAAGGCTTAACTTAAAATTGCCAGAGAGGGACGGACAATCGTTGGGAGAATCTAGAGTGATGTGACTTTCAACTTGTTCCTGCTTGTGTTAGAGTTGCTAATGTCTTAACCCTCTTGAGAAGTGAGAGCCTTTGGACAGAGGTCAAGGAGGGTTGAATGGGTACTCCTGCTAGATTTTAAATAATAATAATAATGGAGGCATTTGTTAAGCACTTACTATGTGCCAGGCACTGTACTAAGCACTGGGGTGAATACAAGCAAATCAGGTTGGACACAGTCCCTGTCCCACATGGGTTTCCCAGTCTCAATCCCCATTTTCAGATGAGGTGACTGAGGCACAGATAAATGAAATGACTTGCCCAAGGTCACACAGCAGACAAGTGACAGAGCTGGGATTAGAACCTGTGACCTTCTGACTCCCAGGCCCCTGCTCTATCCACGTCTTCAGCGCAGGGATAATAATAATAATGTTGGTATTTGTTAAGCGCCTACTATGTGCAGAGCACTGTTCTAAGCCCTGGGAGACATATAGGGTAATCAGGTTGTCGCACGTGAGGCTCACAGTCTTAATCCCCATTTTACAGATGAGGTAACTGAGGCACAGAGAAGTTAAGTGACTTGCCCACAGTCACACAGCTGACAAGTGGCGGAGTTGGGATTCTAACCTATGACCTCTGACACCCAAGCCCACTCTCTTTCCACTGAGCCATGCTGCTTCCCATCATATGCAGTTTGTCTGGTGTTTTTCCCCAAATGTTTAGTGCAAAGTTCTGCATGTAGTAAGCATGCAGTTAATACTACTGACTGAGCAGGAGTCAGGAGATAATCTAATCCCATCTCTGCCACTTGTCTGTTGGGTGATCTTAGGCAAGTCACTTGACTTTTCTAGGCTTCTCTGTCTTCAACTGTAAAATCAGGATAAAACCTCTGTTCTCTTGCTCCCTTAAGCTCCATGTAAGAAAAGGACTGTGGCTGATCACACTGTACATTATCTACCCCAAATTTAGCATAGAGCTTGCACTTATCAAATTCCACAATTATTATCAGGCGCAAAATTAGTCAAAAGGACTAAATTTTGTAATATTCATGGATTTAAATAAACTGAAATTGTGTATTTTAAGTCAATCAATTGAGATTGGAGATTGATAATTAGTAATCATATTCCAGAAGTTTCTTTTGAAATAATAATGCTAATAAGATAAATGATAATGGCCCTGTGACCTAGGCACTGTACTAAGCACTGAGGAAAATACAAGATAATCAGGTCAGACACAGCCCCTGTCCCTCATGGGGCTTACAGTCTAAATGGAAGGGAGTAGGATTTAATCCCCATTTTACAGCTGAAGAAACCGAGGCACAGAAAAGTTCAGTGGAAAGAGCCCGGGCTTGGGAGTCAGAGGTCACGGGTTCAAATCCCGCTCTGCCACTTAGCTGTGTGACTGTGGGTAAGTCACTTCATTTCTCTCGGCCTCAGTTATCTCATCTGTAAAATGGGGATTAACTGTGAGCCTCGCTGTAAAATGGGGATTAACTGTGAGCCTCGCGTGGGACAACCTGCTTACCCTGTATCTACCCCAGTGCTTAGAACAGTGCTCTGCACATAGTAAGCCCTTAACAAATGCCAACAACATTGTTGTTATTATTATTATTATTATTAAATGACAATGTCACACAGCAGGCAAGTGGCAAAAGTAGGATCAGAACCTAGGTCCTCAGACTCCCAGAGCCATGTTCATTACAATAAGCCACACTGCTTCTCTGAATTCAAACATGTTTCAAATGTGGGCTTCTGATAAATAATGCTTCCAAGATGTAGAAGGGAAAGAAAAAGAAACCATTCACAGCTAGTGTATTTCAAAGCAAAGGTAATGAATATGCATGTTAAAGCATATTTAATGATTCAAGATGCAGTGAGTTGTAGGTTTGGGAACAATATTCAAAATACATTTTTAATCTATTGAAAATCACCCCTCTCCACCATGCTTTCCTTCACAGACCTAAATAATAAATACCTAGCCAAAAAAGAAGGTCATTTTGTTTCATTTTTGCTGTCTGATGAATTTCTGAGCCATTCACTGAATTTCAATACATGAGAAATGAATTTTAAGTTGGATGAAATTGATTGAGGCAATAGGCTTTGATAAAAAATAAAACACAAAATAGAGACCTTCAAGATTCTTTGGAATTTCACCAAAGGACTTTTTTCAGAAGAAATAAGATGGAATGAACTGCTTTGTAAGGAACGAAAAAGATTCAGTGGCACTGTCTCCTGGTGATCAATATATGGGGCATTTGAACTCCTGACCATAATTTAGTTTCTTCAGGACTCTACAGTTATGCTCTCACATCCACTTGCAGCGCTCTGAGACACATAGACTCTCCACTCTACCATTTAAGCACCCATCCATTCTCTTTTTCCTTCTACTTTCAAATTACGTGGTCTGTGTTAATCATGGTTCTGAGCATTGAAGGTGATTCAAGATAATCAGGTTGGACACAATCTTTGCCCCATGTGGTACTCTCAGCCTCAGAAAATGTGGGACTCACAGTCTAAGGGAGAAGAACAGATATTGCATTCGTTGTTGTATTGTACTTTCCCAAGCACTTAGTACTCTGCACACAGTAAGTGCTCAGTAAGTATGAATAAATGTATGAATCCCCATTTTTCAGATAAAGAAACTGAGGCACCAAATGGCTAAGTGAATTTCCCGAGGTCATCGAGCAGGCAAGTGGTGGAGCTAAGATTGAACCCAGATCCTCTGATTCCACATCCCTTGCTTCTTCCAGTAGGTCTTGGTCTGTCTTCCCCGCTCCCACTTCATAAGATAATAATTATGGTATTTGTTAAGCACTTACTATGTGCTAGGCACTGTACTAAGTGTTGGGTTAGATACGAAATCATCAGGTTGGACTCAATCTCTGTACAACAAAGGGCTCACATTCTCAATCCCCATTTTACAGATGAGGTAACTGAGACACAGAGAAGTGAAATGATTTGCCCAGGGTCACACAGCAGTCAAGTGGTGGAGCTGAGATTAGAACCCATGACCTTCTGACTCCCAGGCCCATGCTCTATCCACTAGATCGTGCTGCTTCTCCCACAGTATCTGACAATCTGATACATCTGACAATCTACCACTCTCCCCACCTTCAAAACCCTCCTAAAATCACACCTCTCCAAGGTGTGATTGGAAACCCCTCATTTCCCCACCTCCGTAGCCATCACACCTGACCGTGTACCCCTTATGTATTTAGATCCTCCCCTCTGCCCCCCAGAACTAGGTATATATCCTTATACCCTGCTATTTTCTGTAACTCTAATTGGTTTTAATGTAGATTGTATCTTTCTTCTAGTGGGCTGGGGTCATGTCTACCAACTGAATTATCCCCGTCCAAAGGCAGGTTTTACTCCGCCTGATGACGTCCATATTTCAGTTGGTGTGGGTAGGTGTAGTTCAGGGATTTACAAAAGTGGGGTCACTGCTCCATAAATAGACAGTTACCGCTTAAGCAAAAAGTAATAATAACAATAATTACAAAGAAGAGGGAATTCCTTTCCGCATGTTGCACGGATGGGATCGATTCAGATGTAAGGACAGTGTCTTGTATTTCTGAATTTCCCGATTCCCAACCTGTCCTCGGCCCTCAGTCTCACCTTTGGTACTTGGTACATAAACATTAAAAACCTGTCTTCATCTCCAGTTCCTAAAGGGACTGAACAAGCTAGATCTGAAAGGACCTTCAGCAGAATACCCAGCTGTTGTTGTATGTAGGTCGACATTTCTGGGAGTTTAATGTAGAACACTTGAAAGGCCAGTTGGTCAAAAAGCAGTGTTTTCTATCCTAGGGCATTCTTGAAAAGTAGAAAAATGAGTAGGAGAAAACACAATGTTAACCTGAAAAGAACTGTTTATTTTCTATTTAAAATAAGTGATAAGATGGATATATGAGATAATCAGGTCCCACATGGGCCTCATGGTCTACTTAGGAGGAACAGGTTGAATCCCCATTTTGCCAATGAAGAAACTGAGGCACAGAGAAGTTAAGGACATCATCAAAGGTCACCCACTAGTGAAGTAACAGAGTGGGGTTTAGAACTCAGATCTTCTGACTTTTAGGCCTGTGCTCTTTCTCCTGGACCTCACTGCTACACATGGCAGGTTAAATCATGGGTGGTCACGACAGGTCAAGGGGAGAACCACAGTGCTGAGCTAGTGTGGCGCGTGTACAGCCCCTGGAAGCCAAGGAGACACCCAAGCATTCTCCTCCCAGAATTCTTGCTCCCTTCATATTTTCTGGAAATGAATTAGGCAGAGCTGGGACCAAAATCAGGCCATTTTAATGCTGGGAGGAGCCTGGAAAGTCATTATCATATATCCACCTTCCTTCACACATCTTTAGGCTTGTTCTCCCTCCTGCTTAGCCTGTGACCCCTAGATGGGGCAGGGACTGTGTTTGACTTGATTAATTTTAACTAGCCCAGAGTTTAAAACAGAGCTTAACACAGAGTAAGAGCTTAACAAATACCATAATAATAATAAGGTCTTCCTCCACACGTTTCTCACACTTATTCGATCCTCTCCACCCAAGCAGCTCTCACCCTGGTCCAATTTCTCCTCAAGACAGTTAGCTAACTGTATCAGCCTTCTCAATTCCTGCCCTCCCACTTCACTCCCACCAGTCAGTCAATTTCTACCGGGGCCAATGCTCAGATCATTCTCTTGCAGTTGTTGACACATAACTCTCTCCACATCTCAAAATCCTCCAATGGCTATCTGTCTCCCTCTGCAGCGAACAAGAATTCCTCACATTTGGCTTCAAGGCTCTCTCCAACTTATATATTGGGCCTTTTTCACCCTTTCCCCACAGTGACCCGTCAACCCCAGGAAGAACTATCCCCTGAACAGCAGGTTATTTTGCTTAAAATAAAAATTGTGGTATTTGTTAAGTACTTGCACTGTGCAAACTCTGTAGTAAGCACTGGGGAAGATATGATAATAGATACATTCCCTGGCTCACATGAGGCTCACCTTTTAAGGGGGAAGTAAAACCCTATGGATACACTACTAGAACGATTGCAGATGGAGGTGAGGCATTGTGAAAGAGGTGTCCACGGTGTCGCTATGGGTTGGAGATGATTTGGCAGCATAAGACAAGAACTAGTGTTTCATCCCCATTCTACAGAGGCATAGTGACTTACCCAAGGTCACACAACAGGCAGGTGATGGAGCTGAAATTAGTCTCCCGCTCTTTCCACCAGGCCAAGACAGAAAGTTTCTTCAGCCAAGTGCTACTGAATCCAGTTCATCCCCCGTCCCCCCGATGCCAGGCATATGCCACTGCAGCTAAAGGAGAACATTTATCTCCTACACCTCATTTGAGTCCCTTATTAATGCTGACATCTGTTCAAGTCTTAATTACCACATTACCACAACTGGTCCCTTGTCAAATCTACCCTAATACAGAAGAGTTCAAAAACAAAAGTACCAAATACATTACCAAGTAATGATATAATGGGTAACTAATGGAAGAAATGGAAGAAATCATTAGGAACAGATAATATTAATTTATGGAAATATGACATTCCACCTATTAGAGGATCTAATGTATTGGGCTTTCAAATATCTTAATTGTAAGGCAGCTTCAGGATTTGGCATAATGGAGCTGATACATTTACATTTAGAAATGCAAATACCTGAATAATAATTATTCACACTTCTCCATAAAGTTCAGTGATAGACCAATGGGACAGAGTTTTCTTTTATACTAAAAAAATTTCCAAAATGCTGATTTGAGGGACTTAATAGGTGAAATTCAAAGAAAGGTAGAGAATATGATCATATGTGAAAGACCGATCCAAGATTGTAACTTGACTAACAGTGTTGGAAAATGGTTTAAATATAAAATTCCTCAATTTGTAAAAATTGAGGCACTTCTAACCCGTGGCAGGATGACACTGGGATCAGAACATTAACATTTTGTTTTCCGCATTAGAGTTTTAGAGAGCTGTGTTCTTCAGTTGACATTTGGGAATGTACTTTGCTCGTGGGGTTCGCTGGGGATTCATTCATTCAGTTGTATTTATTGAGTGCTTACTGTGTGCAGAGCAGTGTACTAAGCACTTGGGAGAGTTCAATACAACAATAAGCAGGCACATTTCCTGCCCACAATGAGCTTACAGTCTAAAGGGAGAGCAGAGGTTCCATCTTCCCACCATCACCTAGGACTATACTGCATAATATGTCACCAATCCATAGCAGTTCAACCCACAAAAAGCTCAGGCTACAGCCTGGCACTGAAGGCCAGATGATTGGTGAGGACATGGGAAGATCAGCCACCTGGCTGTAAAGCACTTTCTGCCCAAACTAACTACCCTCCCTTGCAGTCCAATGGAAAGGAGTCCCGCCTCAGAGAGCAGGGGATGCGTCACCAGAGGATTCTGGAAGCCAGATTTAGTCCGGAACATGTGCAAAGTCACACTATCATGATGTCATCCTAAACCCCACACTTACACCCCCACGTGCATTTTGAGGCCAATGTCTACCTTTGGGTAAAGCAGACATAACTGTGGTGACTTTCCTTAGAGGTTAATGATAATTATTTGTGCTTGAGTGATTTTTTTCCACAACTCCTAAATTGTTTCATGTCTTCAAAAATTAAAGCAGGTCAGGATGAAGGAGGAAACTGGCCTTCAAAATGGCTCATCTGGCTCATTAGACAAGTAGTAAGCTTCAACTAGGGGAAGGGGGGAGCCGGAGAACTGCAGTTTCTATGTATTTTTTTCAACAGACTTCTAGATTAATAATACAGCATGAAATGACTGCTCTTTCCTGAAAACACTTTCATAAACTCACCTTTGATCTTTTTTGTGGAAAAGGCATTAGAAAACTAAGGATTCTCATAGTCATTATGCCATTAAGGTTCATTTCTCAGGGAGAGAGAAAAACAATCAGGATTAATATTTCTTCTTTATTTTTTTTCTCCAAAATTCCATATTTCATATTCCATTTGAAAACACATATGATTTCATAAACAAATTTCATCAGGCACCAAATCATAGAAAGATAGAAATTGCTACAGCCAACATATACATCTTGGGATATTCTAGTTTTATGTGCTGTAAAATTTTAGAATCCTTCACAATGATCTTGCTAACTTTAGAGAAAAGCATTCTACAACTAACAACCTTTTAGCAACTCTAGTGTGTAAATTTGCTGTGGGCAGGGAATGTGTCCACAACACCGTTGTATTATCTCAAGTGCTTAGTACAGAGCTCTATACATAGTAAGCGCTCAGTAAAATACCCTTGATTAATATGGATTTTTTTATCATAGCCTTAAGATAATATTAGGTTCAGGGAAGTTTTAGATGAATTCAGGAAGTCAGACCTTTAGCTCTTAAAAGGTTAATATGGATGTGGAAAGGAGAGTTATGGATGTTGGATTATTATGGTGCCTTTCTAATCACTAGGATGGATGTCAAGAAGGCCACCTAGCACACTTTCCTTCTAAACATCCTTTGATCATGATTGGAGTAAGAATACTAGACCAAAAGGAACACTGGTTCTAAGAAAGGTTGGCATTATTTCAGGTCCTTGTCATAATATCTTCCCGTTGGTTCCAATAAATCTTACCACTAGTAGTGGCAGGAAGTTTAAACTTCAGGTTCGTGTCCTAATAATGTTACTTGTTACTCTGGTATATACTCTTGGGTTGCATCTGCACAAGGTAGATTTCTCTTTGAAAAGATCTGAAATGGAGAGAAATCAACATTCCTGTCTGGACTCTTGCCCTAACCAAATAGAACTTAAACTCTAAGTTATTATCAGTAGAGATTGTATAAGCAAAGTCTAATATTCTCTTCCCCTCAAACCTTTAGACCTGTGTCAGAACCTATCCCAGGAACCCCAATGTCAGCTCAACACGATCAGGTCTGAGCTCCCCAAAGTCACCCCTCCGCCTCTCCCCTCCCCCCCACCAACCCCCTCCCCTACTTTCCCATCCTTCCCTGCAGTATCCTCAGAGGAGATCTCCTCCCTCCTCGCAAGTGCCACCCCTCCACCTGCGCCTCGGACCCCATTCCCTCTCACCTTCTTAAAACCATCGCCCCTGCCCTCCTCCCTTCCTTAACTTCTATTTTTAACCACTCAATCTCCAAGGGCTCCTTCCCCTCTGCCTTCAAACATGCCCACGTCTCCCCCATCCTAAAAAAACCTGCTCTTGACCCCACTTCCCCCTCCAGTTATCGTCCTATCTCCCTACTACCCTTCCTTTCCAAAATCCTAGAACGAGTCGTCTACAATCGATGCCTAGAATTCCTTAACTCCCATTCTCTCCTAGACCCCTTCCGATCTGGCTTCCGTCCCCTCCACTCTACCGAGACTGCTCTCTCTAAGGTCACCCGTGACCTCCTTCTTACCAAATCCAATGGCTCCTACTCCATTCTAATCCTCCTTGACCTCTCTGCTGCCTTTGACACTGTCGACCATCCCCTCCTCCTCCATACCTTATCTCACCTTGGCTTCACGGACTCTGTCCTCTCCCGGTTCTCCTCTTACTTCTCTGGCCGATCATTCTCGGTCTCCTTCGCTGGAGCCTCCTCCCCCTCCCATCCTTTAACTGTTGGAGTTCCTCAAGGGTCAGTTCTTGGCCCTCTTCTGTTCTCCATTTACACTCACTCCCTCGGTGAACTCATTCGCTCTCACGGCTTTGACTACCATCTCCACGCAGATGACATGCAGATCTACATCTCCGCCCCTGTCCTCTCCCCCTCCCTTCAGGCTCGCATAATAATAATAATGTTGGTATTTGTTAAGCGCTTACTATGGGCAGAGCACTGTTCTAAGCGCTGGGGTAGACACAAGGGAATCAGGTTGTCCCACGTGGGGCTCACAGTCTTAATCCCCATTTTACAGATGAGGTAACTGAGGCACAGAGAAGTGAAGTGACTGGCCCACAGTCACACAGCTGACAAGTGGCAGAGCTGGGATTCGAACCCATGACCTCTGACCCCAAAGCCCGTACTCTTTCCACTGAGCCACGCTGCTTCTCTATCTCGCATCTCCTCCTGCCTCCGGGACGTCTCCACCTGGATGTCGGCCCGCCACCTAAAACTCAACATGAGCAAGACTGAGCTCCTCATCTTCCCTCCCAAACCCGGTCCTCTCCCAGACTTCTCTATCACCGTGGATGGCACGACCATCCTTCCCGTCTCTCGGGCCTGCGATCTCGGTGTCATCCTTGACTCGTCCCTCTCGTTCACCCCACACATCCTATCCGTTACCAAGACCTGACGGTTTCACCTCTACAATATCGCCAAGATCCACCCTTTCCTCTCCACCCAAACGGCTACCTTACTATTACCGTGGCTCAGTGGAAAGAGCACGGGCTTTGGAGTCAGGGCTCATGAGTTCGAATCCCAGCTCTGCCACTTGTCGGCTGTGTGACTGTGGGCAAGTCACTTAACTTCTCTGTGCCTCAGTTCCCTCATCTGTAAAATGGGGATGAAGACTGTGAGCCCCACGTGGGACAACCTGATTCCCTTATGTCTACCCCAGCGCTTAGAACAGTGCTTGGCACATAGTAAGCGCTTAACAAATACCAACATTATTATTATTATTATTACGGGCTCTCGTTATATCCCGGCTAGACTACTGTGTCAGCCTTCTCTCTGATCTCCCTTCCTCCTCTCTCGCCCCGCTCCGGTCTATTCTTCACTCCGCCGCCCGGCTCATCTTCCTGCAGAAACGATCTGGGCATGTCACTCCCCTTCTTAAACAACTCCAGTGGTTGCCTATCGACCTCCGCTCCAAACAAAAACTCCTCACTCTAGGCTTCAAGGCTCTCCATCACCTTGCCCCTTCCTACCTCTCCTCCCTTCTCTCTTTCTACCGCTCACCCCGCACGCTCCGCTCCTCTGCCGCCCACCTCCTCACCGTCCCTCGGTCTCGCCTATCCCGCCGTCGACCCCCGGGTCACGGCCTCCCGCGGTCCCGGAACGCCCTCCCTCCTCACCTCCGCCAAACTGATTCTCTTTCCCTCTTCAAAACCCTACTTAAAAATCACCTCCTCCAAGAGGCGTTCCCAGACTGAGCTCCTCTTCCCCCTCTACTCCCTCTGCCATCCCCCCTTTACCTCTCCGCAGCTAAAGCCTCATTTTCCCCTTTTCCCTCTGCTCCTCCACCTCTCCCTTCCCATCCCCACAGCACTGTACTCGTCTGCTCAACTGTATATATTTTCGTTACCCTATTTATTTTGTTAATGAATTGTACATCGCCTTGATTCTATTTAGTTGCCATTGTTTTTACAAGATGTTCTTCCCCTTGACGCTGTTTATTGCCATTGTTCTTGTCTGTCCGTCTCCCCCGATTAGACTGTAAGCCCGTCAAACGGCAGGGACTGTCTCTATCTGTTGCCGACTTGTTCATCCCAAGCGCTTAGTACGGTGCTCTGCACATAGTAAGCGCTCAATAAATACTATTGAATGAATGAATGAAAAGCTCACCTACCTTTTTGACTAATTTCAGGTGCCACTTCTTTAGTCCACCCCAGGTATTCCCATTTGACTTGATTGGCCATTTGACATGGCATGATGTTGAGGTCCTCACATGACTGATATATACATTCCATTTCCTTAGCAGATGGATCAGATAAGGAAGGGTGCACATGTCCTTAATGAAGACCCAACTAGTTCTGATATCGTCAGAACTCTCACAAAGGAGTTATCACTGAGGAAGACTCCTCTTCCCTTCAGACATCACTGTCCCATTGGGAAATACGATGCTCTCTGTAAGATCTAGCTTAAGTTCCCCTTTAGTTGGGCTGCATGGGACGCTGCTGCTATCGTACTGTTTGGAAACCTGGAATTTGTAAACATCATTCCCCAAACAGATATTTGTTCTATTCCATGTAGATTACAGCTTAATGTGAATTGGACAAATATGCAAAAATCTGTTCAGTCCTCCTGTAATTGTAGAATTGGGAACTAGCTGTTACATATTTCTCTCTAACTTCTCTCTCCAACAATCCCACCATCTAGGAGAGGGAAGTGTTGGCAGTCACTGTATCCCCGGTAGACTGAGTCATACTAATCGTCGTCATATGAGCCAGCATTCCATCGAGTAGAGCAACAGAAGAACCGAAGAAAACAATGTCCCTGTTAGAGAGGAAACATAATGCTTCTAAGTGCTATTGCTCTGAATGGTTATTTTGTTCCAGAATCTTAGTGATTTAGAAAAAAGGATTCTTCACCAGACCTTCCATGGCCTGGAAATAGTGAGTAATTTTATCACCATATTATTGAAGGAGAAACTAGTAGAAAAATGAAGAATCAGTAATTTGTCCAAATTAGAACAAAGTGGACATAGCATCCATCAGTCTCTGTTGACATAAACCATGACACCACAGCAGGGGGAATTAAGTGGAAGGGACTTCTAAACTTAGAGATAAGGAATGACATATTTGGAATAAATCGAGGATTGCCTCCAAGGTATAAATGAGGAATAATTTTCATGCCTTGAAAATGTTTGCTATGGCTTAGGTGCATATCAAAAAGAGAAGAATGTGGGCATTTTTAGGCAGTAAGTTAGGTTCTTAAGAAAAAAATGGGTTCAGAGAGAGATAATATTCTTCATATGTACTGAGTACCTACTCTGTGCAGAGCACTGTATTAAGCACTTGGGAAAGAACAACGTAATGGAGGCAGTAGACAAGATCCCTGCCCACCAAGAACTTACAGACTTATAGGGGGAGACAAACATTAAAATCAGTCATAGATAGAGGAAACAGCAGAGTGTAGGACTATGTCCATAAGTGTTTTGAGGTTGAAGGTGAGCTAAATACCAAGTGCTTAAGGAGTACAGATTTGAAGCCATAGGTGAGGCAGAATGAAAGGTGAATAGAACAAATGAGGACCTAGTAAGGGAAGGCCTCTTGTAGGAGATGGGATTTTTCAGATGAATTTTGATGGTGGGTAGAGTAGTGATATGTTGGATATGAAGAGGGAGGGCATTCCAGGCTAGAGGCAGTACGTGGGTGAGAGGTCGGCAGTGAGGTATATGAGATCGAGGTACGGTGAGTAGGTTGGCATTAGAGGAGGGAAGTGTGAGGGCTGAGTTGTAGTGGGAGAACACTGAGGAAGGGTAAGGTGATTTCTTTAAAGTTATTGGTAAGGAGTTTCTGGTTGATGCAGAGGTATTTGTTTTTCTCTCCTCTAGACTGTAAGCTCCTTGTGGGTAGGGGAATATGTCTACCATCTCTGTTACAGTGGACTCTCCAGGCACTTAATACAGTGTTCTGCTCACAGGAAGCACTCAAATTTGATTGATAAATTGAGATGCCATGCATAACCAATCAGCTGTGACTTCTCACCTGAATAACAATTATACCTCAATTAAAAAAAGGCAATATCCATATTGGCTTGCCTTGCCTTCATTATTAATAATAATTAGGGTATTTGTTAAGCACTTACTATGTGTCCAACACTGTTCTAAGCACTGGGGGAGATACAAGCTAATCAGGTTGGACACAGTCCCTGTCCCGCATGGGGCTTACAGTCTTAATGTCCATTTTACAGATGAGGTAACTGAGGAACAGAGAAGTTAAGTGACTTGCCCACAGTCACACAGCAGGTAAGTGGCGGAGCCAGGATTAGAAACCTATGACCTTCTGACTCCCAGACCTGTGGTCTATCCTCTACTCCATGCTGCTTCTCAAGGTGAGATTCTGTAGAGCAGGCAACAATCAATCAATCAGTAATATTTATTAAGTGCTTCCTCTGTGCAGAGCTTTGTATTAACCACTTAGAAGAATACAATTGAGTTGGTAGATTGACTGAGTCTGGCTGGGTTCTCGTGTTCCATAAAGTGCAAACCCACCCTCCCCCTATCTGGAATTAGAAATTTGAGAAAGAACTGAATAATAATAATAATAATAAAAAAACTTATATCTCTGAGAAGAAAAGTTAATGACTTAGGATGTCATGGGATGTCTTAAGTTTTACTTTAAAACGAAAAAAGAGTCTTCTTTCCAGACATAAACGGCATTAGTTGACTCAAGGAACCATTTTAAATGTATATTAATAGAAACACTATTCAGTGATTCCAGTATGTCAGTAAAATTGGAAATACATAAAAATGAGTAAGAACTCTTCATCCATCTGTTTTTCTTCATTTACCATCTGGACTTCGGGTAAATTTTATTTGCCAACTCAGCTTGTTTACCAGATAGCAGATACCAGAATTGTCAAGATTCTTGGGAAAGTTATCACAACTTAACTTTAGTTAACTGAAGATAAGGTGTAGGTATTCCTTGTAAGGAATGAGACCTAGGAAGTTGGAGATCTGGAATAAATCTGAGTCTCCATCTCCTTGATGGCAGAATCATGTCTGCTATTATATAAAAGTCTCCCAAGTGCTTGTAGTGCTTGGAACCCAGTAAGCATTCAAAAGGACTGTAAGCTCATTGTGGGCAGGAAATCTGTTGTTATGTTGTACTATCCCAAGTGCTTAGTACAGTGCTCTGTACACACTATGTTCAATAAATATGATTGAATGAATGAGATACCATTGTTTGATTTGTGACCATCTGAGGGTGTCTGGTGGAATAAACGTGTCTTAAAACATTCAGTGCAACATTTCTACTAATGTTTATCCAGTGAATTTTATATCCTTTCAGTGAGCCAACTAGCTGTATGGTTTCCTTTTCATGGTGTAATGAAGTTGCAAAGCCATAGCGAAGTTATGACATGGACGCATGGGAAGAATGTTTATCTATAAACCCAGTTTCTAACCCCAGCTTCGCGACCGGACTGTGGTATAACCACCTGCAAACCATTTAACCACTGTAGTTGCATTTCTCATCTATAAAATGATGGGGAAGTGACACCTGCTCTTTCAGCGATGTTGCTAAGTCAAATGAGATCATCGAATGAGTTTTTTTTCTGGAAAAAATAAATATGAGCTAAAGATTCAAAGCATCAGATGACTGGAATGTGTCTATCTACTATGTAGTATTGTACTCTCTCAAACGCTTAGTACAGTGCTCTGCGCACAGTATGCACTCAATAAATATCACTGATTGAATGAAAAGAGAATTCTGTGAATCTAAGAAAAAGCTACTCTAGTTTTTTTTTCATAGATTTCAATAAAAAGGCAACACATTTTGTCTCCAATGGAAAGATTTTCTTAAATCCCCAATACAGACCTTGATCATTTCTCATTGCAGTTTTCAGTGTCTGTATAGAGAAGAGAACAAAAAACAGAGCAGAATAAAAATGGAATTCCCTTATGTAACAGTACTCTTTAGAAAGTTAATCCTGGGAGGGGTTGGGGAGGTAATGGTGAGAAGAGGGGAAAAGGAGCCAAGTGGCTTGATGGTTAGATCACAGGCCTAGGAGAACTTGGTCCTGACTCCGCCATATTTCTGCTGTGTAACCTCGGGCAAGTCATTTAACTTCTCTGGGCTTCATTTACCTCATCTGCAAAACGGGGATTATGGGTGTGATCCCAAAGGGGGACAAGAAGTGTCTCCAACCCGAATGACTTGTACCTACCCCAGAGCTTAGAACAGTGCTTGGCACATAGCAAGCACTTAAGTGCCACTGTTATTATTATTATTATTATTATAAGACGGAGATAAGACAGCAGTGATTTGTCCAAAGTTTAGCCCCATTTAAAGTTGAACTCTATGAGGCTATGCGTTTTGGTTTAAGGGTAAATTTCTGTGACTGATATTTTCCTGTATTTCATTACTTTCATTCCTGCAGGCAGATAACCTTTAACAGTTGTAAATGCAATAAAATTTTGAAAATAGACTTGCCTAACAAGGCAGAATTGACTTCACCTCACAAGCAAAAGATTTTCTCTGGTAATATTTTCAAATAATAATACTTATGACATTTAAGTGCTAACTATGTGTCAAGCAATGTTCTAAGAACTTAATAATAATAATAATGTTGGTATTTGTTAAGCGCTTACTATGTGCCGAGCACTGGTCTAAGCGCTGGGGTAGACACAGGGGAATCAGGTTGTCCCACGTGGGGCTCACAGTCTTAATCCCCATTTTACAGATGAGGGAACTGAGGCACAGAGAAGTTAAGTGACTTGCCCAGAGTCACACAGCCGACAAGTGGCAGAGCTGGGATTTGAACTCATGAGCCCTGACTCCAAAGCCCGTACTCTTTCCACTGAGCCAAGCTGCTTCTCAGCTTATACTTGGGTACATACAAGCATACAAGTACAAGTACATACAAGTACTTGGGTACATACAAGCTAATCAGATTGATCCCGGTTCCTGTCACACATGGCTCTCACAATCTAAGTAGGAGGGAGGACAGGTGTTTAATCCCCATTTTACAGATGAAGTAATTGAGGCACAGAAAGTTCAGTCATTCAATCACATTTATTGAGCACTTACTGTGTACAGAGCACTGTGCTAAACACTTGAGAGAATACACTATAACAACGAATGGACACATTCCCTGCCCATAATGAGGGGAGAGAGGGACAACTTGTGACTTGCCCATGTCTTAGAGCATGTCATTGGCAGAACCGGGATTAGAACCCAGGAATCCTGACTCTCCCTGGCCCGTGCTCTTTCTATTACGCCTTCCTACTTCTTGGTATCTTTCCCCTGTGTGGTTTCATATCTTTACCATGTAACTTTTATCATCACAACATACAGCAAAGGTTAAGTTTCCATATTAGTTGCTTAAAATGGTGGAGAAATGGTAGAATTGGGAGGATGGGGAGAAGGAATCACAGAGCATTTATCATTGAAGACTGTAAACTCCTTGTGGGCAGGGAATATATCTATCAATTCTGTTGTGGTATCCCAAACACATAGAACAGTGTTCTGCACACAGTAAGTGCTTAATAAATACCATTCATTTATTGACTGATTGGTTGGGCGCTAATTTTATGCAGAGCACCATACCACGTGCCTTAAATATGTTTAGCAAGGAAATAAATTATTTCCAAAGATATTGGCATCTCCTGGGATTAGTAATATAGTAACAGACACACTGGAATCTGACAGTTTCATGGAATTTTGTAGCTGGACAAAACACTTTGCTCTGTTTTCAGAAGATGTCTTTCCAGCTCTTTTTGGATTAATAATAAATGAGAGACCTGGCACTCATATCACCGATATACACAAGGGAAAGAAGAAGAAGCAAGGAAAGAGTCCTTGCTTTCCAATAACCCCTTCTTTGGTAGAGAGAAAATTTGTCAATTAAAAAAATCTATTATGTGTGTTATTTAAAAGGGTGATGCTAAAAGAATTGAAGGACTCTGACTAACCAATACCTATAGCACTCTACTTCTCTCTTTATATAAGGGGTATGTTGCATGTACTTCCTATTTTCCCCCAGCACGGATTTTTAGATCACACATTCGTGACTCACAGCAAATCTAAATCTCATTGCAAATATCTCACACTTTCCTTGTGAGCCATGGAAATCATGCTACTAGAGCTTCCGTTCGGGTCTGCTCACAAAAAAAAAAAAGGGACTCACCCTCTCATTTGATTCCAAAGGACCTGCCATTTGTGTCGACGTTGAAATAGGTGCTCCCTATTTCTGACCGTTAAGGCAACCATAAGCGTTGTTCAGGTGCTCCGTGTCCAAATGTGGGGCTGTGTTTCCCGGCCTCCTAGACTCTGAGTTTTGCAAGCATGGTGTAAGTCGTGTGATTGTCTCAAAAATGAGCAGACACAATCAATCAATCACTTATTGAGCTCTTACTGTGTGCAGTGTACTGATGATAATGGTATTTAAGTGCTTACTATGTATCAAGCACTGCTCTAAGCATTAGGGTATATAGATACACGCTTGCCAGGTTGGACACAGTCCCTGTCCCACATTAGGCTCACAATCTTAATCCCCAGTTTGCAGATGAGGTAATTGAGACAGAGAGATGTTTGACTTGTCCAAGGTCACACAACAGACAAGTAGCGGATCCGGTATTATAACCCAGGTCCTTCTGACTCCCAGGCCTGTGCTCTATCCACTGTACTAAGCACTTAGAAGAGTATAATATAACAGGTCCATAGACACGTTCCGTGCCCCCAAAGTACATTTCTAGACAGTGGTTTCCTGGTTGTATGCATCTCCCAATAAATTGTAAGCTTCTTGAGGGCAGGAATTAGCTCTACTGTATCTATTTGTATTGCTCTTTCCCAAGTGCTTAGTACTGCATTTTGCACCTAACAAATGCTCAATTAATACCATTGATTACTCGATTTCTAGTGTTGTTGCTACTCTTAGCTCTGCTCCTTTGGTTCATGCTATGCTAAAAATTCCTAAATCTCTTTAAAGAGAAATATCAAGTCAGGCTCAGCCCTGTGTTATAAAACCCTAATTCTTTGGAGTCTGTTTCTCTAATTTAGCTATTTTTTGTGTGTCCCTGCACTACACTTTGTGACCCTGTAAAAATAGTAATAATGGTGTTTGTTGAGCACCTACTATGTGCCAAGCACTGTTCTAAGTGCTGGGGTTAGGTATTCAGGTTGTCCCACATGGGGCTCACAGTCTTAATCCCCATTTTACAGATGAGGTAACTGAGGCACAGAGAAGGGAAGTGAGAAGGGAAGTGACTTGCACCAAGTCACAAAACTGATGAGTGGCAGAGCTGGGATTAGAACCCATGACCTCTGACTCCCAAGACCGTGCTCTTTCCACTAAGCCATGCAACATTTACTGGTGTCAGGACTGATGTTGAAGCTTGGTTCTTAGGCAATTCTAGGTAAAATCCACGATCGATGTGAGGATTCCTAGGCACTTAATGTGGAAGCTATGTTGAAATGTGCTTACTGTGGAGATGGTGAAGCATAGCCTCAATTTGTATTTGTCACTATCATTATGACAACTGATTCTTTTTGCAGCACGAGTATCTAATGAAAGGAATGAGAGCATCAGAAATATGTTTGAGTCCAGGATATTCTTTCCTCTTAAAGTAGGATCACAGGCCTTCCCATTCCCATGGAGAGGGAAGTGTTGTTGTGAAATGCCCACATCTTGGCATTATCTTGGGGTTAAGCAGCATTCATGTCAATATTGAGAGAATTCATTTTCCTGAGCCATGAGAAGTGGAGAGATGGTTTGAACTGAGTTTCTCTGGTTGAGATTGATCATTGGGAACTTTTCCTGCTACTGCATCCTGCTATTTCCACTCTTGGATAACAACCTCAGCAGCTGATTTTTGTAAGTTTTGAAATTCAGATTCAGATCAGCCCCATTTTAGAGAGAATTTCTGTTGGAATCCACAAAGTGGTCTCTGAATTACAGTCCACATGGCTGATTTCTTATCGGCTCTGGACTCTTAGAAGTTTTTCTTTTTTATCATACTTAATTCTGTGAGTGAATTAGAAATGGAAGTTGACCTGTTTTTGTCACCTGCATTTCCTAAAAGAAAAGTGAATCAAGATCCAAATAGATAACTGATCAGAAAGAAGTTAGTTCCACTTCTTTTGTGCTAAAATTGGTTCTGTTAGGCCACTGTGAAGTACGGCCATATCAAGAAGAAAAAAATTAAAGTTCGTCATTTTTCCCTCCACAGTATTTACCACTTATTCTCCACGAAAGAGCTGCCATCCTGATTCAAGCTCTTACCATCTAGCAGCTTGACTGCTATATCATCTTCCTCCTGACCTCCCTGACTCTAAACTCTCCTCTCTGAAGTCTATACTATATTCTGCCTCCTGAAACTCTCTCTACGTCATTTAACTCACACCTCTCCTCTCCTCCCAAATCCTTCAGTGGTTACCAATTACCCTCTGCACCAAGAAGAAACTTCTAACTGTTGGCTTCAAGGCTCTCTACCAGGATTCATTCTTCTGCTTAACTATCTTTACTCTTCACCTGCAGTTCTCCAACCTTCCATCTTGGCTTCTCTCAAGGGAACTTTCTCACTGTATTTGTTTTTGACTATCGCTTCTCCAGATCTTAGCTCATTCCACTGTTCTTACCTGTGCTTTGTAAACGGTAGACGCTCAATAAATAAGATCAAATGAATGAAGGTAACACCCTCCCTATTCGAATCCATCAGAATACAGCTCTCTCCATCTTTAAACATTTCCTGTAAAGTATCTCATCCGTAAGGCAAATAATTTCACCAATAAATTGCCACTCCCCCCATGTACAGGAAAACTAATAGATACCCTTAGCCGTTATGTCCTTTAGCCCCTCCTAGCCCTACAGCACTTATGTACATATCTAAAATTAATTTATATTAATATCTGTCTCCTCCTCTAGACTGTAAGCTCATTGTGGGTGGGAAATGTGTCTATTGCTATATTTTACTCTCCCAAGCACTTAATACAGTACTCTGCACAGAGTAAGCACTAAATACATATGATTGACAGACTGACTATACATCAATTTGCAAATGTGACTCATTTTCTCACTTATTTACCTCTTCATCTTTCTAAGCTCTCGGTAGAATAATGATTGAGGTATTTTTTAGGGATTTACCATCTGTCAACCATTCTACTAAATGCTGGGATAGATTTAGACTGTGAGCCCGTCATTGGGCAGGGATTGTCTCTATCTGTTGCCAAATTGTACATTCCAAGCACTTAGTACAGTGCTCTGCACATAGTAAGCACTCAATAAATACTATTGAATGAATAAAATAACCAGGTCAGGCACAGTTCTGTTCAATGTGAGGCTCACAGTCTAAGTGGGAGGGAGAACTGGTGTGATAACCTCATTTTACAGGTGAGGAAACTGAGATACAGAGAAGTTAAATGACTTGTTCAGGCTCCTACAGGTGGCAAGTGGAAAAGCTATAATTAGAACCTAGATCCACTGACCTCCAGCCCCATGCTCTTTCCACTAGACCACACTGCCATCATCAGTTGAGTGTTCTTTCCTTGCTTTCACTATTTATAAATAATTTACTTCTACCTACTACTCCCTTTAGATTTTTAGTTTCTTGAGGAAAAGTTCATGTATTTTTACTATACTCTTCCAACCATTGAGTACAGAGATATGCACACACAGGAAGCATACAATATATACTATTGATGAATTGAATGTGGCACAAGTTAAGAAGCAAACTGTGATTCGCAGACAAGTGCACGTATATGTGAGTTTCTTCAACACCCACCCTCCGCAGCAGATTCACAGCCCTTAATCTACTTTCATTAACGAACCACTTTCTGGACGTGGAGAAATTAGAATTGTCCCTCTCTTCTGCAAAATCTTCCGAGACAGATGAGGTAGGTCCCATCGATTTCTGGCCACTGAGATGAAGAAGAGATGGAAGAGGCTGGTGGGAAGCTGAGTGTGAAAGCTTAATTTTTCATTGGCCCTGTCTTTTGTGGGAAAAGCAGGAGAGAGGTAGGAGGCTGAACAGATCCATGGATAAAGGCAGGGAGTTTCCGCAGCACTGCCTTATGTCCCACACAAAAGACAAAAGATGTGATATAATGCCGCTGACCAAAGTTGACTTCAAATTGGACCCTGGGTCTTCACCTGGAGACTGAAAGTTCTGGCTTCACATGACACACCTTCCAAAATGTTATTGGAGGAACTTTAGCTCCCTAAGTGCTTTGATACTCACCTAAGCTCCAGAGCCCTTCTGCACATATTCTTATACCCTGACATTTATTATTAATAATTGATTTTAGTGTCTGTCTTCCCCAGCTAGCTTGAAAGCCCACTGAGTTTAGGGCTCATGTCTACTATCTAATAGTACCCTCCCAAACAGTTATTATTCAATTCATTCCGTTGTATTTATTGAGCGCTTATTGGGTGCAGAGCACTGTACTAAGCACTTGGAAAGGACAATACAGCAATAGAGATAAGCCCTCTATCTGTAATTTATTTTATTGTCTGTGTCTCTGGTTTGACCGTAAGCTCCTGCAGGGTGGGGATTGTGTTTACCCACTCTATTTTATTGTACTCTCCCAAATGTTTGGTTCAGTGCTCTGTACACCGTGAGCACTCAATAAATATCATTGATTGATAAGTGCTCTATCAATGATATTTATTGAGCTCTTACTATATGCAGAGCACTATCCAAGTGCTTGGGAGAGAAGAATACAACAGAGTTGGTAGACATGTTCCTTGCCCACAATGAACTCACACTATTCCTTCCCCCACAGCACTTATGTACATATCTTTAAACTTGTTTCTTCTCCTTCCTGTAATTGATTTTCGTGTCTGTCTCCCCCAGCTAGCTTGAAAGCCCACTGAGTTTAGGGTTCATGTCTACTCACTAATGATAACCTCCCAAACAATTATTATTCATTCATTCAATTGTATTTATTGAGCACTTACTGGTGCAGAGCACTGTACTAAGCCCTTGAAAAGTACAATAGGGCAATAAAGAGAGACAATCCCTGCCCACAGTGGGCTGCACAGAGTAAGCCCATGGTAAATACTATTAATTAATTGATTGGTTGGTTGAAGAGAGCATATTGAGCCAAAGTTCACTCTAGGATCAGGGAACTGATTGGAACTCTTCCAACTTGTCAGAATGAAACAGGAAGATTTTAGGCCAATTTCCTAGATGTTTGGGTGTGATAAAATGCAATCAGCTGCTTCTAGAAGCCCTCTGGGCTCTGTCAAGTTCACATGCATATTTGGCCAGCCGAGAGACCTAATCTCCCAAAGAGCCACTGCCTTCCTCGCTAAATTAATTATGGATTTTTGAACATCTCAGCAGCACCGTTTGCTCGGGTCTTGAGGTGATGTCGATTTTTAACAAAACCAACCCAAGCAAATGATGCCATGTAACTGGTGGACATTAATGGCTATAAGAAGCCTTTTTGCTACTATTGCTGCTTGTCAATTTTGGCTTAGTGGATAGAGAACGGGTTTGGGAGTCAGAAAGTCATGGGTTCTAATCCCAGCACCATCACTTGTCTGCTCTGAGACATTGGGCATATCACTTCATTTCTCTCATCTGTAAAAAGGGGACTGAGACTGTGAGCCCCATATGGGACAGGGACTGTGTCCAACTTGATGTGCTTGAATCCACCCCAGTGCTTAGTTCAGCGCTGAACAAATACCATTTTCATTTTCTGGAAGACAAGGAAATCACTATAAAAATATCCTCTCAGTAAGTACGGGTGCCTGACTGAGTGCCACTCCACTTTTATCTTCTAATTTCATGGAGACACAAAATCCTGCTTATATATATTTGAGCCGATATCCACAACCTTAAGTGAATCAATCAGTTGTACTTATTGAGCACTCACTGTGTTCAGAGTACTGGACTAAGTGTTTGGCAGAGTATAATAATGATAATGGCATTTCTAAGCATTTACTATGTACCAAGCACTTGTTCTAAGCTCTGGATGCATTTTAGAATTGGTAAGAACACTCCCTGTCCTCAAGGACCTTACAAGGTAACCCAAGTCAGGGCTACAGACATTACCATGAATACTAATGACAGGTTGGAATTTGCTGATAATATTTCAGTGGACATAGAAACCAATCATTTTTTTTTCATTCATTCGTTCTTATTGAGAGGTCACACTGGGTGCAGAGTTGGTAGACATGTTCCCTGCCCACAGCGAGCTTATAGTCCAGAGGGGAAAGTGAAGTTTGAGATGGAGGACATCTTAACGATTTGTAGTATTTGTTAAGTGCTTACTATATGCCGGGCACTGAACTAAGCTCTGGGGCAGATACAAACAGTCCCAATGCAACATGGGGCTCACTGACTTCACCCCCACTGCCCAGATGAGTTAACTGAGGCACAGGGAAGTGAAGGTGACTTCCCCAAAGTTACACAGAAAACAAAGTGGCATAGCCAGGATCAGAACCCCTGTCCTTCTGACTTCCAGGCCTGTTCTCTGGAAGTCAGAAGGACAAGGGTTCTTCATGAGGCGTCATTTTCCCTACTAAACAGGTAGTTTCAATACATTAGATCTATCCTTCAAAGGCTTGTGGCAGGGCAGTAAAAACTTACTCTGTGCTTCATAGGCACAGCTTTTTAATTATATTATGTTTCACAGGCCATTAGATCATAATGTGGATTAGATCCCTCTGCCACTTTATTAAATACAAAAGTGCTAGCGTATTAGCCTGAAGTCAGCTGCTGCTGGCCTAGTAAAGTCTCCTAACATTTGAAATTTGCTCATTTCACTCCATCTGTGGATTTATGCTACAGTGCCGCCCACTCTTCCCCTACTCAAGACTTAAATTTCAACACATACATCCAGCAGGAAGAATTCCCTGAGGGTTCCAGGGGTGTTGACCATCATCTTATGTCTCTGTGGCCAGTCTTAGTTGTTGATCTATAGAAAGGGTCACTCGACATGGTAGAAGTCTGGAGGTGCAGTAGCTAAAACAGAGGAAAGAGTGTGGCTTCATGGAAAGGGCCTGGGAGTCAAAGGACCTAGGTTCAAATTCCAGCTCTGCTACTTACTTGCTATGTGACCTTGGGCAACTCTCCTAACTTTTCTCTGCTTCAGTTTCCTCATCTGTAAACTGGGGATTAAATTCTACTCCCTCCTACTTAGACTGTGAGCCCCATGAGGGACAGGGACTATTTCAGACCTGATCATTGTGTATCTTACTCCAGCATTTAGTTTAGTGCTTGACATACTAAGTGTCTCATAAGTGCCATGATAATAATAATGCATATGAATTATCTCTACATTTGACTTTGAACAATAATTAAGTTATTAAATATAAAATTATAATTATTGAAATTATTGTTATTATTTAAGTCAAAGATGGAGAGAAGCCATATGTGTCTTACACAAACCTTAAAAACGCTTTCAAATTCACATCTGGGATGTATTTTAACTGACCGAGAGCAATCTGACTCCTAATTAGAGAAAATCAGATATTTATGAATTTCTAGTCAAGGAAGGATTTATCTTATGTTGTCAAGTCATCTCCAACCCATAACGATGCCATGGACACATCTTTCCCAGAATGCCCCATCTCTATTTGCAATCGTTCTGATAGGGTATCCATAGAGTTTTCTCGGTAAAAATACAGAAATGATTTACCACCGCCTTCTTCTGTGTGGTAAACTTGAGTCTCCACCCTCGACTCTCTCCCCTGCTGCAGCTGCCCAGCACAGGTGAGTTTTGACTTGTAGCAGATTGTCTTCCACTACCTAGCCACTGTCCATGCTAGGAATGGAATGGACAGGCCTCTGCTTGACTCTCCCTCCTGTAGTTGAAAGTGGTAGAGTAATGCAAATTCTCCAGGTGCAACCCTGAGAGGGGAAGAAAGGACTTAGAGGGAGCTAAAATGAATTGGCTTATCCTAGCTGAAAATGACTCTACCTTGAAGCTTTTGTGGTAAATATTTTTGAAGTTGAAGGAGGCAGTCTAGAGCAGTGGGCAGGTTGTAATCCCAGCTCTACCACTGACAAGTCACTTTACTTCTCTGTACCTCAGTTTCCTCAGCTGTAAAATGGAATGGCATACCTGTTCTCTTTGTCTGCTAAATTGTGAGCCTTTCTTGGGACAGAGGCTGTGTCCGATGTGATGATATTATATCTACCACAGAGCTTGCCACATATGTTTAATGTTTCACTATTAGAAATTATTATTCCAAATTCCTCAGTTCAGTGTGAGTGAATTCCTTTTAGCAACAGCAATTGTAGTCTGAATAAGCATGTTCTCTTAACATTCTTTTTCCTCACAAAAACCTGATTCATTCATGCAATCTAGAATACCTATGTTTTACTCAGATGGCTATTTATGGATCTTCATGAATATTCCAGATGCAGATGAACATAGATTCCATGGATGGAAAACACAGAAGTCTGATTTTTATCTTTTGGGAGTTCAGGAACAGGGGATTCAAATATGAAAAGTTCAGTGTACATACAAAAAATTGTGATTAGTACTTATTCTTTAGCTGGAAAAGCTGATTAGCCAGAAAGAGGATTGGTCTGAGCTGAGAAGTAAGGAGTAATCATTTTTACTTGAGATTCTTTAAAGCTACATCATGGGGGTAAGCGCAAGGTTTCTCAAAACCATGAAAATCATAAAAACATTGATTGGTCAGTCTAGTCAGTCATGAATCTTTATTAAATATTTACTCCGCTCAGAGCACTGTGCAAAGCTCTTGGGAGAGAACAATAGAATAGGTAGAAGTGATCTCAGACCTCAAGGGTCTTACTGGGGGAGCTTATAGTCTAGCATCTCTTATTCTATTAAATAGTGAATCTGAAGGGAAAGGACTCATAACTCTGCCTTATGCTCATTTCTAGACAATAAGCTCATTGTGGGAAGGGAACATGTCTGCTAACTCTATTGTTTGTACTCTCCCAAGCACTTAGCACAGAGCTCTTCAGATAGTAAGTACTCAATAAACATTGACTGATTGATTGCTATGAGTTATTTCTTGTCTCAAGAGCTTCCATAGATTAAATGACGAGGAAAAGATCCCCGCTGAGGCCTGAAATTCTTGGTTTCCATCAACTTTAAAGGGAGAGTGAAACTGGAAGAGAAAATAGTCCTTAAAACGGAGTTGAAGTGTTGAATAAATCAGCATTATATTCTCTTTTAGAAGGGAAAAAGCAGAAATATGTCATATTGTTCCTTTTCTCATTTCAGTTCCCCACCTTTATGGAACTTGTCCAAATGAGCAGCCTCCATGAACACAGTGAGATGACTTCTATCTAGCTGTATTCCACAGGAGAACCTGCCAAATTCAGACCTTGATTGGTTACGGTAGAAACCCTTGGCAGGCAGCATGGCCTAGTGGAAAGAGCATCGGGCTGAGACTTGGGAGACCCTGTTCTATTCCCAGTGGCACCACTTGCCTGCTGTGTGTTCTTGGGCAAGTTACTTAGCCACTCTGGACTCCAGTTTCCTCATCTGTAAACACAAGCCTCTTGGGGGCAGGGAAACTGTTAACTCTATTATACTCTCCCAAAGACTTAGTGTGTCAAGAATGACTGCTCAATAAATACCACTGATTGACTGACATTGAAAAACCTATTCTTTCTCTTTGAGTGCAAACTCCATGTGGTGTAGGGACTGTGTCCGATCTTTCTGAAACTAACCCCAGTGCTTATCACAGTGCTCAGCACATAGTAAATACTTGAAAAATATCATTATTATTGGGTTTTGGGGAGTCTGATCCCAGCCAATTCTCCCCTTGTGCTTAATTATATTATTTAACAGGGAAAAAAAATCAACATTTATCATCTCAGGACTTTCTAGGACATTTTTCTATCATTCTTTCTCTTTCAGGATTCAAACATCCCACCCTGACAATGTTACGAAAATAATCCGCACGCAATCTTTAATCCAATTTTCTGTGTCAGATAAATTCTTTAAGGTTCTACAGTTCACTGCTTTGAGTTTATTCCACTGTTTGAAAGAAGAATTCCGAAGTAGAGTGATTACATATGCCCCTGGCAATGGGCTCTCTGCAGATCCCTGCACACTTTCTTTCTGGGCATTTCTGGCCCACCCATTTCACAATTCTTGCCTTTTAGTTCTGCAGTGAGACTGAGTAAAATGCATCAGCATTAGACCAGATTAGTCATCTTGGCTATACTTTGCAATGTTGTGGGTTTTTTTTCTTAAATTGGTATTATTCGATACCGTCCCATGAGTTAGCCACCATATTCAATTCAATTTTTAGGTGTGGGTAGAGTTTGAATTGGGGTAAAATCTTGGGCCATGCAGATGGAAGCCAGATCATTAACTTCACCAGGATTTATTGATTGCCTCTAAATTCTGAAACTGTACTGGACGCTCGGGAACAGATAATACAAGTAGTCCATGTGAAATACAAATTCCAAATCTTTATGATATCATTCAGTACACACCCAAATATTTATGGGCATGTATAAAGATGAAACTAATAAGCATGGTACCTAACTACAAGCTGTTAAAATTTAGCTAACACCATGTAAGATGCACTGATTACTCCATTCTCTTTCAGGAAATTAGAGAATGTCTAGAGAAGCAGCGTGGCTCAGTGGAAAGAGCCTGTGCTTGGGAGTCAGAGCTCATGGGTTCAAATCCCAGCTCTGCCACTTGTCAGCTGTGTGACTGTGGGCAAGTCACTTAACCTCTCTGTGCCTCAGTTACCTCATCTGTAAAATGGGGATGAAGACTGTGAGCGTCACATGGGACAACCTGATTAGCCTGTATCTACCCCAGTGCTTAGAACAGTGCTCTGCACATAGTAACTGCTTAACAAATGCCAACATTATTATTATTACTGAAGAAAGATCAGGATGAGCCCAAGTCCCTAATTTTGACAGATTAATACTAACAGTGTTATTACTGATATTTATTAAACTTCACACTAAACACTGGGGCATTTATCTGAAAACCAATTCAATCATGATCCCTGGATGACATAGGGTTTATAATCTAAAGGGAGAGGACAAGCTGTAACAGTAAAAATCTAATCCACTCAAGAAATGTTCTCTGTGCTTGCTTTCCTGGAGAGCTTACCTACTTGCATAATTTCAATTAACATTTCTACATGGGTGATCCTAAATCCACTTTGCAGCAACTTATCACCACATCTACAATTCTGCATTTTCTCTTGGCTCTAGGATATCTCCTCTTTGATTTTCTGCCAGCACTGCAAATTCAGTATGTTTAAAGCTGAGTTTCCATTCTTCCCTTCTGTGTCCATTTCTTCTCCTAACTTTCCTATCACTGTAGATACCAACACCATCCTCCTGCCCCAGAAATCTGAAATCTTGGTGTTACCTATACTCCTCACTGTGTTTCACCTATCATAGTCAATCAACTGCTAAATCCTGCTGTGTCTTTCTCCACATTTCCCACCTCCAACTTTTCCTATCCTTCCATGCGCCTACTCTGGTCTAAGTTCTTGTTATGTATAATATGAATATTTATATTAATGTCTGTCTTCCCATCTCACTGCAAGCTCACTGTAGGCAGGGAATATGTCTGTTGTTTTATTCTCTCCCAAGGATTTGAAAGAGTGTTCTGCACAGAGAAAGCTCTCAAAAATACCATTGGTTGATTGACTATTGACTGATATCCAACTGATCCTATGCTGTCGACCTCCTCACTGGTCTGCTTCCACCCCCGCTTCAGTCTATACTACATGCTACTGCCCGGGTCGTTTTTGTGAAACATCACATTGTACAAGCTTCTCCACTCTTCAAAAATGGCCAATAGCCACTCCTCTAAATCAATAGTATTTATTAAACACTTATTAATAATATTGAGCTCTTACCTGGTGCAGGGCACTGTAATAAGCAATTGGAAGAGTGCAATACAACAGTAGTAGGTAGATATGCTCTCTACTCACAAGGATCTTACAGTCTAGAGAGGGAGAGGTATTAAAATAAATTACAGATATGCACATGAATGATGTGCAGCTGAGGGCAGAGTGAATATAAAGTACTGCAAGGATACAGATGGACAGAGAATATGTCTACCAAATCTGTTACAGTGTATTCTCATAAGCACTTAGATCACCTCCTCCAGGAGGCCTTCCCAGACTGAACCCCTCTTTTCCTCTGCTCCTCCTCCCCTCCCCATCGCCCCGACTCCCTCCCTCTGCTCTACCCCCCTCCCCACCCAACATACATGTGTGTGTATGTACATATTTAATATTTCTATTGATTTTATTAATGATATATATATATCTATACTTCTATCTATTTATATCAATGCCATTGATGCCCATCTACTTGTTTTGCTTTGTTTTGCTGTCTGTCTCCCCCGTTGTAGACTGTGAGCCCATTATTAGGTAGGGTTGTCTCTATTTGTTGCTGAATTGTAGGAAGGAAGGAAGGCAGGAAGGCAGGAAGGCAGGAAGGCAGGAAGGCACTGCTCTGCATGCAATAAGCACTCAAATATCAATGACTGACTGACCGACAAAGAAGGAAGAGGGAGTAGGGAAAATGAGGGCTTAGTTGGAAAAGGTCTCTTGGAGGAGAAATGATTTTAATGTGGTTTTAACTCACTTTTTCACTGAATCCTGATCTTGGCTTTCATCTCAGAACACTTCCTCAAGCTGTTCCTAAACTTCTCTACCCTCCGCCACAATCTGCCCACCCGCAGCTTTCCCTCAGAGTTCTTACAAAACCCCATCTCACCCAAGAAGCCTAACCCAATTAATTCACAAGCACATAGTTCATACTTAATAAATACCATTTTTAAATTATTAGTAGTCGTGTTATCATTGTTGTTACTATCCCCAGTAAACCTCGATGTCTGTGTTGGGCCACATTTTAATTTTAGTGTGCTGACCCTCCGGACCAAAGAATAAAGGCAGAGGTGGATTTTAAATGGAAACAGGAAAGAGAATACCAGTCATTTCCACAATCAGTCAGTCGGGGTCAGGTTATGAGAGTATCTGACTTGACCTATTTACTAACGCGTTTCCTGGCTTGTGGGTAAAATACCTAGAGGTAACCAGAGGCTAAGACAGCAAGTATGATTGGAACTTCATGAATCACTGTCTTTTGTGAAAATATTTCCAGAGCAAACGGTGATGAATTAATGGTATGGTTACTATTTCCCGTCTCATATAGACCATCTTAAAGCACTGGCTTTAAATCCCCTACACATTCCTTATTTAAAGTTATTTATTGCCTGGTGTCCATTCCCCCTCTTATTCCTAATTACAGGCAGCTATTAAGATTAATGTTTGGGCTGGCCAGCAACATTTTTGGGTTTTTTTTGTTTTAAACCAAGTGTACTTTTCATGTTTTGCTTTTCTGATGGATGAGAGGAAAGGAGAAGGCATACAGGTTTCCCCTCAGAAAGAGGGAAGATTGATCAATTTTAGAGATAAGAACAACAGAACCAGTTTGGATTGACCACAGGGTAAAACACACCAAAATGATACAAGCTACAGAAACGAAAATCTATTAGTCAGTGACACTGTTGTTTTCCTTGGGGATTTTCTGAGGCTCATCCAGATTCCTATTAGTTTCATGTAGGCCCTCAAATTCTGCCATCTCCATTTGTCTGCATTTTTAGAGCCTCATGATGAAGAAATACCAGTGGGCTCTCTTTCACTGATTGGCCAGATAATGAAACTCATTCTTAAAAGGAAGAACAGGACCCATGAAACTCATAAACATGGCAGGGGGAGTAGGAAGCATGAGTGAAACAGGAATAAGAAATGGTTTAATGTAATGTGTTGTAAAATCATGTTGCCATGAGTTTGCAGGCATAACAATGCACTGATCAGTATTAAGGTAGGTTATTGACCAGTAATTGACTCTCTGAGCACCCCTTCCTAATTTGGGCTGGTCACAATGCCCACATCCCCTGTCACGCTGGGTAGACGCTCCAGGGCCAGAACAGCAAATGTCCTACAGTAGCTACAAAGGACTCAAGTTCCACCCAGGTTCTTATACCTTTTCCCTAGGCGGGGTGAAAAAAGAGAAGCTTAGAGAAGCATCCTGGCCCAGTGGAAAGAGGACAGGCCTGGGAGTCAAAGGACCTGAGTTCTAACCCCAGCTAGGCCATTTGTCTGCTATATGATTTGGGGCAAGTCACTTCATTTCTCTGTGCCTCAGTTACCTCATCTATAAAGTGGGGATTAAGACTTCGAGCCATTTATGGAAGAGGTACTTGTACCTACCTCAGTTCTTTGTACAGTGCCTGGCACAAAGTAAGAGTTTAGCATATACCATAAAAAAAAAGACACGGAAATGCTGAGTGCTGCCATTTCCCTATTTCATGATTGTTCATGTGCTGTGGTGACCTAGAACATTTTTTCTTTGGCACATACAGCATCCACCTCACCAGGTGAGCAATCCAAGAGCCTGCATAATAGCTGTGGAATGTGCTAAGCACTTACTATGTGTCAGGCACTGTTCTAAGCACTGGGAAGGATAAAAGCAAATTGGGTTCGACACAGTCCCTGTCCCACATGCGGCTCATGACCTTAAACCCCATTTTGCCGACGAGGTAACTGAGGCACAGAGAAGTTAAGTGATTTGCCCAAGGCCGCACAGCAGACATAATAATAATGATGTTGGGATTTGTTAAGTGCTTATTATGTGCAGAGCACTGTTCTAAGCGCTGGGGTAGACACAGGGGAATCAGGTTGTCCCACGTGGGGCTCACAGTCTTAATCCCCATTTTACAGATGAGGTAACTGAGGCACAGAGAAGTTAGGTGACTCGCCCATAGTCACACAGCTGACAAGTGGCAGAGCTGGGATTCGAACTCATGACCTCTGACTCCAAAGCCCGGGCTCTTTCCACTGAGCCACGCTGTGGTTGAGCTGGACTTAGAACCCAGATCCTTCTAACTCCCAGACCCTCGCTCTATCTAGTAGGCTGCGCTGCCTACATCCTCTGTGAAAGCTCCTGAATTATCTCATTCAAGACCCTCATGTGTGTGGGGTAGACAGTCATATGGGATAGATACAAGAAAATCAGGTTGAATACAGTCCCTGTCCCACATGGGGCTCACAATCAAAGTAGGAGGGACAACAGGTATTAAATCCCCATTTTACAGATGAGGAAATTGAGGCTCAGAGAAGTTAAGTGACTTCTCCAAGTAGCACAGCAAATAGCAGATCTGAGATTAATAATAATGACGGCATTTGTTAAGCACTTGCTATGTGCCAAGCACTGTTCTAAGCACTGGGTGGGGAGGGTACAAGGTAATCAGGTCATCCCACATGGGGCTCACAATTTTAATCCCCATTTTACAGATGAGGTAACAGGCACAGAGAAGGGAAATGACTTGCCCTAGATCACACAGCAGACAAGTGGCGGAGCCAAGATTAGAACCCAAGTCCTCTGACTCCCAGGCCCGTGTTCTTGTCACTAGGCCATGCTGCTTTTCTGGTGTCAGCAAGGGGACTCACAGTTTAAGGGTGAGGGAAAGATATATAAATCTCCATGATAATAATAATAATACTTGTATTTGTAAAACACTTACTATGTGCCAGACGCTGTGCTAAGCGCTGAGGTTGATACAAGCAAATTGGCTTGGATGCAGTCCCTGCCCCATGTGGGGCTCAGTCTGAATCCCCATTTTATAGGTAAGGTAACTGAGGCCCAGAGAAGTTAGGTGGCTTGCCCAAGGTCACAGAGCAGACAAGTGGCAGAATATAGATGAGGACACTGAGGCACACAGAAGTTAAGTGGCTTGCCCAAGGTCACACAGTAGGCAAGTGGAGGAGCTTGGGTTAGAAGTCAGGTCTTCAGATTCCCAGTCCTGTACACCTTCCACAAGGCCATTTTTCTCTACTAGTGACACTCTGCTTCTCTGCTCCTTCGGAAATCTTGAAGAAGCTTAACCTCAGCCACTGCTAACGCTCAGAAGTGCAGGATGAGAAAACCTATCATCTGCAGTGATCATAAAATATTGAGAGAGTAGCAGCCGTGTGAAATGCAATATACGGAATCTAGTGATAACTGCAATTAACAACCCCAGCAATCAAACGTAGCCTAATCAATCATCCGAAGAATCAAAGAAAAAAATCAATTAACAATTTAATTAAAAGTCATCTGATGGCCTCAGTTATTCCATGTGAATAACATCACCGTCTCATCACTTTGAAATTTCGACCAATTATCCGCTGAACATGCCCAGAGAGTGTCCACAGAGCGAAACCTCTCTTCTAGACATTTAATCCGTGCTCATCAAATGGTTTTAATGAACACAGACCTGCCTGCTGAGCAGAATGGGGGTTCTTTTAATGTCTTTCTTCATTCGCGGCCCTTTGTGAAATATCAGTCTTTCGCTGGTGGACTGGAAATGGCGTTTAATAAAATGTCAGCTGGTAACTCTTCCATCTTTCCATTGGCTTCTTCTGAGATTGGGCTGTTGCCTTCTTCCTGTTGCCAGAGCTGTGACTCTCCCAGCTGGGAAGGGTTATTATTTGCTAATCTCCCTCCTCCCCAGGGGAAAGCAACGAAACTAGGCTCCCTGGAATCAGTTTATTGGATCCTGCATCTCTGGGGTTGTTGCCACCCCTAAGGCTTAAAAATAATGTTTATTCATGGATTTTATCTAGAAAGCTTTGACTGGTGAGAGAAGCTGTTCCTAAGAGAGGTACTTATCTGGGGCCCTGTTTACCCAGCCAGATGTAATGCTCAGAACTCCTCAAATCCAATCTATATGCCCAATCAGCCTTACAGATCCATTGAGGAAAAAAAGACAAGAAAAACCGCCATAGCATTTGTCTTGTAAAAAGTCTATTGGTCTGCAAAATTTTCATCTGCTAACAGCAGATGCTCAGTTTCCACACAGAAACACACACAGATCCCCGGGAAAACTAGACCAAAAGAAAATAGCCTAGATGTTTATTACAAAATCGAATTCATTTACCGTATTTACTGGCATAATTGCTCCGGTTTTGCTTACATTCTGAAACATTAAAACAGGAATGGGGCTATTATGTGATCATTTAATAATTAAATATGGCAACATGAAGAGATGGGGAAAAAGGAGATGAAAAGGAGAGAGGAAGAGAGGAGGGCATTTGAGACCACGTCCTTTATTTTTATTGCACTGTCACAAATACAAACCACAACAGACTCAACCAATTAACTCTCCAACTCGTGGTGTTGTCTCCTGCTCTTCCTCCTCCCCAGGCATGCTGTGTTTTCACTGCTTTGGTGGGGAAATAATAAATTTAATGTCCTCTCCCAAAATCAGTGAGGAACAGTTATGCAATGGTGCAATTATGCGAGTAAATATTTTTGATATCCATCTCAGTTTCATCAGCTAAGCACTTACTTAAACGAGTGTGTGTGTTTACAAACATTTCTCCTACAACACGTAGGTTTGCACTGCATTTTGATAAAATGTTGTTGAAGAGAATTAGACAAAGTTCTTCCAAGAGTGTATCAGGAACTTGAAGCGATATCAGAAGAAATGGTTCGCTCATTCTATCACATTTATTGAGCACTTACTATTTGCAAATCACTGTACTAAGCAGTTGGGGAAGCACAATACAGCAATAGAGAGAGACAATCCCTGCCCACAAGGACAAGATGTTGGTTAAGCCCTCAGAGCTAGACTGTGAACTCCTGGGGGTCAGGGAACATATCCAGAAACTCTGTTGTTTTGTATTCTCCCAAACTCTTAGCACATTACTCTGCACATAGTAAGTGCTCAGTCAATACCACAGTTTGATTGATGATAGTGGGGTTTTTCTCTTTGCAAAATCCCTTGATAATAGGATCATATTGTTAAAAGAGAATTGGCTGCATTTACAGCCAATATATGTATATGCATACATATATATATATATATCTGTGTGCTTATATACACCTATTTTTAGAGTCTGGGTATTTACATTGCTATTTGAATGTTCTTGCTTTATGTGTAATAGTGCAGTGGGATAATCCATAAATCCCTTGAGGTTAACATGGGTAAATGTAAAATGGGGGTTAAGAGTGTGAGTCCCATGGGGGACAGGGACAGTGTCAACCCGATTTGCTTGTATCTAACTCAGCGTTTAGTATGGTGCCTGCCACATACTAATCAGTTAGCAAATACCATAATTATTATTATATTCATTTATTCAGTTGTGTTTAATGAGTGCTTACTGTGGGCAGAGCACTGTACTAAGTGCTTGGAAAAATACAGGGCAGCAATAAACAGTGGCATTCTCTGACTACAATGAGTTTACTGTCTGGGGGGGCAGACAGATATCAATACAAATAAATAAAATTACAGCTATGTAAATAAGTACTGTACCATAAATGCTGAGGGGCCAGAAGGGGGGAAGAGCAAAGGGAGCAAGTCAGGGTGACAAAGAAGGGAGTGGGAGAGGAGGAAAAATGGGATTTAGTCTGGGAAGGCCTCTTGAAGGACATGTGCCTTCAGTAAGGCTTTCAACAGGGGGAGAGTGTTTATCTGGCAGATTTGAGGAGTGAGGGCATTCCAGGAAAGAGGCAGAATGTGGGCTAAGGGTCGGCGGTAAGACCGGTGGGGTCGAGGCACAGAGAGAAGGTTAGCAATAGAAGAGCGAAGTGGGTGGGCTGGGATGTAGAAGGAGAGAAGCGAGGTGAGGTAGGAGGGGGCAAGGTGATGGAGAGCTTTAAAGTCGTCGGTGAGGAGTTTTTGTTGGATACAGAGCTGGATGGGCAACCACTGGAGGTTTTTGAGGAAGGGGATGACAGTTTTGAAAGTTTTTGTAGAAAAATGATCCGGGCAGCAGAGTGAAGTATGGACTAGAGTGGGGAGCAACAGGAGGCTGGGAGGTCAGCAAGCAGGCTGATGCAGTAAACCAGGTGGGATAGGATTCCTGGTTCTCCTCTTACCTCTCTGGCCGATCATTCTCGGTCTCCTACGCTGGAGCCTCCTCCCCCTCCCATCCTTTAACTGTTGGAGTTCCTCAAGGGTCAGTTCTTGGCCCTCTTCTGTTCTCCATTTACACTCACTCCCTCGGTGAACTCATCCGCTCTCACGGCTTTGACTACCATCTCTACGCAGATGACACGCAGATCTACATCTCCGCCCCTGTCCTCTCCCCCTCCCTTCGGGCTCGCATCTCCTCCTGCCTCCGGGACGTCTCCACCTGGATGTCGGCCCGCCACCTAAAACTCAACATGAGCAAGACTGAGCTCCTCATCTTCCCTCCCAAGCCCGGTCCGCTCCCAGACTTCTCCATCACCGTGGATGGCACGACCATCCTTCCCGTCCCGCAGGCCCGCAATCTCGGTGTCATCCTTGACTCGTCCCTCTCGTTCACCCCACACATCCTATCCGTTACCAAGACCTGCCGGTTTCACCTCTACAATATCGCCAAGATCCGCCCTTTCCTCTCCACCCAAACGGCTACCTTACTATTGCGGGCTCTCGTTATATCCCGGCTAGACTACTGTGTCAGCCTTCTCTCTGACCTCCCTTCCTCCTCTCTCGCCCCGCTCCGGTCTATTCTTCACTCCGCTGCCCGGCTCATCTTCCTGCAGAAACGATCTGGGCATGTCACTCCCCTTCTTAAACAACTCCAGTGGTTGCCTATCGACCTCCGCTCCAAACAAAAACTCCTCACTCTAGGCTTCGAGGCTCTCCATCACCTTGCCCCTTCCTACCTCTCCTCCCTTCTCTCTTTCTACCGCCCACCCCGCACGCTCCGCTCCTCTGCCGCCCACCTCCTCGCCGTCCCTCGGTCTCGCCTATCCCGCCGTCGACCCCTGGGTCACGTCCTCCCGCGGTCCTGGAACGCCCTCCCTCCTCACCTCCGCCAAACTGATTCTCTTTCCCTCTTCAAAACCTTACTTAAAAATCACCTCCTCCAAGAGGCCTTCCCAGACTGAGCTCCTCTTCCCCCTCTACTCCCTCTGCCATCCCCCCTTTACCTCTCCGCAGCTAAAGCCTCATTTTCCCCTTTTCCCTCTGCTCCTCCACCTCTCCCTTCCCATCCCCACAGCACTGTACCCGTCCGCTCAACTGTATATATTTTCGTTACCCTATTTATTTTGTTAATGAATTGTACATCGCCTTGATTCTATTTAGTTGCCATTGTTTTTACGAGATGTTCTTCCCCCTTGACGCTGTTTAGTGCCATTGTTCTTGTCTGTCCGTCTCCCCCGATTAGACTGTAAGCCCGTCAAACGGCAGGGACTGTCTCTATCTGTTGCCGACTTGTTCATCCCAAGCGCTTAGTACAGTGCTCTGCACATAGTAAGCGCTCAATAAATACTATTGAATTGAATGAAAGGATTACTGAGTATATTAAAGTAGTAGCAGTTTGGATGGAAAGCAAATTATATTCCAGGATAGCTGCCCAACAATAATAATAATAATTGTGATATTTGTTAAGTGCTTACTATGTGTCATATGCTGTACTAAGCCCTGGAGTAGGTTCTAAAATAATGTCAGACACGGTCACTGTCCTATACTGGGATCATGGTCTAAATAGGAGGGATAACAGGTACTGCCCCTGTTCCCAGTGAGGAAACTAAGACACAGTTAAGTGACTTACCCAAGGTCAACCAGCAGGCAGGTGTCAGAGCTGGAATTAGAATCCAGGTCCCCTTTTCCCCAGGGCCATGCTCTTTCCTCCAGGACACACTGCCTTAGTATTTCCCCTGCCTTAGTAACCCTTGAAGACTTACTTGTCCATGTTAGCCAGTTAAAGTTTGTCGAGGGCAGGGAATGTGTCTGTTTATTGTCATAATGTACACTCCCAAACACTTAGTAGAGTGCTTTGCACACAGCGGCGTGGCTCAGTGGAAAGAGCCCGGACTTGGGAGTCAGAGGTCATGGGTTCTAATTCTGGCTCCGCTACTTAGCTGTGTGACTTTGGGCAAGTCACTTAACTTCTCTGTGCCTCGGTTCCCTCATCTGTCAAATGGGAATTAAGACTGTAAGACCCACGTGGGACAGCCTGATCACCTTGTATTCCTCCCAGCGTTAGAACAGTGCTTTGCACATAGTAAGCACTTAACAAATACCACCATTATTAGTAAGTGCTCAATAAATACAAATGAATGAATGAATGAATTTTCCAAACTCTTCCCAAGCTTTTGTACCATGAGATGCTCTAGGTGATTCCTCATCATTTGTTTTGCCCTCCCCAGCCTGTTGAGGTATGGGTTGGACTTTGGGGGAAATTTCACATATCGCGTTGTACAGTACTCCATACGCAAAAAGAGCTTAAAAAATAACAGTGACTGATCAACTGAACCATTGGAAAATACTGATGTTGACAATGTGCCTTCCCTAAGCCCTCAGCGTGGCTCAGTGGCAAGAGCCCGGGCTTGAGAGTCAGAGGTCATTGGTTCGAATCCAGGCTCTGCCACTTGGCAGCTGTGTGACTGTGGGCAAGTCACTTAACTTCTCTGTGCCTCAGTTACCTCATGTGTAAAATGGGGATTGACTGATTACCCTGTATCTACCCCAGTGCTTAGAACAGTGCTCTGCACATAGTAAGTGCTTAACAAATACCAACATTATTATTATTCATATGCAGGACAGATTTTTCAAGCGCTTAGAACAGTGTTCTTCGCATGTTAAGTGCTCAGTAAATATCACTGATTGATTTTTACTTTCACAATTTAATTCAATTGTTGTTTCACATTTCTAAATTGGGTTAGATAAAGAGCATCAAGAATACAAGTTGAATAGGTGCCAATGTGGATTCAGACATCAGGGTTATGGTCATCATGAAATATTAGGTCTAGTTAATTAGGGCCTAGTTCCCCAGATTCCCTCTCAGGGTCGCACCTGGAGAGTTTCCATTCCTCTACCAGTCTTGACTATGGAAGGGAGAGTCAAGTAGAGGCCTACCCATTCCATTCTTAGCTTGGGCAGTGGCTAGCGAGTGGAAGGCCATCCGCTACAACCAAAACTCACCTGTGCTGGGCAGCAGCGGCAAGGAAGAGAGTCGAGGGTGGAGACTCGAATTTATGGCGGGGAAGGAGGCAACGGTAAACCGCTTCCGTATTTTTATGAAGAAAACTCTCTGGATCCACTACCAGAACGATTTGCAGATGGAGGTGGGGCTTTCTGGGAGAGATGTGTCCATGGTGTCGCTGTGGGTCGGAGATGACTTGACGGCACAAGACAAGACAAGTTCCCCAGAAGTGGAAATCAACTGGGACTTGAGACCTCAGACTGTGAGATTCCACTGAAGCAGCTGTGGAGAAATCATTTCAATATTCTGGATTCCATGCAGAATAATAAAACAATTAGTGAAGCCCATATCATCCCCCTTCCAACCCCCTTCCTCTTTTTAGGAGGCTCTCAAGGCAAAATCACTCCAGTTATCTTACTCCTACAGAGTATATTTTATTAAGTTGAAAGGATGCAGTTTACTAAATGGCACTTTTATGATTCCCTTTCCCTAAGAAGATAGCAATGGGATCTTTAGCTTCTTTATTACAACAGCCATCTGAGATATTTTATACAGTGATAAAAGCACCAGCTGCTCTCCAAGAGGACTAATTCTAGGATATGAATGCTGTAACTGGAGCATTATATGCCTTCTCTGGAAGGTGGGGATGAAAAACGTAGATCTGATTTAGTCCTAAAGATGGAGGTAAAAATCACTGATAAATAGGTCAGAAAATTAAAAGCTGGTGACTCACATTAACTACTGGTTCTTGGCAAGCCCGTCCCCACATCTAAGTTAAATGGAATTTCACCCGAGGAATTTACCCGTAGAAAATTCTGTTTGGTTTTTATTTTTCTGAATTTGAATTTGCATCACGTGAGCAAAACGAAATACACCAAGGTGACATGAACAGAGATTGAGCAATACCGACAAGATGAATTTTTTTTGGCTGCATGCAATCAATCAGTGGTACTGATTGAGTGCTTATTCTGTGCAGAGTACTGTACTAATCACTTGGGAGAGTACAATACATTAGCGGAGAAGCAGCATGGCCTAGGGGAAACAGCATGGTCTTCACAGTCACAGGACCTGGGTTTGTTCCCATTTCTGCCACCTAGCAGTGGGCAAGTCATTTAGCTTCTCTGTGCCTCAGTTTCTTCACCTCTAAAATGAAGAATCACTACCTGTCCTTCCTTCTATGTGAGCCCCATGTAGGACCTGAATATGTTGTATCTTCCTCAGTGCTTAGTACAGTGTTTGGCAGAAAGTAAGCGGTTAATAACTACCACATTATCATCTAGTAGACATTATCCATACCCACAGTGATCTGATGGTCTTGATGGAGAGATGACAATAAAATAGCAGATAGGGGAAGAAGCAGAGTAGAAGCATATATAGGTAAATGGCGTCGGGATGTGGTGATAATGGATGTAATTTCACAGGCACTGGGTAATGGGGGAGAATAAATTAGGGAGATGAAAGGTTAGTAAGAGAACCCTTCCTCTAGAGAGATGCTTTTAGTCTTGAGCTTCATGTAGCTAGTCACCTACATCTCTGTTTCTTCCTCCTCCGGATGTGCTGGCATATAAAGTCTGGGGTTTCCAGCCCCCAGTTCTCCCTCAATCATTCATTCATTCAATAATATTTATTGAGCGCTTACTATGTCCAGAGCACTGTACTAAGCGCTTGGAATGAACAAGTCGGCAACAGATAGACAGTCCCTGCCGTTTGACGGGCTTACAGTCTAATCGATATTTATTGAACACTTGCTTTCCGCAGAGCACTCTACTAAGTGCTAAGCAGTGTGGCTTAACGGAAAGAGCCAGGACTTGGGAGTCAAAAGTCATGGGTTCTAATCCTGGCATCGCCGCCTATCGGCTGTGTGACTTTGGGCAAGTTGCTTAACTTCTCTGTGCCTCAGTTACCTCATCTGGAAAATGGGGAAGAAGACTGTGAGCCCCACGAGGGACAACTTGATTACCTTGTATCTACCACAGTGCTTAGAACAGTGCTTGGCACATAGTAAGTGCTTAACAAATACCGTAATCATTATTATTAATTATTAACAGAGTTAATAGACACATTCTTTGCCCATACCTAGCTTACAGTATGGAAGGAAGAATGAACTAACCTCAAGGATCTTAAGGAAGCAGTGGTCAGGACTAGAGGAAAGAACATGTAGTAATTATGGTATTTGTTAAATTCTTGCTATTTGCCAAGCACTGTTCTAAGTGCTGGGAGTCAGAGGATTCTGCCATCTGTCTGCTCAGTGGCCTTGGGCAAGTCATTTAATTTCTCTGTGCCTCAGTTTCCTCATCTGAAATTGGGGTTTCAGTATTTGTTGTCTCTTCTACTTAGACTGTGAGCTCTGTGGGGTAGAGGGACTGCGTCTAACCTGATTATCTTGTCTCCACCTCAACACTTAATACAGTATTTGACTTATACCAAGCACAATCAATCAATCAGTGGTATTTGAGTGCTTATTGTGTGCAGAGCACTATACTCAGCTCTTGGGAGAGTGTAATACAACAGAGTTGGTAAACACATTCCCTGCTCATAATGGGCTTACAGTCTAGTGGGGGAGACAGACATTAATATAAATGAATAATAAATACTACCATATTACTGGTATCATATAGATGTTTCCCAAGACCAGATAGGCTGGTGGCAGTTGGAGGGGGTTTGAGTAGAGCCATCCATACTCCCAGGCAAAAGGGATCAAATGAATAGAGAAGCAGCATGGCTCAGTGGAAAGAGCACGGGCTTTGGAGTCAGAGGTCATGGGTTCGAATCCCAACTCGGCCACTGGTCAGCTGTGTGACTTTGGGCAAGTCACTTAACTTATCGGTGCCTCAGTTACCTCATCTGTAAAATGGGGATTAAGACTGTGAGCCCCACTGGGACAACCTGATTCCCCTGTGTCTACCCCAGCGCTTAGAACAGTGCTCGGCACAGAGTAAGCGCTTAACAAATACCAACATTATTATTATTATTATTATTAACCCCAGGACCAATCAGAAAGGGACATCATATCACAGAAATACTGTCTGCAGAGGCAAAAGATACATAGTCCTGAATTGATCTGAATTTCAGCCGAAACAGCACAAGAGCAAATTCTGAGCCTGAAAGGAGGGATCCCCTCCAACTGGGGCAGAGGAGCTGGGAGAAGTGTGTGGCCGGAAAATGCGGCCACACTGGCAGTGACACCTACAGGCCTGATCCCTAGAACCTGACCTGAGCTCAGGAGTCAGTTCCTAGAGAAGCAGCATGGTCCAGTGGTTAGAACATGGACCTGGGAGTCAGAAGGACCTGGGTTCTAGTCCCGTCTCCACCACTTGTCTGCTGTGTGACCTTGAATAAATCAATTCACTTCTCTGAGCCTCAGTTGCCTCATCTGTAAAATGGGGACTAAGACTGTGAATCCCATGTGGGACAGGGACAGTGTCCAACCTGATTATCCTGTATTATTAATAAGCACTTAATGAATGCCATGATTATTATTACTGTTATTATTATTATTATTATGCCTCTCCCATTCACTCTCCTTGGGAGTTACTGGGGTAATGTTTAGAAGATTATGGTTGAATCTCTCACTTTCTTTCCAGGGTATGAACCATTCTTAGCTTTTCCAGGGGTTGCACTAGTGAAACAAGACAATATAATTCACTCCAAACCGATTTGGGCTGAAGATCCCTCTATACCTTAAAGGATCACCGTCTTCTGGGCTCTTTTTTTTAATGGTATTTATGCGCTTACTATGTGCCAGGCACTATACTAAGCTAATTGGGGTGGGCAAAGTCCATGTCCCTCATGGAGCTCACAGTCTTAATCCCCTTTTTACAGTTGAGATAATTGAGGCCCAGAGAAGTTAAGTGAATTGCCCAAGGTCACCCTGCTTAAAGGCAGAGCCAGGATTAGAACCCAGATTCTTCTGACTTCCAGGCCCCTGCTTTATCCAGTAGGCCACTCTGCTTCTTTGAACCCAAAATGATACTTAGTGGGTGAGAATAGGTTTGGCTCTGAAGATTGACTCCACATCAACCTCACCCGGAAGCTCTGATGGATGGAAGCCGATCCTGATTGTGTTTAGGTGGTACTAAGTGAAGAGGAGATCCAAAAATATCTGACCCACTGAAACCACAAAAAGTACTTTGAAGGGAGCTACAACTCCTGTCTGGGATCTGAATTACCCAGTTAAGTTCTCCACATGGATCAAATTAACCAGATGCTTGACAAGCCTCAACTCAATTTTGGCCTGAGCAGTCTTAGGCTCTGAGCTGCTTTGCTAGGAGATTTCCAGAGTCTGTCTGGGGTATAAAACACCTATATTTATTCTGAAGTAAGGAACTACATTGACTACTAAAGTCTTCTTCCTACAGACAGAAAGGAAGAATGTAGATAATCCTAGAGAACTGAGTGGGAAAATTCCTTTTGGTTTCTTCTCCTCTGGGTTGTTGAGAAATACTGATCATAGCATCCCACTTATTATTCTCACTATTCAGATAGAAAAACTGAGTCCTGAGAAGTTATGAGATTCGCACAAGGCCACAATCAAACAATTAGAAATAGAATCCTACCCAGTTCAACTTCCTTGGCAGTTTCAATTTTGTAAAAATCAATTCTAGTGATAGCTGCTTAGGGGACCACCTTGATTTGAATACCTTCTGACTGAAAGACTGACTTTGATTTCCTCTAAGAGCAATTCATTTTGAACTTTCCCTCCATGACTACTTAATAAGGCAAAGTGAAAAGAATGGAGAGTAATTCAGACTATATTTAAGTCATTTTATAGGAAATGAAAGCCTCTGTCAGAAAATCTGTCTCACAGGCTGTATGAGTGTCATGGTCAGAACCCTTGTTTCCAGATGTAGGGAAAGTTACACAAGTGATGGTTGTGACTTCTTTATAGCCAGAGATCAGGAAAAGGTGCTCTGAAGAAACCTGCAGGGTTGCTTGCTTATTTACTTTCTTAGTAATCCTGTGGCTACTGCCATTTGGCTAATGGAGAGTCTCCCCAGGTGATGCCTGGAAGTCTATTGTGCTACTTCCTGAAACCAGCAGATGGTAAGTTCCTTGAAGGCAGGGATCACGTTTACCAACACTATTGTAATACACTCTCCCAGGTGCTTAATACAGTGCTCTGCAACAAAGAAAATGTTCACTAAATAACATCGATTGCTTGAGTGACAGGAATTACAGTTCATCCAGCCCTGGTTGTGACAGTTGTCAAGAAATGCAATACAAAGGAGTGAACTCAGGAGAAAAGAAATGGAGATGAACTCCCCCTAGATCCACTTGTGAATGTATGAGGGTAGTGAATCTGGATAATCCCAGAGGCAGGGAATAAACTCTAATGGAACCCAAGATGACCACAGTAATAAAAGATAAAGTGGTACTGGTAAATCAAGTAATAAGAACAAAAAAAGGAAGCAACCAGCCATATGTCAGATTGATTTCCATAGTTTTAGCCAATGACACTGCTCCTCATGCAAAACAACTTTGCTGCAAGCCAAGACTGCTCAAAGATATTGCAAATGCCACTCCAGTTAGGCAAGTGATAATGTCACCTCCAATATCACTGGTGTTTTAAAAGTGTGTTGTTTCGCTACAGAAGGGAAAACCCTCTGCAGTGTGCATAGTTTTATGATAGTCACACATTTTGTATTGGAAAATGTTTCTTCATATTTACCAAAGACCATTTGAGTTTTAATCAAAGCTGCGAGACACCACAGATATAATTGAAAATAGATGGAGTCTTTAATCAGGAGTGACAAAAGAGATTGGGTCCTGAAATTTTAGGATTGAGAAACTGTGTGAGGGAATTGAGTGTAATGCTAGCAATTTAGCAGCACCCTCTCTTTTCCCTGCCAAGCATGTATCCGCTGGGGCACAGAATTCATTAAGCCGGTAGAGTAGTAAGGGAGTTATATACTACGATGTCCAGTGTGCTCTTTGTCCACGCTACAAGCAGGACAAGAACCAGACCCCAGCTCTTCTGATTCCCAGAGCAGTGGACCAATGGCAGGGCTAATTCAAACTGAAAGAATAAAAATGTCTATTGATTGTGAAAATTATCTTCCTGGAAGACTCTTTTTTTTTTGGAAGTGCATATTATCAACTCTCTCCAGATTCAAAGTCCTCCTAAAACTCAACCTCATCCAGAGGCATTCCCAGATGAATTACTTTTTCCCCAAGACATGCCCTCCCAGTGCTAACACCCCAGCATTTATGCACTTAAAATCACCTGTAGTACTCATAATAATAATAATAATAATGCTGGTATTTGTTAAGCGCTTACTATGTGCAGAGCACTGTTCTAAACGCTGGGGGAGATACGGGGTAATCAGGCTGTCCCACATGAGGCTCACAGTTAATCCCCATTTTACAGATGAGGTAACTGAGGCACAGAGAAGTTAAGTGACTTGCCCACAGTCACACAGCTGACAAGTGGCAGAGCCAGGAGTCGAACCCATGACTCTGACTCCGAAGCCCATGCTCTTTCCACTGAGCCACGCTGCTTCTCTCATGTGCATATCAATTTAGGCACTCCACCATTTAATCTCCTATTCGATCATATATCCATCGTTCCATTCTCTGGTTATAATCGTGTCCATGTCTCCCTTCAATTAGCAGCTTGGCGTAGTGGACAGAATACAGGCCTGGGAGTTAGAAGGTCATGGGTTCTAATCCCAGCTGTGCCTCTTTACTGTGTGACATTGGGCAAGTTGCTTCACTTCTCTGTGCCTCAATGACCTCCTCTGTAAAATAGGGATTGAGACTTTGAGCCCATGTGGGACAGGGACTGTGCCCAACAAGATTTGCTTGTATCCACCTAAATGCTTAGAACAGTGTCTGGTCCATAGGAAGTGCTTAACAGTGCCATGATGATGATGATGATTATTTCTTTGAACCTGTCTCCCTTGTTAGACTGTAGTCTCCATGAGGACAGGGTCAGATCTTTCAAGTCTGTGGTACTTATTAGAGTGTTTAGTACAGTGCTCAGAAGAGGTTAGGTGCTCAAGAAACACTATTTTTAAATGGTATTTGTTAAATGCTTACTCTGTGCCAAGCACTGTATTAAGAGCTGGGGTAGGTAAAAGCTAATCATGTTGGACGCAGTCCATGTCCCACAGGGAGATCACAGTCTTAATCCTCATTTTATTATAGATGGGGTAACTGAGGCACAGATAAATTCAGTGACTTGTCCAAGGGCACACATCAGACAAATAGTGGAGTCAGGATGAGAACCCAGGTCCTTCTGGCTCCCAAATCTGTGCTATATAGGCCGGTCCACACTGCCTAGTGGCTAGATTTATTGATTACATTTACATGAGCAGGATTCCCTAATCCCTATCTTTTTTACTTAGCCATTAGCGATTTGAAGGCTAATTGGGAAGCAGTTTGGTCTAGTAGAAAGATCTGGGAATCAAAGGTCCTGGGCTCTAAACTCAGCTCTCCCATTTACCTTCTGTGTGGTCTTGGACAAATCAATTAAATTTTCTGTGCTCCATTTCCTCATTCAAAAATAAGGCTGTCTCCCTTTCCCCTTACACTCCGAGCTCCTATTTGGGACAGGCACTCTAATAATAATAATAATGTTGGTATTTGTTAAACGCTTACTATGTGCCGAGCACTGTTCTAAGCGCTGGGGTAGACACAGGGGAATCAGGTTGTCCCACGTGGGGCTCACAGTCTTAATCCCCATTTTACAGATGAGGGAACTGAGGCACAGAGAAGTTAAGTGACTTGCCCACAGTCACATAGCCGACAAGTGGCAGAGCTGGGATTTGAATTCATGAGCCCTGACTCCAAAGCCCGTGCTCTTTCCACTGAGCTTTTAATAAAGTGCTTGGTACAGGGTAAGATCTTAACTATAATGATAATAATAATGATAGCCATCCCACCCTCTAGGTTTTCTGTTTCTTTCACACTTCTCTGCCTCCAAATGATACAGTTCCCTCTCCATGCACATTTGACTTTTGTCAAGAACCTTCCAAAGAAAACTCTAGTCTCCAAAGGCCATTCAGTTCCGCTTAGAGAATAAATGGGGAAAGGAAATCGTTCTTAACATTCAAAGCTAACCCAGTAGTACTATCACGATAAAAATGACTTTTTTTCAAGTACAAACTAGGCTTTCTGATGAAAAAAGTGCAGATTTCTTTAGAACACCAGGAGACCCAAAGGAATTTTTGAGGAGATGGAGCTTCCCCAACTCACAGACTGCTGCTATATTAAGCTAGGAACAAAGCACTCCCTATCAGAAATGAGTCTCTCCCATTAATAAAATTCAGAAAGCTGGGATGGGAGCTGAAGCATTTGTTAAGGTGACCCTCGATGTTTCACAGCTTGATTTTTATTAGCACTTCTACCTGCTAATAGACTGTACGGAAGGCACTATAACGCAGCTTCTGGCTTTTGTGGATAACGTTAGTCAAGGAAACCATGTCTCCATGAATCGAGAACTCCTAAAAACCTCTCTGCCTTGTTTTCCTCAGTCATTTCATTGCAAATCTTGCATTTGCATTACCATTTGAATCGCCCACAGAATTTATGCAGGAAATGTTTTTTAAGGATTTTCAACCCCAAACAGCATTCTCTGTGAAACAACAGATATGGCACCTCACATAAAACCCACTCTCTCTATATGGATCTTAAACTTGAGCTGAACTTTTCAGAAAGAAACGGTGACCTTGAAACTTCTAGTTGTGGTACAGTATTGTTACACAAAGGCCAGCGCCTCTGTCATTAATCATAATAGACCATTGCCGTTAGCTATTGCTGGCTTTTCAAAGTGAATTATGAAAAGATTCAGGAACAGGAGAAATATTTATTACAGATTATTTTATCGTATCTAAAGGGCAGGAGGAGGAGTAAGCAGGCCAGGCATGCGGGAATACGTTTGATATTTTAATTTTATTTTTAAAGGACAGTAACCTGGCCTAATGGCAAGAGCATAGAACTGGGAAGCAGGAGACCTGGGTTACCAACCCGGCATTGCCACTTGCCTGATGCGTGACCTTCGGCAAGTCACTCAACTTCTCTGTGACTCTGTTCCCTCATTAGCAAATGGCAATTAAGTATCTCTTAGATACCGCAAGGGACAGGGACGAATACTGATCTACTGAATGTACCCCAGCACTTAGTACAATTGTCAGCACATAAGTAGCACTTAATGCACACCATAATTATCATTATTTTTATCTGTACTTATGCTCCAGAAAAAACTCTGTGCTGCTGGTGTCTGGTACGGCTACTTGATAACATGTACCAAGGGTTTACGAATGAAATTCCTTCATATTAGTTCTTTGTGATGGTTTCTTTCCTAAAGAAGCAGCATGGCCTAGTGGATAGAGCATTGGCCTGGTAGTCAGAAGGACCTGGGTTCTAATCCTGGAATTAAATTTTCTGTCATTGCTGCGTGACCTTGGGCAATTCACATCACTTCTCTGTGCCTCAGTTACCTCATCTGTAAAATGAGGATTAAAACTGTGAGCCCCATGTGGTACAGGGACTGTGTCCAGCCCAATCACCTTGTATCTACCCGAGTGCTTAGTACAATGCCTGGTACATAATAAGCACTCATCAGATACCGCAATTATTAGTAGTAATATTAGTAGTAAGTTATACATTACTCAGCACACAGTAGGAGCTCAATAAATACGATTCAATAAATGAATGGATATCATTTTCCTTATACAGAACACTTTGGGTATGCCTCCTTGATTTATGCAAAAGCTCACTGGGAACTCACAGAATAAGTAAACTGGCTTTGTTGTTCCATTTGCAATATTTGGGGAATGGGACAGGAAAACATTCACAAATCTCAAAGGGATATGGGTTAGATAAAGAAACAAATATTTAGCAGCCTGTTTATCTTAATTAGATCCTTATTGCCAAGGCAGGATATTGATTTGGAGCTAGCATCTAAGCTAAGAACAAGATGTTTGAGACAAAAATGGAAACAGTTACAAAGTTGCTGGATTTAGGCTGAAATCAAATAGGAATCAGTTAAATTCAGCCTTGTCAGTTTGCAAATGACCATTGCGCCGGGATGAAATTCAGTGGATTAAAGTCACTGTGGCCTCCTGGCTTACACTGATCATTTTTCCTCCCTGTGTCCAGCCTCCATTAGATCAAAAACCTAAGAGGACATTAAATCAATCGATATTTATGGAATGTTTACTGGGTGCAGAGCACAGTACTGAGAACTTGGGGGAGTACAAAAGTGTAAGTATAAATGATCCCTGCCCACAAAGAGCTTCCAGATTAGAGGCAGACATTAAAATAAATCATAGATGTATATATATATATACATTATATATACATTAGTACTTAGGGGCTGGGGGAAAGGTGAATATAGAAGTGCACAGAAAAGTTAAGTGACTTGCCCCGGGTTACACAGCAGCTAAACCGAAGAGCTGGGATTAGAACTCAGCCTCTGACTCCCAGGCCTGTGCTCTAGCCATTTGGTGACCCTGCTTCAAGGAAACTAGCAAGCCTAGTGGATGTAGCGGGCATCGTATGGGACCTGAGGTACAGACTGGCAATCTCTGGAAGATTTCAGACTGACATCTCTGGAAAGAAGAGGGTGAACTTCTTAGGATCCAAAGGGAAGTCCCTGAAGATCATTCAGAGGTGAATTATGTGATCAAAGTGATTGAAGGAGGACATGCCAGCTTTGGTTAAGTGGCGTTAGGAGGCTGATTCTGGCTGGGAGTATGTTAAGAGCATGAGGCTTTGATCCAAACGAGAGACATCTAGAGTCTGGCCTCAGGCTGAAGATACAGAAATGGAGAAGTAGAGCATGATGTGCGAGATGGGAAGAAAAAGTAGAGGGATAGAACAGTCGATTGATTCTTAAAAAGAACAGTAGGAAGTTGGTGATTCCCCAAAGGAATCTTGCTCAGAAAGTCAGTGATAAAGTAACACTGAACTTTGGACTGCCCTGATGATCAGAGTACCTCTCTAAAAACCAGTGCGTCCCTTTGGCCAGAATCTTCGGCTGCTTGACTATACGTTCCTTGAGGGGGATGTGTTATGTCTCCTAACTTGATTGATTATTGTACTTTCCCAAATGCTTAGTACAGTGCTCTGCTCACAGTAGGCATCCAATAAATACTATTGAATGATTGACTGGACTCTCCATGAAGGGGAATACCTAACTTTACCAAGAAAGAGGTCACATTTGGCTTAGGCCAATTCAATCTTCAAGGCCTGAGTGACCCAACCTAGTAGGATTCAGTTGTGTCGATGTCAACTTAAATCCAGTCAGGATCAGGAAGACCTGAATAATCTACCTGAATAATCTCCTTTAGTGCACCCCATGTCTCCTACATGTGCCTTGAGCTATGTATGAGTTGGGTGTGCTTAGACAGTGGCTGGGTTACATATTAAAACTGTGAGCCCCATGTGGGACAAGGGACCATGTCCAACCTGATTAGCTAGTATCTACCCCAGCACTTAGAACAGTGCCTGGGCATACAGTAAGTGCCTAACAAGCCCCATTAAAAAAATGTAGAAACTCCACATATGTGAATCACTATTTTCCTATTATACAAGGTTGAGCTTTAGTGGACGCCACTTGAAGGAAACTCATGGTGTGCTGCTCACAGTGTCTGTGAGCATCAATTTCATCTGATGCTACATTCTTCAGTTGGTACTATTTTTTGGGTGCTTACTGCCGGCAGAGCACTCTACCAAGATCTTGGAAGAGTATTACAGAGTTAGTAGACAAAACTGCAACTCTGTTGAAACACTAATCCCTCCCCTCAAAGAGCCTAAAATCTAGCCTGTACCAAGAAAGTCTCAAAGGTCTTCTGTTGCGTTCCAATCAAAAAGCTTAGTGCGGACCCATCTTTTTCTGACAGAAATTAATGTTTTTGTTCAATATGTACTGTGTGCTGAGCACTTTACTAAGCACTTGAGAGAATCAAAGACATGGTCCCAGCCCAGGAGGAACTTACAGTCTAATGGTTTTGTTCTTGGCACCTCCAGTTATAACCCCCATCTCTCTCAATCAATAAATCCTGTTTATTGAGTGCTCACTCTATGCAGAGCACTATTCTAAGTGCTTTGGGAGAGTACAGTACAACAGAATTAGCAGGCACATCCCTGCCCATAACGAGCTTACTGTCTATAGGGTAGACAGACATTACTATGAATACATTGATAATTGATGATATGAAAGAGCATGGGATTGGGAGTCAGAGGTCATGGGTTCGAATTCCAGCTCTTCCACTTGTCAGCTGTGTGACTGTGGGCGAATCACTTAACTTCTCTGTGTCTCAGTTACCTCATCTGTAAAATGGGGATTAAGCCTGTGAGCCTCATGTGGGACAACCTAATTACCTTGTATACCCCAGCGCTTAGAACAGTGCTCTGCACATAGTAAGCATTTAATAAATACCAACATTAGCATTACATTAGTAATTTATAATATGTAATTAATAATGGCATTTGTTAAGCACTTACTAAGTGGGAAACACTGTTCTAAGCACTGGGGGGGATACAAGGTGATCAGATTGTCCCATGTGGGGCTTACAGTCTTAATCCCATTTTACAGATGAGGTAACTGAGGCATAGAGGAGTTAAATGACTTGCCCAAAGTCACCCATCTGACAATCGGCAGAGTTGGGATTAGAACCCATGACCTCTGAATCCCAAGCCCGGGCTCTTTCCACTGAGCCATGCTACTTCCCCTAATTGAAGGACATGTATGTAAGGGCTGTGTGCCCTCCTACCATTCCTCTGCAGACTCAGTTACTTCCATTTCCTGTCCTCCAATTCTCTCCTTGATCCACCGCAATCTCCCCCTTCACTCTTTGGAAACTGCCCTCTGTAATGTCATCAACGCCTCCTTTATGCCAAATCCATCGGTCTCTAAGCCACCCTAATATTCATCGACCTCAGCTACCTTTGACACTGTGAAGCACCCAGTCCTCCTGGAAACATTGTCTAACCTTGTCCTCACTGACACTGTTCTCTCCTGGTTTTCTACTGTCTCTCTGGTTATTCCATCTCAGTCTCTTTGGCAGGCTCCTCCTCTACCTCTACCTACCTCCTCCTCTGCCTCTTACACAGACTCCAGCTCTAACTCCTCTCAGCTCTGCCACTTGTCTGCTGTGTGACCTTGGGCCAGTCACTTCACTTCTCTGAGCCTCAGTGACCTCCTCTGTAAAATGGGGATTCAGACTGTGAGCCCCATGTGGGATGTGAACTGTGTTCAATTCGATTACCTTGTGTCTATTTCAGGGCTTAGAACAGTGCTTGACACATAGTAAGCACTTACCAAATAATAATAATAATAACTGAGGAAATCTATCAAGGTTCAATTACGTACCTTCTTCTAGTCTCTATCTAGATCCATTCTCTTGGAGAACTTTGATACACACCCCATCCCAGCTTGACTTCACGGCACCTCTACTCCCTGCCCATAGTGAGCTTACAGTCTAGGGAAGGAGACAGACATTAATGTGAATAAATAATTTATAATCCTTATACTCTGGTTTCCCCTCTCTATAGTTCATTTAATTGGCAGTCTGTGTTCTCTTAGGGGGAAGGAATTGTATCTATTAAATCGATTTTACTGTGCTCTCTCAAGTGCTTAGTCAGTGCTCTTCAAACCGTAAGTGCTCAATAATTACCAATGATTGACTGATTGATTAATGGATTGGCTCTCCCTGCCTCTTACAATGTGAACACCTGCGTGGGACAAATCCAGGACTTAGCAATGTGCTTGACACATAGTAAGCATTTTAATAAAGAGCACAGTTTTCCTTATTTTTATCATGAAAAAAATACTGCAAAAACTTTATGGGACTTTACCAATACAGAGTCATTATTCCCCCTCTCACAGGATTCTATATTATGGTTCAGTGGAAAGAGCACGGGCCTGTATCTACCCCAGCGCTTAGAACAGTGCTCTGCACATAGTAAACCCTTAACGAACACCAACATTATTATTATTATTATTATTATGTTATTTACCTATAAAGGATAAAGTTTCTCGTTTCTCTCCCTTTCAGAAATTTGAGATGAGAACAAAAGACTCGGGTTTAGAAAAATCTATTGGCTGTTTCCAAATGAACAGTCAACTGAAAGTTCTCAAGTGGAGAACTACATAGCATGTGCATGGAAGTAGATCCAAATACTAAGAATACATGATTTTTCCAAGTATTTTGAAGGACATTGGTAATGAGTTTGTATGCAAGAGAGAAAAACTAGCATTGGGACCGAGTCTGTACTGAGAAGAGGGGAGTGTGGTTAAAGAAAATTGCCTCGCTCTCCTCCATATAAAGACATCACCATCACCGTTCAATCTTGAGCCAAGTTCTGAGGTTTCACTCCTTCGGTGCGAAGATGAATCTCATTTCCTTGAAATACTGCTCCCACTGTATTTCAAGGAAATGAGATTCTGCTCAAGCAGGTTGAAACCTTAATTTTTGTTCTTTTCAGAGTAATAATTTATATATTAAGCACCTTAGGTAGAGTTTTAGATTGACTGCAATAACTTGTGGAATTATTTTATTCAAAAACTGAAGCTAGGCTTTCCCAGGAACAGACTACCCTTACAGGTCAAAAGTCATACCTCTGCCTCTTGTCATCGTTTGTAAACACCCAGTTTACATTATGGGATTCCTGCTTTCAACTCAAACAAGTACAGATCACCACATAGCCAAATCAGGCCACGAAAGCCTAAAATCAGGAATTTATCTGAAGGGAAGGTGGCAATAGAAAACCCTATTAATTGTAAGAGATTTAAAATGTAAACTGGTTTAATCATAAACCACACCAGCTCTTTGAACATAGACTAGATTTTGACATAGTGATTTATGAAAATAACACAAATAAAGAAAGCTAGAAGGAGGATTTGAGGTTGGAGATGCACACATTCACTTAAATAGAAACAGTCTGGGGAATGTTAATATTTTTGTCTGAAATCCAGAATAGGGAGAAGACTTCAATCTATTAGTCAGTCGATCAATGGCATTTGTTGAGCACTTACAGGGTGCACAGCATCCTATTAAGTGTTTGGGTCACTACAATGCAACAGAGTTGGTAGACGTGAACCCTGCCTGTAAGAAGCTTACAGTCTCCGAATTTTCAATAACAGAGGTATAAACCTCCGCATCAAGAAGGACAATGTGCCCATGGTGTCTAAATATTACTGATGTCTTTCGGAATGGCAATTTTGGATTTATCTGGATTTATGCCAGAGGTTTTAATAGAGCAGTATTGGAAATAAGTGGGAGGAGACAGGAAAATAGAGGAGCATGAATTTCATTAGACATTGCTAAGGGGAATGATCAACCTTGAGATGAGAGAAATAGCACAGCTTGGATGAGAGAAAGGGAACTCTCATTCCATTTTTCACAACTCCTACTTTCTTGGGGACTCCTTCTTGGTTGGCATTTATCTAAGAATGGAATTGTCTTTTCTATCGCAGGTATACAGGGCAGTAGTAGGAGTAAGATGAAATCCTTTTCCTTTCAACTGGTTTCTGAAATTTCTCCACATTTCATATGAAGGGTTTCATCTTCCATCCTGATTTGCACTGAATTGTCACCGGTGTTTTTGAATAAGCGATGGTTTGGGGGGAATTCTGGAAATACTATTATTCCAGATCTAAGTGCTTTTCTTTGGTTTTTGCTTTGATTTTAAGTGGAATGATCTTGCCCATCAAAGAGTTTGCATTTAGTGGTAATATACACTATATAAATGCTCTACTTAAATAAACAAGATGACATTTAATGGACCATCATTTAGATGAAATGCAGCTCTTTTATATCTTATTATTATTATCATATTAAGAGCTTATGTGTTCATGCACTGTTCCAAGCACTGGGGTAGATAGAAGTTAATCATGTTGGACACAGTCCCTGTCACACATGTGGCATACAGTCTAAGTAGGAGGGAGAACAGGTATTCTATCTCTATTTTTCAGTTGAAGAAACTGAAACAATGAAAAGCATGTTACTTCCCTAAGGTCAGTCAGCAAACAGTTGGTATAGTCAGGATTAGAACCCAGGTCCTCTGACTTCCAGGCCAGTGGTCCTCCTACTAGATCATGCTTCTTTTCATTGTAGCAGATGATCAGCCTGTTTTTTATTCATTTTATTTACAAGTCACACTGATTACTGACACGCTACCAAAAAAAAAGTTTCCCCCAAATAGAACCCAAAATATGGCTAACACTCCCATGAAAATGTAAGCTCAGAGTGGTCAGGAATAAAGTCTTTTACTTCTACTGAACTGTCTTATTTGCTTAGTACAGAGGTCTTTACCCAGTAGATGGTATCCAGTAAGTATCACTGATTGTTTTTTTAAGTTTGCAATTTCTTCAGAGCCAATTTTACCCAATGAATGGATTCTTTAAATTCTTTTCAAGAGAAATGTTTCACAGCTCTTTTCTGTCTTTCAATATGAATTGACAGCATTCATGTTCCTAAGGCTAATAGGAATAATAATAATAATGGCAACTGTTAAGCTCTTATTATGTGTCAAGAAGTGTACTGAGTCCTGGAGTGGGATAATGATGGACTCATCCTCTAAGAACTGTGGACAAGCCTCAATCCTGAATATTCAAAGCTGAGAATCTGCACAAAGAAATTAGTTGTAGGAATAAGCTACTTAGGGGCAGGGGATACGTCTGTTGTATTGTATTCTAGACTCAGGAGCTTAGTACAGTGACCTGCACGTAGTAAATGCTCAATAAATACTATTGATTGATTGATTGATTAATTAGTGGTGTGCATAATGTCACTTGCACTCTCTTTTCCCTGACAATCATGTTCCTGCCAGGTTACGGAGTGGACAGGTAACAATGATAGTAATTAATAATTATGGTTTTTGTTAAACACTTACTATGTGCCGGGAACTGTACTAAGCACTGGGGCAGATACAAGTAAGTCAGGTTGGACACAGTCCCAATCCTCATTTAACAGATGAGGGCACAGAGAAGTGAAGTGACTTGTCCAAGGTCACACAGCAGATAAGAGGTGGAGCCGGGATTAGAACCCATGACCTTCTAAGTACACCGAGGGCGCATACGATTTATACGTGCCAGACCTAACCACAGCCAAAGTGACTGCAGCAAAATGCCAGTGTTGTGTCATATACCAGTGCAACTCAGCAGGCCGGGGAAGCCCTGGGATTTTTGTCACCAGCGTTAGCCAAATGTTTTCTGGATGCCTACTGGACCAGAGGAGGTAGCCTTGGTCGTTCTTGGCTCATCGACCTTCACCTCTGATGGCACTTCCCCTATAGACCTTCCGCTATTTGGAGAGAAACTGCTGTGCAAAGAGTGAAGTTCCTTAGCCAAACAGATGCAGCATCAGCAGGGAGGGCAATTTGTGCTGGCCAAAGGGAGATGATAACACGTGAAACCTCCGGTTTTCACACCAACCAGTGTTCTGTCATCCCTGTGTTGAATCCCTCTTCTCTTTAGGTGGCAGTTTCTAGCTGTCTCCGGGTTCTTCAGAGGATTCCTCCACCGTCAAACAAGTGCATTAAAGGTTCGAAGCAAAATTTTGTGGCTGTCCCTTTCCCAGTGCAATCAATTGTATTTATGAAGCACTTACTGTGTGCAGAACACTGTAGTAAGTGCTTGGGAGAGTACACGTAGAAAATAAATGATTAGCTTCTGAGGCCATAAACTTTGAGATTTAACTTGAGACGGTCTTGTCCTGTGCCAAATAGAGCCGTCATTCAGATCCCTGCCTACCACCACTCTTTGTCAGTCAATCAATTGAACCCTGAGTGAAGAGCACCGTCCTAAGTAGTTGGGAAGGTACAATACGGTAGGACTGACTCATATACAGTTACAGATTACAGAATTATAGTCTAATGGGGAGCTGAATAAATACCTGAGTGATTAGAGAGATCTCTTGGGACAGGAATTAGGTGGTAAGGGTTGGAATCCACTCATCTCCATCCTCGTGACCACATTTATTGACAATCAATCAATCACGTTTATTGAGTGTTTACTCTGTGCAGGGCACTGTATTAAGCACTTGGGAGAGTACAGTATAACAATATAACAGATATATTCCCTACCCACAGTGAGCTTACTTTCTGTTGGGAGAAACAAACAATAATATAAATTAAAGATAAGAACAGAAGTGCTGTGGACCTGGGAGTAAGGGATGAATAAAGGGAGGAAGTCAGGGTGATGTAGAAGGCAGTGAAAGAAAAGGGAAAGAGGGTTAGTCAGGGAAGGCTTCTTGGAAATGTGCTTTCAGTAAGGTTTTGAAGTAGGGGGAGAATAATCGTCTGTAGGATATGAAGAGAACAGGGATTTTGGGCCAGAGGGAGGTCAATGGCGAGATAGATGAGATCAAGGTACAGTGAGTAAGTTGGCATTAGAGGACTGAGTGCTTTAAAACTGATGGCAAGGAGTTCCCATTTGATGCGGACGTAGAAGGACAACCACTGCAGGTCACTGAGGAGTGAGATTGTGTAGGCAGCTTCTCAGCAGCATGTACTGTACTTCTTTATGATTTCGCATGCCTTCAGAGGAAGAATTTTAGGACTGTATTTAACCAGTCAGTCAATTTTCAGAGTTCATCAGCTTTGTAAAGCCAGTGGTGAAATACAAAACTTAGAACATCCCAGCTTGACTTTGAGCTTCTATGGTTTAAATCAGTAGAGTTCAGGATAGAGGAATGAAGGCTTTATTCTCCCTTGCCTCCCTCCCCCCACCCCAACCATAAGGAATAATCCCCTGCCTATTTAACAAGAAGAAAAAAAAACTGAAAAACATCTGTAACCGTTTCATCTCACTGTATGTCAAAAACGGCAAGTGTTCATATAAAAGCATATATGCAAAAAATTAAAACTCTCCGACTAGCCATAGTGTAACAGATCCTGAATCCAGGAGCAGGACTATAACCCAACGGTAACGCTATCAAAGCAAAGTAATACAGCTGATTGAAAATACAGCTGAGCACTCCCGGAAGATGAAGGTGTGATTTTCCCCATACATCATCTTAATGGCAACATTTTCTCCAAAGTGACATGGAGTTCTCCTTTCATATTTCATGAGTTCTATTTGCCTGACTTCAAAATGCCAAATGTGCCCGTGAACAGCGCTTTAATATTCATGGGTTTCTCAGATGGCTTTGACAGTTGTCAACTAGAGAAATGGCTTCATCAGGAAGGAATGTGACTTATGATTTCTGGCACACACCTAAAAATCACACACTCATTCACATGTACATTCTACTTGAAATGTGTATTCTCTGCATATTTATCTTTTATGAAAATGACATCCTAATGTAGCTATAAAATCCTTTATGCAGCAGTAAGATATTTTAAAATCTAATCTGGACATGTTTGAGCATTTAGTTACCTGAGTGGACCGAGAGCTGGGTGGAAGAGAAGTTGCTTGTATGTCTCCAAGGGGGAAAAATGTGACCTAAACAGTGGGCGAGTAAATTATCTGCAAGTTCTACAGAGCATGAATCATAAACCTTCATTTGGAAAATTAAAATTTATTTCTCCAGTGAAAATCCCTCCAACTATAATGTGGACAGTTGAACTCTAGACTGTAAACACATTACAGTTAGGGAACATGCCAGCTAATTCTGTTGTATTGTACTCTCTCAAGCACTTAGTACAGAGGCAGTGTGCCTTAGTGGAAAGAGCCTGGGCTTGGGAGTCAAAGGTTCTACTCCCGGCTCTGCCACTCCATTCATTCAATCATATTTATTGAGCACTTACTGTGTGCAGAACACTGTACTAAGCACTTGGAAAGTACGATTTGGCAACGGAGACAATCCCTACCCAACAACGGGCTCAGAGTCTAGAAGAGGGGAGACAGACAACAAAATAAAGCAAGTAGACAGGCATCAGTAGCAAAAAAATAGATAAATTGAATTATGTCTTCTCAGCTGTGTGACTCTGGGCAAGTCACTTCACTTCTCTGTGTCTCATTTACATCATCTGTAAAATGGGGATTAAGACTGTGAGCCCCACAAGGTGACAAACTGATTACCTTGTTCCCGCCCCGACCCCCGGCACTTAGAACAGTGTTTGGCATATAGAAAGCGCTTAACAAATGCCATCATGATTACTATTATTATTAGTGCCTCTTCATAGTCTACAGATGATGACTCTGTAGAGAATTAATGGTATCTATTGAGTGCTTACTATGAACAGAGTATTAGCACTACTAAGCACTCAATAAACACCATTTAATGATTGAACAAGGTAGGTGATCTGGACAAAAGCTTTAAGCATGATTTTAGATGCAGGGGTTTTGGGACTAGAGAATTTGGCTTATGCTACAGCCCGACTGTTTATCCGCATTTTGCTCCCTTGAGTTAAAAAAAAAAAAAGCAAAATTCCTCACCAAGTGAAAATTAATTATGTAGTTATATACTCCTGGTGGACAGTTGAATTTTTTGACTCTAGTAACTACAAATTCTCCTTTATGCAGATCCACATAGGCAAATCCTGATTTGCATGGTCCCTGGAACCATTTTCCAGACTTATTGTGTAAATATTTAAGATGGTTTCTGGGAAGAATATAAATTCCTAAACTTTAGCCGTGTCGTTTCAGAGTACAATAATTGGTTCTCTTTGTTCTTCTCTTTGTTTTGTTTTTAAGTTGAGAACAAAGCACTGATTAACAAAGTAGGACAGAAACATCTTTTAGTGGGACATAGGTTTGTTAAGGTTTTCATAAAGGATTCCATTCTTCTCCACGCTCACAATACTCTGAGCCAGGGATTGGGAAGTAATGACACAAATGGCAGAATTTGGTGCCAACTTTAACAGTCAATAGAATATGGGGCATCACCAGGACGGGGAGAGAGAATGAAACAGAAGGTGTGGTGTGGTGATTGTATAGAATCAGAGTAAACCTGAAGTTATAGAGAAATTAGACAAGATGAGTAAGGGGATGGAGAAGATTCCAAGGAAGTTAGACTCTTAAAATGAGGACATTTTAACCTAGGAAAATTAAGACTGAGAGGGGCCATGATCAGCTTTTAGTATGTGGACATGAACAATGTGGACAGAGAATGTTGTCCTATCATGAACTATGTGGACGTCGGAGACGCAGTGTGGCCTAGCTGAAGAATCACGGCCCTGGGAGTCAGAGGATCTGGATGCTAATCCCAACTCTGCTACTTGTCTGCTGTGTGACCTTGGGCAAGTCACTTCACTTTTCTGGGCTTCAATTACCTCAACTTTAAAATGGAGATTAAGACTGTGAACCCCCTGTGGGACATTATGGGCAGGGAATATGTCTGTTTATTGTTATATTGTACTCTCCCAAGTGCTTACTACAGGACTCTGCATGCAGTACGTTCTCATTAAATATAACTGACCGACTGACAGGGTCTGTGCCGAAACCCAGTGCTTTGTACAGTGCCTGGCACGTAGTAAGCACTTAACAAACACCATTAAAAAAATTGTGTCCTATTATTAACTATGCAGACACAGAATTATTGTCCACCATTCCCACGCCACCACAAGAAGGTTTATGTATTAAATCTAGCAGGGGGTAGAAGACTAATCATTCATCCTGTGTAGGGGCTCTGTCTCCTGTCCATCACAGAGTTGTCCTTCATAGTCAAAGTAGACACCAATGACAGTGAATATATCAGTGGTATTTATTGAGTGCTTACTGTGTGCAATGCACTGTAATAATCACAATAATGATGGTATTTGTTAATCGCTACCTATGTGCCAAGCACTGTTCTAAGCACTTGGAGAAATACAAGATAATCAGGTTGTCCCACAAGGGGCTCACAGTCTTAATCCCCATTTTACAGATGAGGTAACTGAGGCTCAGAGAAGGTAAGGGACTTGCCTAAAGTCACACAGCTGATAAGTGGAGGATCCAGGGTAAGAACCCACGACCTCTGACTCTCAAGCCCAGACTCTTCCCACTAGGCCACGCTGCTTGGAAAAGTACATACAACAGAGGTGGTAGATACGAAGCTCATCTACGTGTATTTGTTGACCAAATATTGCGCACAAAAAGCCATTTGTGTAGAGCCCCTTCTTATCTTTCTTTCACTGTAGATATTTAAGTCATCAGTCACGATTTATCGACGTATGTGGGTGAGGCAGGCAATCTTTCAGAGACACATGTTCCCATCCCTTTCTCTATTCAGAGTGAGTGGTGTATTCCTAAATATGACTACTCAGTCATCCACGGTCCTGCTAATGCACATTTGTTGGGGATATTGGAGGATGGCAAAGCGATGAACAATATTCTTCGATACTGTCGGTGGGAAGGTTTTAAAGAATCAGTTAATTATTCAGTGTTGTTTCTTGAGCTTTTACTGTGGACAGAGCACTGTACTAAGGATTTGAGAAAGTATAATACAGTAGAGTTAATAAACATGTTCCTGCTCACAAGGAACGTATCTAGAGGGGGAAACAGACACTAAAATAAATTACAGATGTGTATATAAACACTGTGGAGCTGAAGGTGACTCTCACTTGAAGTGACTATCAAGTGCTTAAAAGGATACAGATTCAAGTGAAAAGGCAACAGAGAAAGAAAAGGGGTTTAGTCAGGATAGGTCTCTTTGAGGAGATGTGATTTGAGTAAGGTTTGAAAGGTGGGGAGAATGGTCGTCTGTGGTTTGATGCCTACAGGAACGGACAGACATTACAAATAGAGGAAATAGCAGAGTATGAACTGGGGCAAGGATACAGTTCTTCATACAACAGATCATAAACATTTAGAATGTGTTGTCACAAGATGTTGTACAATCAATCAATCAAAGGTATTTATTGAGTGTATACTGTTTACGCAGCGTTGTCCTTGTAGATACAGTAGTGGGTGAATAAATTCATGTACGAGCAGACCATAAGGTAGTAGAGAGAAAAGTTAGGGGTTTTAGATGATATAGTCTAAAGTATTAAGATGAGTGTCAAAGAGGTCAAATTTTTCCAGCAAATCTCCTGCTGTCTCCCTTGGAAACAGAATATTTATATTGACTCTTGATAACTTTCATAAGATTTATATAGCACAACAAGTTTATATATTCCTTTTTGAAAATCTCCACGATAACTCTGACTTGAGCAATCATATATTTAATATGGAAATAAATTTCAGAAATTTCAGTGTTCTTTAAGAGCATTGTTTTTATGATTTCAAACATGAAAGTGATCAGAATTTGTTTAATTCTGAAAATGTTTTGCAAACAAATTAATGTTTCTTGTATTTATTTAGAACTATACCTGAAACAAGAGCTCTTTCAATCCCCTGTGTATTTTTACACTCCTGGTCGTATTTAATTCCTTTCAACAAATGCCAAAATGGAAGAGTTCATCTTGGGAGGAGAGGAAAGATTTTTGTAGATGTACAGAGAAGGTCCCTTCTGCATTATGACTGCCAGCTCAGTTGAAGTAGAATACCAGTTTAAACATTGACAAGGAATGCTTTTCTTTTTGCCTTTTTTCCCTCATTGCCTAGTTAAATGCAGTATTGAATTCTAGACAGTTCTCTTGGGACATGGCTGTTTGAAATGAGGGTCATGTTGAAGAGTGAGCAATTATTTCCTCCCTACTATATAAGGAAAATTTATTGTTGTTTCACTCAGAGAATAAATCTACCTTCATCTTGCTCAGCCTTGTCAGTACAAACTCCTCATCCAAAGATATCAGTCAGATTCTTGAATGTGTTGGGTTTTTTTTAACTAAACTTGGAGTTTTTCATCTTTATCCCAGAATTTGAAGTGAGTCAAATAATGCAAAGTACTCCCTCAATTAAGAACCAATCCAAAACTTTCTTAATAACTGTAATTTGGCAAAGCATGGCAAAATTCTTGAATCAGGGTCCTGTCCTTTGATTTTATAAAGAGAAAATACTTTTAATGTGTTCTGTCATCCCATTAGGTTTTTTGACTATTAATGAAATGTATTGTTCCTGAAAAACTTAAGGCAAATTAATATCAGTGGATCCCCAGATGCCTAGATTTCCCTCTTTGTGTACAACAAAATAATATTTGACTCGTTTAAATTTCATCTGTATTTTCAGGCTGTCATGGGGAAAGTTGAAAAAGTTACATTTGGTGGGTGTTAATTCATGCTACATAAGAAGGGCTCTTCTAGCCAGATGAAATTAGTTATCTAAGTCAGGTACAGATAAAATAATTGTGTTATGAAAGTATCTCTTATTTATTATCAGCTCTATGAGTACTGCCCAGAGAAAATGCACAAAATTACTCCTTAAGCATTTACTACTCACCCACCTCATAGCAATAGTATAAATAATTGTAATAATTACTACTTCCCTTATTATTACTATTAACACCGAGTCATTTCTGATTCATAGCGACTCCATGGATATACTTTCTCCAGAATGTTCTGTTTTCTACCACAATCAGCCACCTTTCCAGTGGTTCTGTTATCATTGTTATGGTCTCTATCCAACTAGTTGCTGAAATTTGTAGTTTATTTTAATGTCTGTCTCCCCCTTTAGAGTGTGAGATCCTCAAGGGCAGGGATTGTACCTACAACTCTATCGCAAAGTACTTATGAAGTTATGAAGCCTCCAGAACCTAGTAGAGTGCTAAGCCCAAATATTTGCTCTGAAAAGAGGAATTGATGATTTGCCTTGTGCAATTCATAGGAGAAAGGTCATTCACATAGACTTCAAAATATGTTCAAAGATTGATCTCACTAAGGAGATTGAATAGACTTTTGTTACCCATCAAACTCCAACAGAGGTGATTCCTCCCAAAATTCCAAGTATCAGAGCAGCGTAGCCTAGCAGAAAGAACATCAGCCTTCCCCAATTAAACCCTCTTTTTCCTAGCTAGCTCTCCCTTCCGGGTCGTGTATGCACTTTGATCTGTAACCTTTGGACTTTTGATATTTGCCCCACCCTCCACCCCACAGTATTCATGTCCATATCTTTAAATTATATAAATTACTTATTCATATTAATGTCTGTCTCCCCCTCTAGACTGTAAGCTCATTATGGGCGGGGAACGTGACTGCCTATTCTGTGGTATTTTACTCTAAGTGCTTAGTACAGTGCTCTCCACCTAGTAAGTGCTTAGTAAATATGATTGATTGATTGATATAGTTCTATGTCCCAGTTTTTGTGGAATTGTCATAAAGGGATAAAATTCTTCTACAAATCACCAAACTAAGCACTGGGGTAGATTCAAGAAACTGTGGTCAAACACAGTCACTGCCCCACACAGGACTCACGATCTAAGTAGGAGGGAGAACTGGCAGCAAAGTACCATTTTGCAGATGAGGAAGCAGGCATATAGAAGTTAAGTGACTTGTCCAAGGTCCAACAAACAGCAAGGCAGAGCCAGGATTAGACTAAAATTGTGTGATTTCCAGACTTTTGACATTTCTACTAGGCCCCGCTGCTTCAGTAATAGAAATAGGAGGTCATGTCGAGTGTGCATGAGGAACACTGAGATTCATTTATTCATTCAATTGTATTTATTAAGCACTTACTGTGTGCAGAGCACTGTATTAAGCGCTTGAGAAAGTACAGTAAACAGTGGCAATCTCTGCCCACAGCGGTCTCACAATCTAGAGATGCAATGGTAAGAGAATGCGACTTGAAGTAATCAGATAAATGGCATGCTGAAGTAGAGGGGTAAAAGGAGAGGTGATGCTGAAGAAAGGCAGTAGCCAATGAGATGCCATAACTGTGACATTCATTGGTCTGATCGCTCACTGAATTCACTGGCGCTTTGCTTACCTAAGACCTGAAAATGGACCTCTTTCACATAAAGTATTTTAATAATGATCAATTTAAGGCATAATTGCAAATTATTTTACATTGAGAAAGCTTAGTCCAAATGGTTTGTAATTTAAGATGATATCTCTAAAGGGTTGGATGAAAGCATAATGGTCCGTGACTGAATTCTTTTTGGTATCTGACTTTCCAAGGGGCCTACACCAAAGAGTTGTTCATGTTCTGATTTGAGGAGTTCTATTATGATTCATTCTGGCATTTTAAAAGTGTCGCTAGATCTTTTTCAGGAGGTAGTAAAATGTCTGTAAACAGCTCGCTATCATTTTCTGTGTACTAATAGCATATTTATAGGTGGGCGTGAAACAAAATGCTAAGATTTTTAATAAAGTAGTCCTTATAACTGTTGTGTCAGATTTTCTCGGTTGGACATTTCAGCAAAGGCTTCCCTCTAACCTCAAGGTTGAAAACTCTAGCATAGATTTCCATTTGAAATCTGGTCTCAATACTCAAAATCTCCATCCAGAGGTAATTGCCTGAGGTAATTGCTCAGTTCAAATGTAAAAGGGTTAACAAAAAACCAAAGCATTAAACAGAATCAACAGATTTAATTTTATCCAGAGCTACTGACAGATTTTGGAGATAAAAAGATAATTTCTAAAGTAAAACACATGTCTTTCCAATTATACTGGAGGGAAAAAAATCAGAGATTGGTGATAGACTGTAGAAGCTACAATTTCAGGATTGAGATGGATTCATTAAATTCAGATGACAGAAATTTTCCTTCCTTCATTTCCATCATTATAATTTAAGAAGGTTGGAAAAGGAGAGGTAAATAACTGACTTCCTCATTTAGTCCTTGAAAGATTAGAACCCAGGTCCTCTGACTCCTAGGCCTGTGCTCGATACATTAGGTCACGCTGCTTCTTAAATGGGTTTTCTTTAGATTTCATTTCATTAATTTTTGTGCCTGATGTGAGTTGACTATTTCACAAAAATCTAGGATGTTAGGTTGAAAAACTATTTAGTTTTCCCAAAAGCTGGTCCAGAGCCACTGAAAAAGTCTTTCGGACAGATGAGGTTTGGTGTGATAGGACTGAGCCAGAACTGTGAAGTTTTCTTGTTTTTTTTTGTTGTTTTTAATCTTTGGTCTCATGCAAATAATTCTGACCCTGCAGAGGCCAAGAAAAACATTGGCATTTTGTCCAAAAGAGCAATTAAATGAGGCTTTTAAGCTGTTGGAGAGTTTCCCAAAGGAATTTTAAGAAAACTAAGCAGAAAATGATATGTTTCTGGCACTTCTAAGGATGGGAAAAAATGGCAGACTTTGTTTTTCTAGACTGTAACCTCCTTGCGGGCAGGGACCACCTCTATCACCTCTGTTGTATTGACACCCCAAGCTGGGAAGCAGAGTGGCCTAGTGGGTAGAGCATAGGCCTTAGAGTCAGAAGAACCTGGGGTCTAATCCTGCCTCTGCAGAAGTCACTTAACTTCTCTGTGCCTCAGTTCCCTCATTTGTAAAATGGGAATTAATACTGTGAGCCTTACGTGGGACATGGACTGTGTCAAATCTGATTTGTTTTTATCTATCCCAGTGCACAGTACAGTGGCTGGCATATAGTAAGGGTTTAACAAAAGCCATAAAAAGTGCTTAGTACAGTGCTCTGCAAACAGTAAGTGCAATAAATACCATGGACTGATGGACTGAGCAGTGGTTTTTAATCAAAACCACTAAGTTTATTAGGTTCACTCAATCTTTTAAATCACAGTGGTGCCCATCAGAAAGGTGCTTAACTTAGTAGAGCTACCAAGAGAGAGTCTTTGCCCATATTTTGGAAGTCATCTGTTTCCAAGTTTTTGAAACTCAAGTCGACTGCAGAAGACTAACTGGGTGAATAACCAGCTAATCTGTTCTGGAACTCTGTCACCGATTGTCAGCTATGAAGGCAGTGAGATATCTAAGGAATATATTCAGTTTTTGAGGAACTGGGCTCAGCAAGTAAGTGAAGAAAGCAGAGAGCCATGGATAGGGATTTGGAAATTCAACTTGTCCAAGTGTATAGAGGCAGAGATACTCTGCAGCCTGCTGTCATTCTAGGTGTGTTAGAGAGATTCCAGCTGAATAACTCCAGTGATTCCCCCAACTTTGGCCTCCACATCAGAACCCAAACTCCTCCATTTTCTCTCTGCCCATCAAAGGAGTCAAATGAAACTACTGTTTGGATTCATTTCAACAGATGGATTAAAATAGCAAAAAAATGGATTTGGCAAAGTCAGCCAGAGAGCAGATTGTTATTAAAGTCCAGAGACACAGCCTCTTGACTTTCTAGGGGATGAGTGGAGAATATATGTCAGGTGTTTTTCAATCCCATTGTTAACTTCCAGTGATTTATCTGAGGTACTGAACCTTTGTTGCATAGGGACTTCTAAATTGCCCAAACTCCTCTAGACTCTAAGCTTGGGCAGAGAATGAATCTACCAACTTTGTTACACTATTATATTGTACTCTCCCAAGCACTTAATACAGTGTTCTACACACAGTAAGTGCTCAATGAATACACCTGATTGATTGGTGGGAGAAGATAAAGTACTTGGGGAGATATTAGTACATTTCAGGCTGCATTTTGCTTCGTGAAGATGGAAGAAGCAATGCAATACTGGAAATGTAATAATAATAGCACCTTGTATTCGTGTTGCTAGAATGAAAACTCCATTTGATTATAAAATCCTTGAGGGGTGGGAATTAAGGGTTTTTTTTAAATTGTAATATTTGTTAAGTGCTTACTATGTGTCAAACACTTTCTACTTACACTATTTTACTCTCCAAGTACATAGTCCAGTGCTCGCCACAGAGTAAGCCCACAAAAATACTACTGATTGATTCACTGATACCATTTACTTAGACATATTTACGGGTCTTTTCAGGTGTTCAATCAAACTTGCTTATCAAGGAGAGGCAGAAATGGGTAAACACTCATGATGAAGAGGTGAAATGTTCATTCTGAGGGATGAGAAAGAGGCAGGGGAGAGATTTTGGATCTTCCTTACATCACCAGCAGTGATGTCATAATTCAAACTTCCATCTTCTGATTCAATCTAATGTCCTCTCTTTCTCTTCTATTACATACGGTTAGTTATTTAATTAATGAAGCTTTGCCAGAAAATTATCTCAGGTCTTGTACTCAGTAGTTTAGATTCCACAAAACCCTAACAGTTAGGAGTGTATTTACACTTCACGTGCAAACCAATATTAGCAATATTTGAGGGCCTCTTGTATACCATGGACTGTACTAGACTCTTGGGCTATATACAAAATGTGGAAAAGATGTAGATCCCTGACCTAGATGAACTTTATTGTATTGTACTCTCCCAAGAGCTTAGTACAGTACTCCGCACATAGTAAGCACTCAGTGTTTATAACTGACTGACTCGAAATATAGTGTATATAGAGACATTTTTTTTGAAATATCGAACAGTTAAAAACTAAGAGGAGTCTTAAAAGCAGCCTTCCTATTATCAAGGAGAGGCTTAGCTTGAGAGACAAACTGCATAGCAGACATCGGAAAGCTTAATTGAATATTTGGGTATTTAAAATAGCACAACTTAAAAGTATTATCTTAATGCCCTTGATTTTCACACCGTAATATCATTGTCTTCTCTATTTCTTTCAGCTCCAAGAATATGTTGCCACAACAGTCTAAGTTTTTTTTTTTCTTGTCACTAAGATAAAAAGCATCATCAGTGCCCATTAATTCAGAAAATTAAAGCTTGGTTTCATTTTTCCTTTCCTTTGAAATGATCCTTTATACAATTCAGATCCTATAAATAACTGTCCTTCAGTAAAAATCAGTCATTCAGTGGTATTTGTGTAGAAAACTCTATCCTAAGCTCTTGGGAGAGAACACACCAGTGTTAGTAGACATGTTCCCTGCTCACAACGAGGTTACAGTCTAGAGGAGGAGACAGATATTAAAATAAATTAGGGATTGGTACATGAGCGCTGTGGGGCTCAGGATGGGGTGAATAAAGGATATCAATCCAAGTGAAAGAGTAAGGCAGAAGGTACATGGAGTAGGAAATCAAGGCCTTAGTCTGTGAAGACCTCTTGGAGGAGATTTCATTTTAATAAGGCTTTGTGATGGTCCGTCTCATATGAAGCAGGTAGGAGTTCCAGGCCAGAGACAGGATGTGGACAAAGAGTCATCAGCGAGGTAGACAAGATGGAAGTATAATGAGTAGGTTGGCATTAGAAGAGCAAAGTGAGAGAGCTGAACTGTAGTAGGAAATCAAAGTTGACAATGGGGCTTTTATTTGCCAGCGATTTGGGTGTGACTGACCATCCATCCATATTGTACGTATGTGGCGATTAGCCCTGCTGCCCAGTTGAATTTTTTACCCACAGGGCCACTCTCTTTGTGGTTCTCCCTTTTCTCGTCACCCTCTTCCCAAGGTCCCACTCCAAAGCAGTCAGAATGCCAGCCAGATCTGTCTCTTTCTAGGACCCCAACAATTCACTGATCTGCCCCACTGAGGTTTTCTTCATTATATACTTAAAGAATTTCTTTCCGTCTACTCTGTTAGCCCATCTCAGTTCAGCTTACAACAGAAGATTGGAATCAGGAGTCTTGTCACTTGTTTTCTGTCCTGTTATCCATGCTCTCGTCTTGACCTGTGAAGGCGTGATGAGTGATGAGCGTTACTTTGATGCTAGTGATCTCACCGTATGCCAGGACCACACCGTTTCTGGTTTTATCTTGATAGTTGGCCATCTGCTTGCCCGGGTGAGGCTGGGAAATTCGCCATCGATGGTCAGTGCGGAATTGAGGAATTGTAGCTGTAAATTATATTGGATGCCATAATTGCTTTGCACACCTTCAGTTCTGTCTGAACCTGAATCTGACACCTCACTCTAACTTGGAAATTCTAAAAGACCCACTAGCCTTCTTGATCTGGTTTAACATCTCCTTGTCCATAATAATTACTATCATTATCATTATTATTATAATAACTATGATATGCATTAAGCGTTTACTATATACCGAGCACTGTAATAAGTATGGGGGTAAAGACAAATAACCAAATTGGACACAGTCCCTGTCCCACAGTCTAAGTAGCAGGGAGAACAGGTATTGAATTCCCATTTTACACATGAGGAAACTGAGGCACAGAAGAGTTCAGTGGCTTGCCCAAGGTCACACAGCAGGCAAGTGTCAGGCCACAATTAGTTTCTCTGACTCCCCAGCCTGAGGTCTTTCCCTTAGGCCATGCAACTTCCATGTAGTCCATGAGAACAGCTTTTGATGATGACATTCATCTCTCTGTGGCTGTTAACGATTTTTGAATGTGAGTCGGTATTTCCAGTTCTCAGTAAATTTGGTTGATTGATGGATTAACTGATACACTCAGAAACAGATACAAGAAGACCAGTTACAGTCTCGGAAATGTTGGTCCGGGTAGGAGCCCAGTACTTATCATTCCAGAAGTCCACGAATAGAATCATCTCCTTGTTATCCCAGCTTATACAGTGGCCTTCTGATGTCATACAATAGATCTTCTGAAAACCCTTTTGTATTCCAGACCTGGGTGGGCCAGGCAACCTGCCCCCTAGTTTGTAATCAGTCTCATAAATGACCAGACCCTCTTCTCCTAACAACAGGGATGACAACTCACCCGATTTTTCCAAGGACTCGATACAGGAATACATCTTCAGACTTTCACAGAGAAGAACAGGGTATCGCTTTTATCTCTGTCTCATTCAATACTCAGAACCAGTGCCAGTGGAGCAGACTGAAATGCTGCTTTGTCACCACAGCCGTGATTTTAGGGCTCAGAAAAAAGGAAATCTACCTCCCTCCAAACTCCTCCTCTCACTGCCGCTGCTTTAATTGACTGACCCCAACGGCTGCCACTTTTCACTTTGCGCATTCCCTGCAGTTCTCTATTGATTCTCAACAAAAGGCTCGCTGAGGCAGCTGCACTGAAATCTAATTTTTCCGTTCAACTTTGCTTTCTATTAGTTTAAACAGACACCACCATCCCTTCCTCACTAAAAGAAGTACCCCCCAGAAATGCATCAACAAGTCCTGTAGCCTAAGGCATTCGTTAAAGGAGAAATACAGTAAACATTTATTATATCAGAAATAGCACACTGCACACCACTGGCTCAACAACAAATGTGTCAAAATGATGCATTAGTCGAATTTTGCCTGGCTTCTCTCCCCACTTCTACCTGAGCAAACCAAAGTGGTGCCTGGAAAAAAAAATAATATTAGAATCGGAGACTGAGTTGCTGAATAAATGACATCAAAAGCAAAGTACAGATCTGATAAGAGTGAATTGTTAGGGATAATTGTTTTTCTTGTTTATTGACTTTTTTTAACCCAATAGCATTATCAGCAGATGGAAAAACCGATTTGTCATGAAGTTCCTAGCTATAAAATCCAAAGAAAGAAAAGTTGAGAAAACTTTATATTGCAAGAGCTTTCAAAAATGGATTTTACCAATAAGCAACCACCCTAAAAGGGTGTGAATTTTTACTTATTGGAGAATGAATGACCAGACAATGGTACTAGTTAAACACTTACTCTGTGCCAAGCATTTTTCTAAGCGCTGGGGTAGATACAGGTGAATCAGGTTGGACACAGTCCCTGTCCCTCATGGGGCTCACACTCTTATCCTCATTTCACAAGTGAGGTAACTGAGGCACAGAGAAGTTAAGTGACTTACCTAAGGTCATATAGCAGACATGTGGCCGAGTGGGGATTAGAACGCAGGTCTTTCTAACTCCCAGGCCCACATTCTATCCACTAAACCATGCTGCTTCTCAATGGAAACAGAACCTGTGTTTTCCACCTATTTACCAATATCTACCAACTATCTTAGCATTATAAAATTCAGACTAATCAATTGCTAATGCCATAGGACTGCATTTTTGGCAGGATATTTATTTCTGGAGGAATACGAGTTAAGAGCCCATCTCTGTGAGTAAGAGGAGGGGAGAAATTTCCCGGAAGTGTTCTAAAAATAGTTAAAACCCACCCGGAGATCAAATGTCCACTTAGAAAAAAGAAAAATGACAGACCAGAAGTCTCCCCAGTCTTCGGCCTCACCCAACAGCTTGCACAGCCCCATACTTCTGGTCTTTGGGACCCTCAATATTGAGTGATTTTATCACTATCACTAAAATGTAAGCTCCTTTCATTAGAGTGTAAGCTCCTTGGGGGTAGGAACCATGTCTTCCATCTCTATTGGCAGCAGGAATGAGGCCTAGGGGAAAGAGCAATGGCCTGGGAGTCAAAGGAATTTTTTTTTATGGTATCTGTTGAGCATTTACTATGTGACGGGCACTGTACTGTAACCAAGCTAATCAAATTGGACACCGTCCCTGTCCCACATGGGGCTCACAGTCTTAATCCCCATTTTATAGATGGAGTAATTGAGTCACAGAGAAGAAAAGTGACTTGCCCAAGGTCACACAGTAGACCAGCGGCAAAGTTGGGATTAGAACCCAGGCCCTTCTGACTCCCATGCCTGTGCTCTATCCATTGCACCATGCTGCTTCTCAGGGCCTGGGTTTTAATCCCAGATCTTCTGCTTGTCTCTTGCGTGACCATGAGCAAGTCATATAAGTTTTCTATGCCTCAGTTTCTTTATCAATAAATTGAGGAGTCAATACCTGGTCTCTCTTTCCTCTAGACTGTGAGCCCCGTGGAGACTATATCCGACATCTCCCAAGCACTTAGTACAGTGCTTTGCACACAGAAAGCACTCAATAAATACCGTTGATGATGATTAACATTTATATCTACCCCAGAACTTAGTATAGTGCTTGGCATATAGTAAGCACTTAACAAATACCACAAAAATTGATTATTATTGTGCTGTCCCAAGGACTTAATATAGTGCTCTGGATACAGAAAACATTCAAGAAATACCACTGACTGATGAATCAATGCAATTGAATCCTGAACATTACGGTTCAGGTACCATGATTGAAATGAAAAAATACAGAGTTCACATAAAAAGCAAAGAATATTTTCAAAACCAATAAAACAACAATGAGACACAGATAAACAGAAGCTGTTGCATATAGACAGAACATCAACCACAGACCACAGCTTATAGAGAGAGTAATGTTGGCAAGATGTTTGGAGTTTCTAGATTTGGAATGTTTTACATCCCTGGGCAGATCCTTTGTCTCTCCATTCCCTGAAAAATTTTTTGGCCACAAGAGGCTAAGCAAAATTCCTCCTTATACTGTTGATGTGTTGAGTATTCTGAGAGATCAGAGGTCTATCTGAGTAGATCAAGCTCTTAGTACAGTGCTTTGCACACAGTAAATGCTCAAAAATATGATTAATAACTAACAATAGGTGTCATCCATCCCTAATACGATAGAGATTTTCTCCAAACCTATTAGTTCACCCTAACAATTGTACTTTAAAAAAAAATGGTGTTTGTTAAGCACTTGATGTGTGCCAGACACTGTAATAAGCACTAGGGTAGAAATAAGATTGTCAGGTTGAACACACTACCTAGGACTCACCGTCTTATTCTAAAGATTCTCATTCTACAGAAGAGGCAACTGTGGCACGGAGAAGTGACTTGCCCAAGTTCATAAAACCCAGGTCCTCCGACTCCCCGGCTATGTTACTTGATTTCAACAAGGGGGCAGTGAAGCAGCTTTTGAGTGAAAAATGTCTTTGACTTGCACAATTTCTTCATCCAGATATCCAGCATCCACATGAACCTAATGAGTCAGAACTGATTCAGAACTGGGTACACTTCCCAAAGAGGTTGTATTCATAAGGCTTTGGCAGAGGAATCTCAGAGCTTCCCCTGATTTCAATAAGGGGATCATAATTTCCTTTTTTATACCAGTGCTCCAATCTTTTATATTTCTATTCAAGCACATAAATGTATAAAAATGATCTGTACTCCCTGTACGCCCAGACAGTGGACTGTATGCAATCTGATTACCTTGTATCCACCACAGCATTTAGTACAGTGCTTGGCATCTAGTGAGGACTTGACAATTACCATAATTATTATTATTCTCCATTTAGGAATATCGTTATAAAAGACAAAGAATGAAGTGGCTTCACTGGAGAGGATTAAATTTAAAGACCAAGCAATCAGGCAGAGATTCTGACTCCTCTTAGACAAATTCTATGCCCAAGTTCTCAGGGAATCTTTCATCCTATAATCCAAAGGGATTTATATCCTAAAGTCTAGAATTGATCCACAAACCAGGGGACTTTTAACAAAAATCAATGATATTATTGATCATTGGATGGAGACTTGCACAGGTTTTGAACACAAACTAAAGAGGAGTAGAGTTAATTTAGAAAAGATTTCATTAGATAATTCTCCATGGAAAATGGACTATAAAGGATAAAGAGAATAAAAGTGCTTCCAAGGGAATCATAAAATGTTGAATTGTTATCGAGAAAAATGTTTTCCTCAATAGACTGCAAATCAAAAGATGATTCTCCGTGCCTGGACTTAGTGTACATCAGTTCTCTATTTGGGAGGAATCGACTGGTAGATTGGTTTGGACCTGCATTGTCTTTATGAGAAAATTGATTCATCCCATCCAGATGTTTAGATGAGCAGAGTGGTAGAACCTATTTTCTTCAATGAGGGTAAGTTATGCAAGTGAAAGCATGAATTTCTCCTGCATTGTGGACACTGAAACAACGGCAACTGGTTCCAGAGGGGGGGAAGATAGGCACTAAGGAAAATAATACAAACTTGAATCAGACAGAATCTGTTGAGGATGAAAGTCACCACACCAGATTTCAGCCCTAAAAAGATAGTAGCCCAGCAGCCTTTTGTATTTACAGCTTTCTACATTTGGGGAAGAATTCTTCTCAAAAGCAGGCGGAAGATCATGACAAGAAGCCAGAGGCAGGATAGGTGAACAGGTTTGTTACCAAGAATGCAGGGGACAGGAGACTCAACTTCTGCTCTAGACTGTAAGCTCTATGTGGGCAGGGAACACTGTACTACTATTACTCTCCCAAGCATTTACAGGGCTCTGTACACAGTAAGCACTCAATAAATATCATTGATGATGAAGCTGTGTCTAGGTTGAGAGCAGTGTGGCCTAGTAGAAAGACCACAGGCCTGGAAATCAGAGGAATTAGGTTCTAACCCCGGCTCCGCCACTTGCCCACATTGTGACCTTGGGCGATTCACTTCATTTCTTCGGGCCTCAGTTTCTTCATCCAAAATATGTTGTTTCTCTGTGAGTCTCACGGGGAACAGGGCCTGTGGCCAACATGATTGTCTTATATCTCCTCCAGAACTGAGTACAGTTCTTGGTACGTTATAAGGGCTTAACAAATAGCACCTGAGACTCCCAGGACACTACGAAAGCTCAGGAGGTGCAGGTCAGATTTTTCTCCCTGCCTTTCTAGAAGGTGGCATCACCAGAAACTTTTGGAAGCTGTCCAGAGGGAGCCTCAGTAGACCTGATATGTTGGCACTGGGTTAAGCCTAGTGGCTACTGGGCATTTCTGGGGCCAGATGGCTGCAAAAATGGGCAAGCTCACCATTCTGCGGAGAAAACTGGATACCTGCGACTGCCAAACTACTTAATTATCCACTAATTATAAGTAGGGTGTGGCTGGATCCCGGTTGGGGAGGAGAATGAGATATGAGGTGGAATTTTTCAATGTTCTTGGTCCTGGGCAGCACTCTCCCAAGTGCTTAGGACAGCACTCTGCACACGGTAAACGCTCGATAAATGTGATTGACCGACAGTTTAGTGGTGCCTAGGGCGGGGAGAGGGTCATCATTTGATTCATGCATTTGGTCTTATTTATTGAGCTCTTACTGGGTGCAGAGCGCTGACTAATAACTTGGGAGAGTACAATAGAACAATAAACAGGCATAGTCCCCTTTTAAAAAATCTTCTTGCTCACCTCACCTTTTGCCAGTTTGATTAGCTGGGAATTGTACATCTAAATGCACCCCTTCTCACCCCCAGGGTTTTAGCATTCTTTCTTCCCACAGAAAACGCAGACTGATTTTGATGCTTAGCCTGGTGGCTGCTGTATTCTTGCTCCATTGGTTCACTTTTGATATTAACATAATGCACTTAGCTCTCAGTTCTGGGCCACAGCAGAAGCTCTTTGAAGTCTCCCGTGTCTCTGCCAAGACTCCATGTTCCTGTCTGTCTAGCAACCCCTGATAGAAGTAACTAATAGAGATTCCTATTAATAGAGAGTCCCAAGATTGTGTTTGAGAGGATTGCCTTTTTTATGGCATTTGCTAAGCTTTTACTATGTGCCAGGCACTGTTCTAAGTGCTGGGGTAGATACATGGTAATTAGGTTGGACACAGCCCCTGTCCCACATAGGGCTCACAGTCTTTATCCCCATTTTAAAGGTGAGGGAACTGAGGCCAGAGAAATGATTTGCCAAGGTTACACACCAGACAAGTGGTGGAGCCAGGACTAGACCCCAGATCCTTCTGACTCCCAGGGTCCTGCTCTATACATTAGGCCATGCTGCTTCTCTACTACTTTGCTACCTCAATTTTTCAGCCAATCATATTTATTGAGCACTTACTGCGGGCAGAGCACTGTACTAAGTGCTTTGGGGAGTATAATATAACAATAATTTGTGTTTCTGTGATTTTTCCTTCGGGAGTGACTTGAATTTTAAGGTGTTTTTTTTAATTGCCTGAAATTTGGAAGAGGGCTAGGATTTTCAGGCCCAGTTGTTGTTCTGCTAGCTCTTCTCCATTTTCAGGCACTTACTCACTGTCCGTTTGGATTCTGGGCCCTTCTCCCATCTCAGGGCCTCAGAGAAGGTCTCGCTGAGTGTTTGGATGGTGGATCTGCCCATGGTGTAGGTAAAATGGATGTATCAGGGTGAGTTGCAAGGAGAAATGAATTTAAATTTGCTTGGGATTTACCGATGGATAAGCTTAGAGTTTTACAGAGCATTTCGAGTGTAAGACATACCATTGGCCTGCAAGTTAAAAGATTTATTTGAAAAAAATAAGAGATTTCCTTCATTCTATTTGGAAAATACAAGAGTAAAACTCCTAGCTCTGGATTGATGTAAATCTTTAACTTTACCTCTGACTCCAGGGTGGCAGAACCCACTTAGGATAGGTGAAGAGGAAGACAAAAGACCTTCATTCATTCATTCAATTGTATGTATTAAGTGCTTATTGTGTGCAGAGCACTGTACTAAGCATTTAGAGGAAGACAAGGCTCCTAGAAGGGGCTGTTATGGAATCAGTTAATCGGGCGCATTTTTTGAGTGCTTACTGTGTGCACAGCACTGTACTAAGCGCTTGGAGAAGACAAGTCTCGTAGGAGGTAGTGTTATGGAATCATTTAATCGGTAGCACTTTTTGAATGCTTACTTTGTGCAGAACACTGTACTAAGCGCTTAGGGTAAGAAAAAGCTGATAGGAGGGGGTGTTATGGAATCAATCTGTAGCATTTTTGAGTGCTTACTATGTGCACTGTACTGGGAAAGAAAGAATATACAGGTGGAAATTAGACACAATTGTCTAAAATTCCATTTCAGTGTTTCCTTCAACTACAATTGAGTCAGATTCCAAAATAGCTCTTCTTTGCCATGGTCCAGCACCAAGGGGCTCTGCTCTTGGGCAGATTCTGGGGTCCAATTCTCCACATCGTTCTGCCTTAGCCATGCCAATAAAACTTTAGAATCAATTAGTCATACTTACTGAGCACTTCCTGTCTTCATTACTGTACTAAGCACTGTACAAAGCACTTGGAAGAATACAACAGAGTTGGTAGACACATTCCCTGCCTACAGGGAACTTTCAGTCTGGAGGAATCTGTAACTTGGTGGTGATGATACCAGCGATATTGCGTACTGAAGCAGTTCATTATCCCCAGATGAAAGGTGTGCAGCACTAAAGTTACTATTTTAGATGATCCAAAGAAAGTCCATTATTCTGTATTTTTTCTGGCCAAAGATGAAGCTAAAACTTGGTTGGATTTCAGAATGTCACTGCTTTTTCTAGACATATGGCTTCTGTTCCAACTATTCCTCAGCTAGGTTTCTTCTATTACACTCCAGTTAGCACAAACTGGAGTGTCTGGTTTTAACTCCAGTTAACACAGGTCCAGCTAGGTGACCGGAAGAAGCTGGAAAGGCAGACTGTTAGCGGCTGCTTGAAGGTTTGGGAAGAATGAAAACAAAGCCCGAGAACTCAGACAATCAGCAATTCTACGTTTCCTTTGGAAATACATATGCGTGCAAGCAAATATTTGTGTTATGTATCAAAGACTGAAAATTTCACTGATCTGAATTGTTGGATTTCTGACTGACCGAAGACCCGATAGTTCTTTGGAGGCCTGCTCTCTCATAAAATCAGCAGGGCTAGAAATGATAATTTGTCTTTCCAAGAAGCTATTATCACTCCATCAATCAGGCAATGTGAAGGGCAATACACTAAATGCTTGGGAGGGAAAAATGCAACGGAATTAGCAGACGCTCCCTGCCCATAACGAGTTTACAGTCTACAGTGAAAGACTTAACTGTTCTAATGAAGAGCAAACATTACAGTGTTATGGCTAGCAGCTCTTCTGGAATGACTTCTTTTAACTCTGTCATATGTGCACCTTGACCACATAATAACACTAATAATAATGATGGTATTCGTTAAGCGCTTACTATGTGCCAAGTACTGTTCTAACGCTGGGATAGATACAAGGTATCAGGTTGTCCCACGTGGGATTCATAGTCTTTATCCCCATTTTACAGCTGAGGTAACTGAGGCACAGAGAAGTTAAGTGACTTGCCCAAGGTCACACAGCAGACAAGTGGCAGAGCCAGAATTAGAACCCACATCCTCTGATGCCCAAGAGTGTGCTCTTTCCACTAAGCCACGCTGCTTCTCTTTCCTAAAAGCCTAATGGCCAAGGTCCTTATGAGGTATGATGCCATTATTGGGTCCATGGTGTTTCTGTCCCCAACTGTGTTTGGGATGCAAGAGAAACAGCATGGCCTAGTGGATAGAGCCCAGTTCTGGGAGTCAGAGGACCTGGGTTCTAATCTTGGCTCTGCCACCTCTCTACTGCGTGACCTTGGGCAAGTCACTTCACTTCACTGTGACTCAGTTTCCTCAACTGTAAAATGGGGATTAAGACTCTGAGCCCATTGCAGCACACGGATTGAACTGTGTCCAATCTGCTGATCTTGTATCTATCCCAGTCCTTAATACAGTTTCTGGCACATAGTAAGAGCTTACTAAATGTCATGAAAAATAAATTGAAAGATGTTCAGGATTGTAAAAATATCCCAAATAAGGAAGGGACCTACTCCCCAGACATCTCCAGGGATTATTTCTTGGAAAACAGAATACCGAGGAAATGCCCGGGGATTTCAAAGTTACCATTTTAAGGGCCCCCTTCAGTAAGAAGTGGTGAGAAAGCTGAATATGGTTGCTGCCAGAGCATCTCACTGCTTTCCATTTCTGGCAAGATTGTAGCCAAATCCTTCTGGGCAGGTTACTGAGATCACAGTGTAACTGAATCACAGTGTAACTACAGCCCAAACAATAGTTTGATGCTGTGTGTGTGTGTGTGTGTGTGTGTGTGTGTGTGTGTTTGTGTGTGTGGGTGTGTAGATGTAGATACACATATATTTGTTTTTTCCAGAAATTACAAGCCCTTAAATGGGAAGAAAGTAGGGCAGAATGCATTATGTTGCATGAATAGCAAGATTTGCTACTTTCAAATAGCATAATACACTCATCTCTTGTCCTGCATGTGGGGAATCAGGTACAGGAAAAAGGAGCTAATTATAAGGAGGACATATCTGGGCTACTCTTCCATAACCTTTGGGAATCTGGGGGCTCTCAGAGGAAGTTTAAGAAGCACATAATTTAGTAGGAAGAGCTCAGGCCTGGGAGTCAGAGGGCCTAAATTCTAATCCCAGATCTACCACTTGTCTGCTGTTTGACTCTGGGCAAGTCTCTTCATTCCCTCACCTATAAAATAGGGATTAAGACTGTGAGGCCCTTGTAGAAAACAGACTATGTCCAACTAGATTATCTTGTATCTACCCCAGTGCTTAATAGAAACCATTAAAGTTTTTTTGAAAACAATAATGTATCTTTAGTCAAGGAATACAAAGACTTTGTGAGTATAATCTTACTAAGCCCTAAAATGTAGTCCAAGGAAGCAAGATCTGATCCTTGTCTTATTTATGTAGAGGGGTGTGTGTCTGTGTGTATTTAGAAATAGAAAATTATCACTCAATAAATCAGTGGTATTTATTGAGTGCTTACTATGTCCCAAGTGCTGTACTAAGTGGTTGGGAGAGGACAGTTCCACAGAATTGGCAGACACATTCCCAGCCCTAATGAGTTTACAGTCTAGATGGGGAGAAAAATGGTTGAGATGAAATCATCCAGCCTGTCAGGTGCAGAACAGGAGTTAAACTCATAATGTTTGATAGACTGTGAGCCCATTGTTGGGTAGGGATTGTCTCTATTTGTTGCCAAATTGTACTTTCCAAGCGCTTAGTACAGTGCTTTGCATACAGTAAGCGCTCAATAAATACGAATGAATGAATGAGTAGTCATTCTGAGGGACTGGGCCATTGGCTCAACTCCCTTATCCCCTAGCCTGGTGATGAGAAAATGGAACTCTTGGTCTGCATAGGATGTCTAATGAGTGGTGACCCCTGCCTACATTTTGCTAGAGATCTAGTGAGCAGAGGAAAAGGTAAACTCACCATGACTAATTATGAAAAAGTGAAAAATTAGGGGTTGACATCCCCAGGAGATGTTTAAGACCAATGTGCTGCTTCTCAACAGCTGGATTGGATGCTTACTAATATGACTTGAATGTTGAAACTGAGATTTCTATTCATACAAAGTCCTTAGTCTTTGGAGGAAGCTTTCAAAGCAAATTAGATTAGTCAGTCAATTGTACTTATTGAGCGCTTACTGTTTGCAGAGAACTGTACTAGGCACTTGGGAGATTTGTTTTGTCTTATGCTGTTGAGTCATCTCTGACCCATAGTGACACCATGGACACATCACTCCCACAACACCCCACCCCCATCTCATCTGCAATTGTTCTGGTAATGTATCCATATGAGTTTTCTGGGTAAAAATCCAGAAGTGGTTTACCATTGCCTACTTCCACGCAGTAAACTTGAATCTCGACTCTCTCCCGTGCCGCTGCTGCCCAGCATAGGGGAAATATGATTTGTAGCAGATTGTCTTCCTCTCTCTAGGCACTGGCCAAGCTAGGAATGGGATGGGTATGCCTCTTCTTGACTCTCCCTCACATAGTCGAGATCAGTAGAGCACTGGAAGTTCTCCAGGTGTGACTTTGAAAGGGGCACTTGGAAGACTACAATATAAAAATAGACAGACATATACCCTGCCCACAGTAAGCTTACAATCTAGAGGACAGAATGGTAGTCTGTGACTTAACTTTTCCTTTGCCAAGGGCATGACTAGACTATGAAGCTTTGGAATGTGTTCTCTAGCAATAATAGTGAAGGCATTTATTCAGCACCCACTGGGAGTAATACACTGAACAAGCATTTGGGAAAGTATTACAGAAGCAGAAAGCTCATCTCTGCTCAAAGGGAGCACATACTATGAGAAAGACAGGACTAAAATATTTACAAGTCGGGTGATCAGAACAACTCCTTGAGGGTAGGGATCATGTCTGTGCAGTACTCTCACAAGTGCTTAGTACAGTGTTCTGCACACTGTAAACACTCAATAAATACAGTTGATTGATTGATGGATAAGATACCTGGGCAATTGATTACACATTTATTAATAAGGCCTGAGGACAAGTATAAATAAGTGTGTAAATTCTAGAGGTGGCTGATGGAGGGCTTTTCTGATTTTAACCCAATCCAGGCCTGCAACACCTTGATTTCAGGACTTGATATGCACTCAGAATGTAAGTCCGAAAGGTCCGAGGGCCAAGTACTACAGGCCAGTGCATTTACTGTAGTGCTGTACTCTATTAGTGCGCTAGATAACTGAATGAATTGTAATGTTGGTATTTCTTAACGTTGGTATTTCTTTTCATTCATTCATTCAATAGTATTTATTGAGCGCTTACTATGTGCAGAGCACTGTACTAAGCGCTTGGGATGAACAAGTCGGCAACAGATAGAGACAGTCCCTGCCGTTTGACGGGCTTACAGTCTAATTGGGGGAGATGGACAGACAAGAACAATGGTGATAAACAGCGTCAAGGGGAAGAACATCTCGTAAAAACAATGGCAACTAAATAGAATCGAGGCGATGTACAATTCATTAACAAAATAAATAGGGTAATGAAAATATATACAGTTGAGCGGACGAGTACAGTGCTGTGGGGATGGGAAGGGAGAGGTGGAGGAGCAGAGGGAAAAGGGGAAAATGAGGCTTTAACTGCGGAGAGGTAAAGGGGGGATGGCAGAGGGAGTAGAGGGGGAAGAGGAGCTCAGTCTGGGAACGCCTCTTGGAGGAGGTGATTTTTAAGTAGGGTTTTGAAGAGGGAAAGAGAATCAGTTTGGCGGAGGTGAGGAGGGAGGGCGTTCCGGGACCGCGGGAGGACGTGACCCGGGGGTCGACGGCGGGATAGGCGAGACCGAGGGACGGTGAGGAGGTGGGCGGCAGAGGAGCGGAGCGTGCGGGGTGGGCGGTAGAAAGAGAGAAGGGAGGAGAGGTAGGAAGGGGCAAGGTGATGGAGAGCCTTGAAGCCTAGAGTGAGGAGTTTTTGTTTGGAGCGGAGGTCGATAGGCAACCACTGGAGTTGTTTAAGAAGGGGAGTGACATGCCCAGATCGTTTCTGCAGGAAGATGAGCCGGGCAGCAGAGTGAAGAATAGATCGGAGCGGGGCGAGAGAGGAGGAAGGGAGGTCAGAGAGAAGGCTGACACAGTAGTCTAGCCGGGATATAACGAGAGCCCGTAATAGTAAGGTAGCCGTTTGGGTGGAGAGGAAAGGGCGGATCTTGGCGATATTGTAGAGGTGAAACCGGCAGGTCTCGGTAACGGATAGGATGCGTGGGGTGAACGAGAGAGACGAGTCAAGGATGACACCAAGATTGCGGGCCTGCGGGACGGGAAGGATGGTCGTGCCATCCACGGTGATGGAGAAGTCTGGGAGCGGACCGGGCTTGGGAGGGAAGATGAGGAGCTCAGTCTTGCTCATGTTGAGTTTCAGGTGGCGGGCCGACATCCAGGTGGAGACGTCCCGGAGGCGGGAGGAGATGCGAGCCTGAAGGGAGGGGGAGAGGACAGGGGCGGAGATGTAAATCTGCGTGTCATCTGCGTAGAGATGGTAGATTTCTTAATCTTAAGAGATTTCCTAAGCGCTTACTATGTGCCGAGCACTGTTCTAAGCGCTGGGGTAGACACACGGGAATCAGGTTGTCCCACGTGGGGCTCACAGTCTTAATCCCCATTTTACAGATGAGGGAACTGAGGCACAGAGAAGTTAAGTGACTTGCCCACAGTCACACAGCTGACAAGTGGCAGAGCTGGGATTCGAACTCATGAGCCCTGACTCCAAAGCCCGTGCTCTTTCCACTGAGCCACGCTGCTTCTCCAAGCGCTTAGAACAGTGCTCTGCACGTAGTAAGTGCTCAATCAATACTACTGGATGGATACTATTTTTTGATAATAACATTCCAAAGTTTCACTGACATGGCAATTATCATTTATTGAGCACCTACTCTTTGCAACGTCCAGTACTAAGGTCTTGGGATAGTACAGTAGGTTTAGTAGATACAAACCCTGTCCTCAAGGAGCTTTCAGTATAGTAAGAGAGATAGACAATAAACAAATAGAGGAAAAAGAAAATGGAATCATGGTCTGAAATTGGTCACAGGAAAAATGCTTTGGACAGAATTTCTCACTTGTGGGTGATAAATAAGAACGATTAATTTATTTGTATTAATTTCTTTCTCCCCCTCTAAACTCTAAGCTTGTTGTGGGCTAGGAATGTGTCTGTCATATTGTTATGTTCTCTCCTAAGAACATAGTACAGTGCCCTACAGACGGTAAGTGCTCAATGCATATGATTGAAAAAAAAGATTGATATTAAAAGAGTATATTCATCCTCTCATTTAATTATATTCTGGATGTATATGTTTACATTTACACTAGCTCAATCATTTTTTCTTTAATAAATAAAGCCCTTTGCTTAGTTATCAGAGAAAGAAGCAGAACGCATGGTAGATTTTGTTAGCAAAGTTGAATTCAAAGTGGTTAGACTCCATGAAAGGCATGTGATGTAATAAGGCTTGTCTTACAGTGTTGTTTTCTGAACAATAATAATAATGGTATTTATTAAGCACTTACTATGTGAAGAGCACTGTTCTAAGTGCTGGGGTAAATGCAGGGTAATCAGGTTGTCCCGCCGTGAGACTCACAGTCTTAATCCCCATTTTACAGATGAGGGAACTGAGGCACAAAGAAGTTAAGTGACTTGCCCACAGTCACACAGCTAAGTGGCAGATCAGAATTCGAACCCGTGACCTCTGACTCCCATGCCTGTGCTTGTTCCACTGAGCCACGCTGCTTCTCTGAAAAAAGCAGGGTGTACTTTACAGCACCAGGCAAAAAAATGTCAAGAAGGAGTTTTTCTGGTGTTCCTCTTTTCTGAAATGTTTTCATTTTCATGTTAAGAATTGAAGATGAATTAAGATTTACTGAGGATATTATTTGGAGAAATAAAGAGTGTTCTACAGTGAAAATGGTTAGGAATTCTACAGGGAAAGCTAGGGACGTTACAAGACTCAAGACAGGCTTAGATATATTTATGGACAATAGACCTATAATGAGAAGGGAGAAAAATTTAAAGGGCTTTTTAAAACAATTGATGTTACTTATTCTCTACAGTCTCACATTTTCTCCTGCCTTCAGAACATCTCTACTAGGATGTCCCGCTGACACCTCAAACTTCACATGTCCAAAACAGAGCTCCTTATCTTCCCACCTAAACCTTGTACACTCCTGACTTTCCCATCACTGTAGACAGCACCACCATCTTCCCTGTCTTACAAATCGACCACCTTGGTATTATCTTTGACTCATGTCTTTCATTCATAACAGAGAGATGATTATTTTCTCCCACTTCAAAGCCTTAATGAAGGCACATCTCTTCCAAGAAGCCCTTCCTGACTAAGCCCTCTTCTCTCACTCCCTTCTGCATTAACCTGACTTGCTCCTTTCATTCATCCTCCCTCCCATCCCCACAGTTCCAGTATATCTGTAACTCATTTATTTCTGCATATTAATATCTGTCTCCCCTTCTAGACTTGTGAGCTCATTGTGGGCAGGGAATGTGTCTGCTGCTGTACTCTCCCAAGCGATCAGTATGGCGCTTTGCACACAGTAAGTGCTCAATAAATATGATTGAATGAATGAATGAATGAAATTGCACCCACACATTCAATCTGTCAGCAAATTCCATTAGTTTTGCCCTCCCAATATCTTTGCAATCCACCCTTTCCTTTCCATCCAAACTGCTACCTTAATGATCCCAGCACCTATCATTTCCAGTCTTGACTATTGCATCAGCCTCCTCTCTGACCTCTCTGCCTTCTGCCTCTCCCCTTGTCCTGTCAGTACTTCACTTGGCTGCCCAGATCATTTTTGTGAAAAATGGCCCAGTCCACATCTCCCCACTCCTCAAAATCCTCCAAAGGTTGCCCATGTACCCCCACCTTCAGCAGAAAGTCTTTCCCATAGACTTTAAGGCATTCACTCAGTCCTCTCCCTCCTAAATTACCTAACTGATCTCCTACTGCAATGCAATCCCACACACTCCACTCCTCTAACACCAGTCTACTCTCTCTATTAAAATCTTGTCTATCCCACCACCGATCCCTTGACCACATCCTCCCTTAGGCTTGAAACTCCCTTCCCATTCATATCTGACATCCATCAGTCTCCCCTGCTTCAAAATCCTCTTAAAATTACATCTCCATAGACCTTTCCTGATTAAGCTCTCATTTCCTCTATTTTTTTAATGGTATTTGTTAAGGGCTTACTATGTGCCAAGCCCTGTTCGAAGCACCAGGGGAAATACAAGGCAATCAGTTTGGACACAGTCCTTGTCTCACATGGGGCTCACAGTCTTGATCCCCATTTTACAGCTGAGGTAACTGAGGCACAGAGAAGATAAGTGACTTGCTTGAGGTCACACAGCAGACATGTGGCAGAGCCGGGATTAAAATCCACGTTCTCCGACTCCCAGGTCTGTGCTGTTTCCATTAGGCCATGCTGCTTCTCTGTCAACCCGCTCCTCGGTATTAACTCTGCACTTTATTGTGTACCCTTTATGCACCTTAATATTCCCCCCAGGCATTTACATACATGTCCTTATACTGTACTATTTTCCCTGTCTATTTTTCCCATTTGTTTTCATGTCTGACAATTAATTACTCTTTTCCAGCAGTTACTATTGTGCTCTGCCCTCAGTAAGCACTTATTTAAAAACACACAAAATTTCTGGGACACCTCACCGGTCATTCTCAAAGCGCTCATCCAAAAGAGAACCAGGAAGCATTCCAGTGTTGTCTGCCCTTTCCTGTGAGCCAGCGCGGTGTTGACTCAATCTCACGAAAACCGCTGAGCCAACCGAGGCCAGTCAGCCAACTGATGACTAATTCACTCACTCTGCGAAGTCACCGAGTCTCTATTCGCTAAGAAACTATGTAATTGGATTCACAGCATCCTCATTATCCTCCTTAGGCTAAATTTTAGTTTTTCATACCCTCATGGAACAAGGAACCCTAGTTGCAAGTATCGATATGGACGGTGAATGATGCCTTCCACAAAATAAGGTCTCTGAGGATCAGAGAGGCCCTCAGATTGTCAGTCTCACTAGGCGACATCACCAAGACAGGTTTGAGAAAAATGACTGAGAGATTAAAAAATGACCTGCTGCAGTCAAGAAATGCAAAAAAAACAAGGTGTAGCCCTGCAGAACTCTAACAGAAGAGAGGTTCTACAACAACCTGAAAGATGAATCAGTCAATTAATGAGAAGCCTGCTCTCTCATCTCCCTTCCTCCTCTCTCTCCCCACTCCAGTCTATTCTTCACTCCCCTGCCCGGCTCATCTTCCTGCAGAAACGCTCTGGGCATGTCACTCCCCTTCTTAAAAACCTCCAGTGGTTGCCTATCGACCTCTGCGCAAAACAAAAACTTCTCACTCTAGGCTTCAAGGCTGTCCTCACCTGCCCCCTCCTACCTCTCCTCCCTTGTCTCTTTCCACTGTCCACCCCGCACGCTCCACTCCTCTGCCGCCCACCTCCTCACCGTCCCCCATTCTCGCCTATCCCGCTGTCGACCCCTGGGCCACGCCCTCCCACGGTCCTAGAACGCCCTCCCTCCTCACCTCCGCCAAACTCATTCTCTTCCCCTCTTCAAAACCCTACTTACAACTCACCTCCTCCAAGAGGCCTTCCCAGACTGAGCTCCCCTTCTCCCTCTACTCCCTCTACCACCCCCCTTCACCTCTCCGCAGCTAAACCCTCTTTTTCCCCCATCTCCCTCTGCTCCTCCCCATCTCCCTTCCCATCCCCTCAGCACTGCACTTGTCTGCTCAACTGTATATATTTTCATTACCCTATTTATTTTGTTAATGAAATGTACATCGCCTGGATTCTATTTATTTGCTATTGTTTTAATGAGATGTTCATCCCCTTGATTCTATTTATTGCTATTTTTCTTGTCTGTTCATCTCCCCTGATTAGACTGTAAGTCCGTCAAAGGGTGTCTCTATCTGTTACCAATTTGTACATTCCAAGCGCTTAGTACAGTGCTCTGCACATAGTAAGTGCTCAATAAATACTATTGAATTAATGAAGCAGCGTGGCTCATTGGCAAAAGCATAGGCTTGGGAGTCAGAGGTCGTGGGTTCTAATTCCGGCTCCACGACTTATCATCTATGTGACTTCGGGCAAGTCACGTCACTTCTCTGGGCCTCAGTTACCTCATCTGTAAAATGGGGATTAAGACTGTGAGCCCCACGTGGGACAACCTGATTATCTTGTACCTACCCCAGCGCTTAGAACGGTGCTTGGCACATAGTAAGCACTTAAGAAATACTATCATTATTATTATCCATCGAATGATTCCTATGTGCAGAGAAGTACATTAAGTGCTTGGGAGAGTACAATACAAACAGAATTGGTAGACATCTCCCTGACCCACAAGGCCTTTATGATCCAGAGGTGGAGAAAGACATTAAAATAAGTTAGGGATAGGTACATAAGTGCTCTGGGACTGAGGATGGGATGAATATTAAGTGCTTAAAGATATAGACTCAGGCGCATAGATGATGAGGCTAATGAGCTTAGGTGCTTAGAGGTGGGATGTCAAAGCTGAAGTGTTCCAGGATGAGATTAGCTGCTAACTAAGGACACTTGGCAATAATGGAACTCTCTGGCCACTGCTAAAGGGTACCCTTTTTGCAAAGAGAGTTTTGCTGAGAGAACAAGAGCACTTCAGCTCCTAATGGGTAGGGATCATGTCTCCCAACTCTACTGAACTCTCCTAAGCATTTAAGAAAGTGGGGAGACGTAGACTAAATGGTTTTTCAGAAAAATGACCTAGGTAGTGGAGTGAAGTGTAGACTGGAAAGTGGAGAGACAAGGAGGTCAGCAAGGAGGGAAATAACGAGTGCTTGGATCAGCATCAGCAGTTTGGATGGAGAGGAAAGGGCAGATTCTAGAGGTTTCGTGGAGGTGGAACCGGCAGGATTTTGTAACAGAATGAATGCGTGAGTGGAACAAGTGAGATGAGTCAAAGATAATGCCACGGTTACAGACCTGTGAAGCAGGAAAGAAGATGATGTCTTTGGTGATGATGATGGTATTTGTTAAGCACTTACTATGTGTCAAGCAGTGTTCTAAGCACCGGGGTAGGTACAAGTTAATCAGGTTGGACAAAGTCGCTGTCCAACATGGGGCTCACAGTCTTCATCCCTGTTTTACAGATGAGATAACTGAAGCCCAGAGATAACTTCTGTGAGTTGCCCAAGGTCACACAACAGGCAAGTGGAGGAGCCGGGATTAGAACCCAGGTCCTTCTGACTCTCAGGCTTGGGCTCTATCTACTAGACCATGGTGTTAGGAAAGTCAGGGGGAGGACAGGGTTTGGGTAGGAAGATGTGGAGTTATTTTTGGATGTTAGGTTTGGTGTTAGTGGGATATCAAAATGGAGGTGTCCTGAAGGCTGGAGGAATGTGAGAATGCAGAGGCTGAGGGGAACAAAAGCCACCGTTGGTCATTTTGAAATCATCAGTTCATTAGCGTCACACGGGGAACTTAATTGTTATGGTTTAAAGTTCACAGTTATAAATCTCCTGTTGCAAATTGTTCCCTATGCAATGCTAAAAAAGCTACAGAAGCCCACCAAATGGGATTTCTGGATACTGTGGTAACAGCAAGCTGAAATATAAGCAATTTTCTCTGTACCTGGAGTTGCAGACCGTTAACACAGTTGAAGTGCATTTGCGGACATCTCCTAGTGTAGCTGAAGTTATAGGTTCTCCAGTTCCTTTTCTCTCGTAAACCTTGGGTTTTGCTAATGAGAATTTTGCAAACCACAGTTACCTAACCCCAGAAGTCAGCGAGTAGCAACATCTTCAGTAATAAAGGCCAGAATGTTTATGCCTGGGCATGTGGGTGTATTTTTCTAAAAGACTATAAATTTTATCATCCAGAATGAAAGAAAATAAGTTCCCTCCATTTCCCAAAATTCCCGCACTGAGCTATTGCCTCATTTTATTATTAATTTTTCAGCAATGAGGATATTTTTCTAGCTTATCTTCTCGCTATTGCTCTAATGGATTCTTTCTCTTTCCTAAAATAATGTCTCTAATTTTCAGTGTGCTTCATTCTGCCTAGGATGTGTTTTGACTCCTCATTTTGAATAGAGTATTTTTAGAGAATTAGGTAAAACTTGTACAACAACATTAGTACGTTTGGATGCCGAATGCCGCCGTTCCGATGAAACAGCGTTTCCCACATGCATAAGCGTGTTGATTCAGAGAAGCAGTGTGGTCTAATAGGTAGAGTTTGGGCCTGGGAGTCAGAAGGACCTGGTTTTTAATCCCGGCTCTGCCACCTGTCTGCTGTGTGACTTCAGGCAAGTCACATAACTTCTCTGTCCCTCAATTACCTCATCTGTAAAATGGGAATTAAGACAGTGAGTCCTATGTGGACAAGGACTGTGTCCAAGCTAATCAGGTTAGCTTGTATCTAGCCCGGAGTTTAGAAGAGTGCTTAACACATAGTAAGTGCTTAACAAATACCATCATCGTCATCATACACACATGTGTACAACATTAGGTACCAGGTGCACTCAACAGTGTATATTTGTGCATACTTATTATTCTATTTATTCTATTAGTGATGTGTGTATATCTATAATTATATTTATCTCTTTTGATGCTATTGTTGCCTGTCTACTTGTTTTGTTGTCTCTCTCCCCGTTCTAGACTGTGAGCCCATTGTTGGATAGGGATTGTCTCTATCTGTTGCTGAATTGTACTTTCCAAGGGCTTAGTACAGTGCTCTGCACACAGTAAGAGCTCAATAAATGAGATTGAATGAATGATGATAATGATAACTGCAGTTTGTGTTAAGAGCTAGCTATGTCCCAAGCATTATACTAAACACTGAGATAACACAACATGAGCAAATAGGTTATAGTACCTATCCAAAATGGTGCTCGCAGGCTAAGAAGGAAGAACAGGTATTTTATCCCCATTTTACAGACGAGATAACTGAGGCATCGAGAAGTCGAATGACTTCCCCAGGGTCACACAGCAGATGTGTCAGAAGTGGGATTAGAACCCACATCTTCTGACTCCCAGGCCTGTGCTCTTTCATTCATTAAATCACTCAATCATATTTACTGAGTGCTTACTGTGTGCAAAGCACTGTACTAAGCGCTTGGGAAAGTACAGTATAACCACCAACACATTCCTGCCCACAAGGAACTCACGGTCTGGGGGCCAGAGTTGGGAGGGATATTTCCATTAGGCCGAGCTGCTTCTCAAGAACGCAATCCCCTGCGTTTTAGGAGAACTGGGAGAAACATATTAAAACGGGGTTAAAAAATACCACTGGGGTTCAGCTTACTTCTGAACAAGCCCACTGTGTCTTCTTCTTTTGTGTTTTGTGTCTTACACATCTCCAAAGACGGTAAATCTACTGCCTCTCTTGGTCCATGGGGACAACTGACCTTTTGAGACTGCACTCCTGCCGTGTGGTTTGAAATCTTTTCTTTGTGGTCTTTCCGGACAGCTTTGTGAATGTGCTTTCAATGACTCCTGAGAATGATTCTGCACTTCTTCTTGCAATATTCCCTTCAGGTGTCTGTAGGCAGTTTCATGGTACCCAGAGTTGTGTTTTTTCTTTAGGCTGTACAAATGCAGTTTTCTTAACCTCACTTTATAGGTCATGTTTTCTAAACCTTATATCATTTTTACTGACCTTCTTTGCACGCTCTCCACTTGAACCATGTCTCTTGAAGGATGTCGCTGAAAGCAGCACACACCAATTTCAGGGAGGATTCACTAATGTAGAGAGAGAAAAATAATGATCACCCTGATCCTTCCACCAATGCCTCAATTACACAATAGAGTACCATCCCCATTTTGCCCGAAGCAGGAATTACACTGTATATTCATATTAAATTTGTGTCCTGCCTCCCAAATCTTTTCCAGTAATAATATTTCATAACTGCCTTCTTCTCTATATGAATTGTTCATCAACATCTTTCTCCACAGAGCAGCCCTCCTGATTAAAACTCATTTCAGTGTTTTCTATTAAAGTTCTGAAAATGTTAACCTTTTCTCCAAATATTACTGTAGTCTCTTAGAAGAATGATGGCACCGGAGCAGTCCTCTCCAGATTGTAAGTCCTTGTGGGCAAGGAACACATCTACCAACTCAATTGTCTTGTACTCTCCCAAGTGCTTAGTGCAAAGCTCTGCACACAGTGAATGATCAGTAAATTCCATTGATTGATTAATAAGAAAATAGAAGCTTTGGGGCCTAGTGGAAAGAACCCAGACCTGGGAATCAGAGAACCTGTGATCTCATCCCCATTCTGCCACTTGTCTGCTGTGTGATCTTGCTGTGTGATCTTAACTTCTCTGTGCCTGTCACCTCATCTGTAAAATGGGGATTAAGACTGTGAGCGTCACATGGGATATAGACTCTGTCTGACCTTATTATCTTGCATCTACCCCAGAGTTTAATTTAGTGCCTGGTACATAGTAAGTGCTTAAGAAATACCATAAAGAAAGACATGGCAGGTTGATCCATTTCCATGTGAAGTTCTCCCATTTTTTTTCATGATGTTCCACAACTCCATTACATTCAGAGAAACAGGGATTCTCTCAACCAAGGTATCCTGGGCTTAGCAATTTAAAATGTATGACTTGCAAATACACGTGTGAACTCTGCTACGGAGGGGCAGAGACATGGTAACTGAGGCAGAATAGGCAGAATAGTTTTTTGAGGAGTTGGTGGACTGTGTTTTAAGAATCTGCTACTTGCCCTATTTGTCTTTTAGTTACTCCTAGTGACGGCAGAATTATTGTGATGGTCTCAAGTAGAAAAATCATCAAAGAAATGTTCTTGACATTTAAGTTCAACTTGAGGCTTTGCTTGTCTTAATTCATAGGTTTCCATTGTCTCATTTGTGATTTCACAGCAAGGAGAATTCAGTATACCTTTACCATTATTCAAATTGAAAATATGTTATTATCCCATCAGTGTTATAGAAGTTGACATGTGAAATGAAGGCTTGTACACAACACTGTTACCCTCCTGATGTGCTAGCTGCAAAAGTCATGATATTTTGTAATTACATAGATTGTACTCTCTGAAAGGAGATGTTGAATAAGACCAACAGCGTGAAGAGGTATTAGCTATCTGTTTAATGCACGGCAGAGGATAATTTAGTGAGTGCAAAACACCACTGGAAACCTCATTCCTCAATAATGAAGATTTTCATAGTCATCTGGGTCAAAATTACTATTTTCTTCAACAGGGGCAAAGCAGATAAAGGAAAAATCCACAGGCTACTCCAGGTCTCCTAGGATTGCTTTGATCCAAAAGCAGTTGTATCTGTCTGTAAATCAGTTCCAAGGATCGATCATAACAATCATTCATTACGAGTTAATAGATAGCATAGCTTTAATTGCCCTGTTTAATAGTTTCCATTTTAATCAAAGAGGGGTTTTTTTGTCCAAATGAAAATTCAATATACTTTTGGCTTCTATTCTCCTCACGTCCAGGTTTCTCTCTGGGGGAAAGTTGGGCAATTAGGAAGGGCTTTAAGTCTCCCAGGACTCTGGATCTCAATGGAGGGATCACTGCCGTAATAACATTTCCCATCTCAAAAGACGGACAAGCCTCGATCCAGATGTGAAGATTTCAGCAGCGAGAACCCGCGTCAAAGTTTGGATTAATAATGTTGGTATTTGTTAAGCGCTTGCTATGTGCAGAGCACTGTTCTAAGCGCTGAGGTAGACACAGGGGAATTAGGTTGTCCCACATGGGGCTCACAATCTTAATCCCCATTTTACAGATGAGGTAACTGAGGCACCGAGAAGTTAAGTGACTTGCCCAAAGTCACACAGCTGACAAGTGGCCGAGCCGGGATTTGAATCCATGACCTCTGACTCCAAAGCCCGTGCTCTTGCCACTGAGCGACGCTGCTTCTAGGGTGCTACGAGTTTGTGCGGAAACACTGACACACTCTGTGTCCTGTCAATATTGTTCCCGCTGGAACAGTGAATGCCGCAACAAAACGGGTAGGAATGGGTGTGGCGAATTGCAAAGCACACGAGAAAACTCTTCACACAAAACCTATTTACAGTATTGGAGCCGAGACTCACTGGGGCCGAAACCGAGTTTGTCTCAATAATAATAATTGTGATATTTGTAAAGCGCTGACCGTACTAAGCACCGGGGTGGATACAAGCAAAATGGGGTTGAACACAGTCCCTATCCCACCTGGGCCTCACAGTCTCATTCCTCTCTTTACTGATGAGGTAACTGAGGCCTGGAGAATTGAGGTTTCTTGTCCAAGGTCACGCCATAGACAAGTTGGCAGAGTCAGGATTAGAACCCAGGTGCTGCTCTAGCCACTAGGCCACGCTGCTTCTCACCGCTTGGGAGAGTAATGGTACAGTAATGGTGGTTGGTATGTTCCCTGCCCACAGGGAACTGACAGTCAGTCTGTCTAGAGGAGCAGCTGTCAGTTGGAGGTGCCACCCAGGAGGTACATACAGGAAACCCTCTCCTGGCATTTCTGTGCCCCAGGCTGCATTCAATCACTTGTATTTATTGAGCACTTATTGTGTTCAGAGCATTGTGCTAAGCGCTTAGGAGAGTACACCATAACAATATGACAGACACGTTCCCTGCCCATGACGAGCTTACAGTCTAGTGGACCAGCCTGTCTTCCCAACGTTAAGCCCGTTGTGCTGAAAATTGTCCCCTATAGAGTGCAAACTTCTTATGGTCAGGGAGTATGTCTTGTGCTAATGTACATTTCCAAGGGCTTAGTGCCAGGCATTTTTCAACGGGTGCTGATCTGGGCAGAGGGAATTTGCCATGAGGCCCCAGATCTCAGCCTGTGTTCAGGTCCGTTTCATTCCATGAAACAACATGGCCTAGTGGATAGAGCTCGGGCCTGGGAGTCGGAAGGACCTGGGTTCTAATCCCAGCTCCACCACTGGTCTGCTGTGTGACCTTGGAGAAATCATTTCACTTCTCTGTGCCTCAATTACCTCATCTGTAAAAGGGGGTCAAGATTTTGAGCCCCGCTTGGGACAGGGATTAGGTCTAACCTGATTAGCTTGTATCCACTCCAATGCTTAGAATAGTGTTTAACACATAGTAAGCGCTTAACAAATACATCATCATCATTATAATTATGTTCCCACTGACCTCTCGGTGAATAAGGTCAGGAGACCCTGACCTTTTGAAATAAACCTTGAGATTGGCATCTGGGTCGCCGATAAGGATTCAGCATCTCCCCTTCCAGGTGGACACACCAGCCCATGTCCTCCGGCTCCTTCGCCAAGTGCTGGATGCACTCGCTGGCGTTGGCTTTCCAAGATTCCATAGTCTTTCCTGGCACAGCGACGACCTGAACCATCCTTTGGAGGCATTTGGGGCCAACCCCAACCAAGCTAAGGCATCCATCTTTTCAGGCTAAAGATCCTCATGGAAGAAGACCTGCGTGCCTGAGCCAGGAGGAAGAGCCTGAATGCAGCCCTTCAATGGGTTTATAATGGCGAATCATTCTTAATCTTGATCTGCAGGCTTTTTTCGGGAGGGCTTCACTGGCTCCGTTTGGGAAATGGCAAACAGCATCTGCTTGCTCTTTGGATCCCTTCCAAATGGCTTTGAGATAGATGTTGAATTTAGCGGAGAAGCATTAAGGACGATGCCACTGCTGAGATTATGTCGGCCTCTCTGGTCTCTCTCATCCAGCTCCACCACCTGTTCCTCCCCCTCCCCCATCTCTCACCCCCAATGATCTGGCCACCTATTTCCTCACGAAAATCAACACGATCAGGTCTGAGCTCCCTCCGCCTCTCCCCCCCCCCCCCACCAACCCCCTCCCCTACTTTCCCATCCTTCCCTGCAGTATCCTCAGAGGAGATCTCCTCCCTCCTCGCAAGTGCCACCCCCTCCACCTGCGCCTCAGACCCCATTCCCTCTCACCTTCTTAAAACCATCGCCCCTGCCCTCCTCCCTTCCTTAACTTCTATTTTTAACCACTCAATTTCCAAGGGCTCCTTCCCCTCTGCTTTCAAACATGCCCACGTCTCCCCCATCCTAAAAAAACCCGCTCTTGACCCCACTTCCCCCTCCAGTTATCGTCCTATCTCCCTACTACCCTTCCTTTCCAAAATCCTAGAACGAGTCGTCTACAATCGATGCCTAGAATTCCTTAACTCCCATTCTCTCCTAGACCCCCTCCGATCTGGCTTCCGTCCCCTCCACTCTACCGAGACTGCTCTCTCTAAGGTCACCCATGACCTCCTTCTTGCCAAATCCAATGGCTCCTACTCCATTCTGATCCTCCTCGACCTCTCTGCTGCCTTTGACACTGTCGACCATCCCCTCCTCCTCCATACCTTATCTCACCTTGGCTTCACGGACTCTGTCCTCTCCTGGTTCTCCTCTTACCTCTCTGGCCGATCATTCTCGGTCTCCTACGCTGGAGCCTCCTCCCCCTCCCATCCTTTAACTGTTGGAGTTCCTCAAGGGTCAGTTCTTGGCCCTCTTCTGTTCTCCATTTACACTCACTCCCTCGGTGAACTCATCCGCTCTCACGGCTTTGACTACCATCTCTACGCAGATGACACGCAGATCTACATCTCCGCCCCTGTCCTCTCCCCCTCCCTTCAGGCTCGCATCTCCTCCTGCCCCCGGGACGTCTCCACCTGGATGTCGGCCCGCCACCTAAAACTCAACATGAGCAAGACTGAGCTCCTCATCTTCCGTCCCAAGCCCGGTCCGCTCCCAGACTTCTCCATCACCGTGGATGGCACGACCATCCTTCCCGTCCCGCAGGCCCGCAATCTCGGTGTCATCCTTGACTCGTCCCTCTCGTTCACCCCACACATCCTATCCGTTACCAAGACCTGCCGGTTTCACCTCTACAATATCGCCAAGATCCGCCCTTTCCTCTCCACCCAAACGGCTACCTTACTATTACGGGCTCTCGTTATATCCCGGCTAGACTACTGTGTCAGCCTTCTCTCTGACCTCCCTTCCTCCTCTCTCGCCCCGCTCCGGTCTATTCTTCACTCCGCTGCCCGTCATCTTCCTGCAGAAACGATCTGGGCATGTCACTCCCCTTCTTAAACAACTCCAGTGGTTGCCTATCGACCTCCGCTCCAAACAAAAACTCCTCACTCTAGGCTTCAAGGCTCTCCATCACCTTGCCCCTTCCTACCTCTCCTCCCTTCTCTCTTTCTACCGCCCACCCCGCACGCTCCGCTCCTCTGCTGCCCACCTCCTCACCGTCCCTCGGTCCCGCCTATCCCGCCGTCGACCCCCGGGTCACGTCCTCCCGCGGTCCTGGAACGCCCTCCCTCCTCACCTCCGCCAAACTGATTCTCTTTCCCTCTTCAAAACCTTACTTAAAAATCACCTCCTCCAAGAGGCGTTCCCAGACTGAGCTCCTCTTCCCCCTCTACTCCCTCTGCCATCCCCCCTTTACCTCTCCGCAGCTAAAGCCTCATTTTCCCCTTTTCCCTCTGCTCCTCGACCTCTCCCTTCCCATCCCCACAGCACTGTACTCCTCCGCTCAACTGTATATATTTTCGTTACCCTATTTATTTTGTTAATGAATTGTACATCGCCTTGATTCTATTTAGTTGCCATTGTTTTTACGAGATGTTCTTCCCCTTGACGCTGTTTAGTGCCATCGTTCTTGTCTATCCGTCTCCCCCGATTAGACTGTAAGCCCGTCAAACAGCAGGGACTGTCTCTATCTGTTGCCGACTTGTTCATCCCAAGCGCTTAGTACAGTGCTCTGCACATAGTAAGCGCTCAATAAATACTATTGAATGAATGAATGAATGAATGAATAGTGGATAGAACATGGGCCTGGGAGGCAGAAGGTCATGGGTCCTAATCCCGGCTCTGCCACTTGTCTGCTGTGTGACCTTGGGCAAGTCACTTCACTTCTCTGGGCCTCAGTGACCTCATCTGTAAAATGGAGATTGAGACTGTGAGCCCCACATGAGACAGGGACTGTGTCCAACCCGATTTGCTTGTAACTACTCCAGAGCTTAACACAGTGACTGACGCATAGTAAGTGCTTACCAAATACCACAGTTATTATTATACTAATCTTTGTGATGAAGCAGCAGTGTTAAAGAGGTTTCTTTACAAATAAAAGCAAACTAGTAGTGAGTTAATCCAAGTGCTGTAAATTGGGCTGTGAGATTTCAGCTCCTTCCCCGATGGTAAGCTCATGGGCAGTGATCCTGTCTACCATCTTTGCTGTATTATATTCACCCAAGCACTTAGTACAGTGCTCTGCACATGATAAGTACTTAGTAAAGTTGATTGATTAATTGATTGGAGAACGGTTTGCTCTTCAGCTTACCCACCTGCAATGCCTGGGGATAATCTCTATCAATTAATGGTATTTATTGAGTTCTTACTGTGTGCAAAGCACTATACAAAGTACTTTGGATACAGCAATATAATAGAGTTGATAGATACGATTCCTGCCTTGAAAAGTGCTTGTTTTCTAGAAGGGTAAATAGACATCTCCCGCAGCATTTAGTACAGGGTTTTGAGCACAGTAATCAATCAATACTATTTCTGCTAATTATTATTAAAGACGGAGGCCACCAAGCATAAGGACATACTTGTGGTATTTATTAAGCATTCACTATGTACCAGGCACTGTATTAAGGACTGGGTTGGTTACAAGCAAATTAGTCCCTGTCCCGTGTGAGGTTCACAGTCCCAATCGCCACTTTACAGATGAGGTAACTGGGCCCCAGAGAACTGAAATGACTTCCCCAAGGTCACATAGCAGACAAGCGTGAATTGTATTTTCCAAGCACTTAGCACAGTGTTCTGCACACAGTAAAGGCTCAATAAATACAAATGAATGAATAATAATAATGTTGGTATTTGTTAAGCGCTTACTATGTGCCAAGCACTGTTCTAAGTGCTGGGCTAGATACCGGGTAATCAGGTTGTCCCACTTGAGGCTCACAGTCTTAATCCCCATTTTACAGATGAGGTAACTGAGGCACCGAGAAGTCAAGTGACTTGTCCAAAGTCACACCGCTGACAAGTGGAACTGGGATTAGAACCCATGACCTGTGAGTCCTAAGCTCGTGCTCTTTCCACTGAGCCATGAATGAAGTAGTGGATCTGGGATCACAACCCTTGACCTTCTGATTCCCAGGCCTATTCTCTACCCACTAGGTTACCTGCCACTTCTGTGAACACGTGTTCCTAAATGTTGTGGAACTAGGCCATGTATCAAGGTGCTTACAGGGAATTGGCTCAAGAACATAGGTGATGCAGAAGGGAGGGGAAATAGGGAGATTAGAGATTAGACAGGAAGGCTGTGAAGGGCCTCAAAGATGGAGAGAGTCATGATTTGTCAGATATGAATAAAAATAATGTGGTATTTGCTAAACGCTTACTGTGTGCCAGGCACTGTACTAACTGCTGGGGTGGATACAAGCAAATCAGGTTAGGCATAGTCCCTTGTCCCACCTCGGGCTCAAAGTCTCAATCCTCATTTTGCAGATGAGGTAACTGAGGCCCAGAGGAGGCCCAGGATCTCACAGCAGACAAGAGGCAGAGCCAGGATTGGGAGGGAGTTCCAGGCAGGAGAGAGGACACGAACGATGGCTTAAGGATGAGAGAGACAAGATCAAGGACAGTGAATGGGTCGTCATTAGTGGAGCCGAGTGTGTGGACTGAGTTGTAGTGGGAGAGGAACGAGGGTAGGCAGGTGTCTCAAATTCAGGAGATTTTTGTATCCCCTCTTGACAGATCTTTCTTAGAAAATGGCTCAAGGAAATGAAATTAAGGAAATCTTCTCTAGATGGGGCATCTGCCTTTGCAAAATTTATACGTAATTTCAGTCGGTGCTATTCCATTAAGAAAGCACCTTCTCCATTTTTCTTGATTAACTGGATTCTATGAGGAAACTCAGAACACACTACTCACAACTGAAAAGGCAGACAAGAAAAGACTTCCATCCTTAGGGAGATTCCGGCTCAGCAAGTTGTCTCCTGAGGAGGATGATGGAAGAGCAGCTTATTTGACTTGACATGTCAAGTTCTGTGAAAATGAGACAGTAAATTGTCTTCCCAATTAAAACCTTCTATCTGTAATCAAGGATTCTTCTCACTTACAATTATTTATGTCTCTAAGAAAGCAGTCATGTTCGATTTTCTCTCTTTTATTTCCATTTCAGTTATCCTGGCAGCCCACATATAAGGTTTCAGGCAATTCGGTGATGCTAGATATTTGACATTTTAAGGAATGTCTCATCTCCGTGAGATAGTGTAGGTTCTGCCTAACGAAAGAGGGCCAAGAGGAGCTGAGTCTACATGATGTCTCGTCTGTCATCCATCCTTAGGAAATTGAATTAACCCTGGCCTCACGGTCTCAGAGCTTCAACTTGGAACGATATGGAAGAATAGAGATAGGCAGAACCTGAAATTAGTTAAGCATTGGGATTCTGATGTCCTCAGTCCCCTCACAGTAGCCCGCAGTAATAATATTTATGCTATTCATTAAGTTCTTACTGTGTGCCAAGCACTGTACTAAGCACTGAGGAGTTAATCAGGTCTGACCCAGTTCCTGCCCACATGGGGCTCATAGAGAAGCAGCGTGGCTCAGTGGAAAGAGCATGGGCTTTGGAGTCAGGGGTCATGAGTTCGAATCCCAGCTCTGCCACTTGTCAGCTGTGTGACTGTGGGCAAGTCACTTAACTTCTCTGTGCCTCAGTTACCTCATCTGTAAAATGGGGATTAAGACTGTGAGCCCCACGTGGGACAACCTGATTCCTCTAAGTCTACCCCAGTGCTTAGAACAGTGCTCTGCACATAGTAAGCGCTTAACAAATACCAACATTATTATAGGCTAGGTAGAAGGAAGTGAGACTTAATCCCCATTACACAGAGAAGTTAAGTGACTTGCCCAAGGTTACACAGCAGACAAACAGTGAAGCCAGGATTGGGACCCAGGTCCTTCTGACTCCCAGGCCCGTACCATTTCCACTAGGCCATGTTACTTCCCAACACTTTAATACTTCAGCACTTTAGCTATCCTCTAATTTTAGGAACTTGACAAATCACCAAGTTTGCAGATTGAGAGGAAGAGAAAAGCCCATAGAAACAGATGGGGATTGGTTTTGATCAAGGCTGGAATGCTGGTGGACTATAAGTGCTAATTGAACTTTGTTTTAAATATGCCACTGGCATTTCTGAGTAGAACTATATACTGAAGCATCACGATAACCTGAGCTCGCTTTCGCTGACCCTGTCTCCTCCGACCAGAGTCTGCAACATATGGGGTGTCTGTGAGTGGATTAAAATGGCCAACCATATGACAAGCAGGGATGGCTGAGATGATCAACCAGTGAGGCAATTGCCTCAGGACATTTTGGGTCAGAGGAGAGAGATTGTGCTTCCAGACCACAGGAAGTGGGGCCGAAGTGAATGGAAAGTTCCTGCAGGGATGGAGGGTTGGCGGTCAGAATGACTCTGGACAGGGAGGTTTAGGGTTCCTCCTCACAAAGAGAAACCCTCAAGGTTCAGGTGTTCTAATGGACTTCCTTATGACATCATACAGAACACCGCAGGCTCACATAGTGTTACGTGATGATGTCAGCCGCAACAGCTGTGAGGCAAATTTTTGCCTGCCTCTGGCCAACCAGTTGTCCTTGGCTGAGCCTGTTACCAGAGTCTGCGTTTGACCATGACAGGCCAGTGTGGGGGTACTTGGGGTGGGGGGTGGGAGGAGGAGGAACGGGCAATAGAGCAGGCAGGTCTAGAAGAGTGATGCTGAGGGGACGGAAAGACAAATGATTGAACACTAGAAGGGATGAGGATCAAAGGGATAGTTTTTTAGGGTTTTTTTTTTCAGGAAAAATTGAGGGAGAGAGAATTCCTTCAAAAACTTCACAAATGCTTCATGGTTTTCATCTAGAACTCTATTTTCTCCCAGTTATCATCATTCCAAAGTGTATAAGTGAACTCAGTTTGACCTCTGTCAATATCCTCACCATTCCCTTAGCTGGTTCACTTTCATGAATGAATAGTCCAGAAAAATTTAGAAAGACTGAATGGGTAGGTCATTTTTTATAATATATATTCCTTATGTGATGTCAATGTTAACCTTAATTAAACTACAGAAAATGATTGCTGTTGGACTAAGTATTTTATTAAGTAATTATATTTATTAAGTGCAGTTTCAAGATGACTGTACTTTACTAGGCATTGGGAAAATATAGGAGAGATGTGGTATGTAAATATAAATATAGCAAAAACAATCAGTGGCATTCATTGAGCATTTGAGCACTAAGGGAGGGAGGGAGAGCAGGAGAGAGGGAGAAACATTACATGGCCTACTGAAGAGAATATGGACCCGGGAGTCAGTGGACCTGGATTCTAATTCCACATCCACCACTTGCCTGTTGTGTGATCTTGGGCAAGACACTTAAATTGGGAAGCAGCGTGGGTTAGTGAATAGAGCATGGGCCTGGGAGTCAGAAAGTCATGCTTCTAATCCTAGGTCCTCCACTTGTCTGCTGCTTGTCTCTGGCAAGGCACTTAACCTCTCTGTGCCTCAGTTACCTCGTTTGTAAAATGGGGTTTAAGACTGTGAACGCCAGTAGGGACAGGGGATGTGTCTAACCCAATTGGCTTTTAGCCACCTCAGTGCTTATTACAGCGCCTGGCACATAACAAGCACCTAACTAATACCACAATTATTATTATTATTTTCTCTGTGTCTCAGTTACCTTTATCTGTAATAATAATAATGATGGCATTTGTGAAGCGCTTACTATGTGCAAAGCACTGTTCTAAGCGCTGGGGAGGATACAAGGTGATCAGGTTGCCCCACGTGGGGCTCACAGTCTTAATCCCCATTTTACAGATGGGGTAACTGAGGCACAGAGAAGTGAAGTGACATGCCCAAAGTCACACAGCTGACAAATGGCTGAACCGGGATTTGAACCCATGACCTCTGACTCCCAAGCCCGGGCTCTTTCCACTGAGCTATGCTGCTTCTCTTAATCTGTAACATGGGATTTAAAATTGTGAGCTCTCTGTGGGACAGAGACTGAGTCCAACCAAATTATCTTGTATCTACCCCAGCACTTAGTACAGTGCCCAGCACATAGTAAGCATTTAACAAATATTTAAAAAATGAATAAATAAAAATAAAGAACTAAATGGTTGGTAGAAATGTTCTCTGCCCACAAGGAGCTTACAAAGTTCAGTGTATTTGTTCTTATTTTAGTTATTGCTGTTGACTTAATTGTAAACTCCTTGAGGCACAATCTCTATTGTATTGTAATAATCATAATTTTGTTAAGCAATTATTCTGTGCCGAGCACTGTTCTAAGTACTGGGGTAGATACAAGGTCATCGAGTTGTCCCACATGGGGCTCATACTCTTTATCCCCATTTTACAGTTGAGATAACTGAGGCACAGAGAGAATTTAAGCAGCTACCCAAGGTCACACAGCAGACAAGTGGTAGAGTCAAGACTAGAACACACGCCCACTGACTCCCAAGCCCTTGCTCTTGCCACTAAGCCACGCTGCTTCTCTTCTCTGCTTGTACTGTCCCAAGTATTCAATACAGTGCCCTGCACACAATAAGTGCTTAATAAATACTACTGAATAATCTTAGAGGGAGGATTGAGTTTCTTGCCTGCCACCCACATTGTAAGTCAATCAATCAATTTTGAAATTTGTTAAGCACTTACTATGTTCCAAGCCCTGTTCTAAGTGCTGAGTAGATACAAGGTTATCAGGTTGTCCCCCGTGGGGCTCACAGTCTTAATCCCCATTTTCCAACTGAGGGAATTGAGGCACAGAGAATAATAGTAATAATGTTGGTATTTGTTAAGCGCTTACTATGTGCAGAACACTGTTCTAAGCGCTGGGGTAGACTTAGGGGAATCAGGTTGTCCCATGTGGGGCTCACAGTCTTAATCCCCATTTTACAGATGAGGGAATTGAGGCACAGAGAAGTTAAGTGACTTGCCCACAGTCACACAGCTGACAAGTGGCAGAGCTGGGAGTCGAACCCATGACCTCTGACTCCGAAGCCCAGGCTCTTTCCACTGAGCCTCGCTGCTTCCCGTGCTTCCCCTGAGAAGTGAAGTGCCCTTCTCAGAGTAGGTCTTCACCTCCTTTGGGTGACTTTTCCTTGAGATTTTACAGAACTGTTTCAGTTGGTATAATGAATTATTCTTCAGTGGAAAGGTTAATTTTTTTGGCTTCCATAAACTAAATTAAAAGAGAATCTGACCAAATACAACCCGATGCATTTTAAAAGGTCGGGGGTCTTGATTTAGCCTCTGTACTCTGCCAGGACCCTTCTGGTTATCGTAAGGGATTGTAAGCTCCTTGTGGGCAGGGAACATGTCTACCACCTCTATCATATTGTAATCTCCCAAATGCTTAGTACAGGGATCAAGAGGTAAACAGTGAGACTGATAAGATCAAGCAAGGTACAGTGAGTTGGTTGGCATTAGATGAACGAAATGTGCGGGCTGGGTTGTAGTATGAAATCGGAGAGGTAAGATAGAGGCGACAAGACGAGCGGTTCCTGTTTACATGGAGGTGAAAGGGGGACCACTGGAGGTTCTTCAGGTGTGGAAAACACGGATTGAAAGGTTTCTTTAGAAAAAATGATTCACGTGGTAGGGTGAAATTTGGACTGGATTCGGGAGAGACAAGGAAGTCTCTGTGAAGTTATTTATCCCGGACTTTTCACTAATTTTACAATTTTATTTACCAGAGTTCATTTAGATGAGGCAATTAAAATGTGTTTCAGATAGTCATTTCAAGAAGCAGAAAATGATCGTACCAGTACATTTCACACTATATTACATTTTGAATGCAGGCATTTGTCATATTAATTGAAATTTGCGTGGAAGAGGTGATACTGAGGATAATAAATGGGTCATTTCAGTTTGTTATTCCGTTATATATTAAAGAGAGACGCTTTCAGTATTTTTTTTTTCTCAGTCAGTGGTATTGAGTGCTTACTGTGTACAGAACACTGCATTATGCGTTTGGAAGAGTACAATATCACAATATACATCCACATTCCCTTCCCATAATAAGCTTAGAGTCTATGAAAAAAGTCCCAAAGCTATCCCCTTATGGATTTCACCTGGCTATTAGATTCCTTAATAATATTGATCTCAGTTGAGGGCTCTGGATAGCTAGTTTGTGATGATTGAGTCAGGAATACTCTTTAGGGGGAAAAAAAAATTTGACTCTTTCTCTAAACTGAAAGCTCACTGCAGGCAGCAAACAGATCCGTCTACCAACTCTGTGGTATTGTACTTAATTCAAGCTCTTAATTCCTAACCTGGAAGTTTGCCCTCTATTCATGGTTGACTATTTATTGAGGTCCTCTTCCTATTAGACTGTAAATCCTTTCAGGGCAGAGACTATGTCTCTTAGCTCCATTCTCCCAAGAGTAAACCCTTTCAAGCACAGAAACTCAGAGGCCCTTCCTGTGCATTGGCATAGAAAAAAACAAAATTTTTGATTGCTTGAAAGACTCTACATATTTAGAGCTTACCATTACAGCCACACTTTAGTATATAGCCAAAGGTAAAATAATCTTCTTGGTGTACAGAGCATGGATTTGGACTTATTCACATTTAGGTTAATTGTTTCAGTTCTGACAGACATTAGCTGATTTTCAAAAACAATGGAATTTTATTTCAAATGAACAGCTAAACATGTAAAACAAACCTAGGCCCAGGATTTCAATTGACACAAAACATTTGTCATATGGAACAGATACAGGACCCTCTTTTCAAGATGGACTGTCTGTCACTTGTAATATCAACACATCCTGCCATGTTGTACTGATCGACTGGGTTATAATGTAAATGTCAATATGTAACTGGGGGATAATAGCATTTAAAGGCAGACTTTTGTGTGTGATATTGACATGGTGACTATTGTCTCTTCTAATGCCACCACTAGATCAACACCCTTAGAGATCACCAAGTTCACAAAGGGTTCACTTGGCTTATTGGCTAGTCCGGTTCCGTTTTTTTCACCCTAGAACTGCCTTCTTTCTTTCGTTGTGTCCAGGGAATGCATCTACCAACTCCGTTATGATGTATTCTCCCAAGCACTTAGTACAGCACTCTGCACATAGTAAGCACTCGATAAATACTATTGATCTGTGTTTTAGTCTTAGTATTCAAAGGGATAGACCATGCACTTTGACTTCACATCCTAATTCTGACTCCTTGGAATGCTTTTGTCTCCCCGACCCCCTTCAGTGGGGTCAGTGTCAGCTCGTCCCGGACCACCCTGGGGCCCTTCCGACAGTCCCTGAGTTGGATGCACAAACGACTGCCATTTTGGAGAAGCAGCATAGCTCAGTGGAAAGAGCACGGGCTTCGGAGTCAGAGGTCATGGGTTCGACTCCCGGCTCTGCCACTTGTCAGCTGTGTGACTGTGGGCAAGTCACTTAATTTCTCTGTGCCTCAGTTCCCTCATCTGTAAAATGGAGATTAACTGTGAGCCTCACGTGGAACAACCTGATTACCCTTTATCTACCCCAGCGCTTAGAACAGTGCTCTGCACATACTAAGCGCTTAACAAATACCAACATCATTATTTTGGGGCAGAGCCTGGGGGCATCTCTGCCTCCAATAGCTCTCCAGCACTGAGATGATGCTCGTCACATCCAGCCTCACTGAGCAGGATGTGAGAGGAGAATGGAGGGCGGCAGGGTAACAAGCAGCAGTTGTGTGGAGAACTGAAATGGGTCACACAGGTATAGAGAGGTTTTGTACCCACAATGAAGTGGTGGAATGTGGGAGGCAGGACTCTTGCTGCTTCAGGCAAATCAGGAAGAAGGTAGAAGAAGCTTGCTCCGCTGTAGAAGGCCTGAGGATACATTACTGCTCGCCTGAGGGTGGCAGAGCAGAGAGTCAAGACTCTGTATTGCCAACGTGAATCTTTCCCTCTAACTGAGGGGCAGATTTCTTCTGTGAGTTGTTTCTGTCGAGTACATGAAGGGGTGCATTTAATGACAAAGTTGGGGGTATTGTGAAGGGGCGTGGAGTTGAGGCTTGATTGAATTTAAATGCCTACAGTTGTGCTATTGCCCATATATTTAGATTTTTCTGTTCTACTCTGTAAATCACATTTAATTTGCTGAAACCACATTCTGACAGCCATCATTCTGAAATCACTGATGAACAGTGACTCCCCCGGTAGCTATACTATGATATCTTGAAGCTGTAAAGCCGAGATTCTAAAGGGCAGTTCATAGTTCAGAAGGAGCCCCAAGCAGTGTTCTGTCTCTCTATATCTCTCCCTCTCTCTTCATCTCTCCCCCCACCCTCCCATCTCTCTAAATTGCAATGTAACAACTTTGAGCTATAAAGCTAAAAAAAGAAGATATGTAATTTTAAACCACATAGTCCAACCTCCTATAATTCAGTGTCATAACTAAGGAACCAGTGTTGAGGAAAACTCCCGCTATAGCAAAACTCCCACTATAGCCCGCATACTTTAATTGATGCAGCATGCGTGAGCTCAACCATTTCTTCCAACAATGAATTGGTTTTCATCGAGGTAGGTGTGTGAAATTGGAAGGCATTCCCTCTTTCCCCACAGTCGCTCTCTCAGAAGTGTGTGGTAAAACACATGCTACAGGAGGACTCTGTATACTTTCATATTTACAATAAGCCTTTTCTATATATTAGCCATTGCTCAAAATACATTTATATGTTGATTTAAATCCATCACATGGATGAATGAACTGTGGTAGCAATCAATAATGTTTATTGAGCATCGACTGTGTGTAAAGCATTGAGCTAAGTGCTGGGATGTAATAATAGAATAAAGAGATTCCTTCAAGGTGATTACAATCTGTCAGAAATTCTGCAATGTTTATTCACTAAAAATGATATTTATGAAGTGATTATTATATGCTATTTAATTTAATTACATGTCCTCCAAGAGTCCTTTCCCAACTAAGCCCTCTTTTCTTGGGCTCACACTCTTTTCTGCACCATCTATGCACTTCAAACTCTGACCTTGGAAACCTTCATATTCACCCCACCCCCAACCCCAGGCAGCGCTTATGTACATATCTTTAAATTATAGATTATAAATTATTTATTTATTTTACTATCTGTCTCCCCCTCTAGACTATAAGCTCGTTATGGGCGGGGAATGTATCTGCTAAATCTGTTGTATTCTCCCAAGCAATTAGTACAGTGCTCTGTACATAGTAAACACTCGAATAAATAGGATCGATTGATTGAAGTTGATATGCAGCCAGGGGCCATTCAGCATATACTTTTCACAGATTTGGACCCTTATTTCTTCAACAATATGATCTTCTACCCAATGGGATCATCTCCTGGAGTAGCAGATAGCTCACGGGACTGGGAGTCAGAGGACCTGGGTTCTAATGCCACTCTGCCACATCTGCTGTGTGATCTTGGGCAAGTCACTTAACTTCTCTGTGCCTTGGTTCTCTCATCTGTAAAATGGGGATTAAGACTGTGCCCCAGGTGGACAAAGATTGTGTCCATCATGATTATCTTGAATCTACCCTGGCACATAGTAAGCACCTAATAAATACCACAGTTATTTATAACACAATCTCAAATTGTAGTTTACAGTCAGAGAAGCAGTGAGGCCAAGTACATAAAGCATATGAGCCTGTGTTCTGAGCCTGAACTCTAAACCTGGCTTTGCCACTTGTCTGCTGTGTGTCTTGGGGTAAGTAACTCAGGCCTTATAGGAGCTTACAGTCTAGAAGACTGTACAATACAGTGCAAGACACTACACTATGTACTCTGTGCAAACAGAACCCCAAGACACATTTCCTACCCACAAAGATCTTATAATTTAACAGGGAAGATGGGCATCAAAATATTCACAAATAGTAGTATCAGAATAAATAATTTAATTTATCTGTTGCCAAATTGTACATTCCAAGTGCTTAGTACAGTGCTCTACACACAGTAAGCGTCCAATAAATACTATTGAATTTATGGTTCAAATGAATATACACTGATAGAAAGTGCTGTGAATGGGCATAAATGTATATATTCACCTGAGAGTTAACGAACTGATATGACTCAGGGTGTTGAAAGTTAATCAAGAAAAACTAGTGGTGAACTATACAAAAAGAGCGTGGCTGTGTAGGTTTGTGTAAGCTCGTTGTGGGCAGGAAATGTGTCTGCCTGTTGTTGTATTGTATTCTCCCAGTTGCTTAGTACAGTGCACGCAGTAAGCGCTCAATAAATATGATTGAATGAATGATAGAATGAATGTTATGAGTGTGTTTCTTTTTGAGGATTTATTCATCCATTCATTCAATCGTATTTATTGAGCACTTACTGTGTGCAGAGCACTGTACTAAGCACAATTCAGCAGTAAAGAGAGAAAACCCCTGCCCCTGCTGGGCTCACAGTGTAGTGGGGGGAGACAGATATTAAAACAAGTAAACAGGCCTTAATATAAATAAATAGAATTATAAATATTCACATCTATACACAAATGCTGTGGGGTAGGGAGTGGGGTAGAGCAAAGGGAATGAGTCGGGGCGATGGGGAGAGGAGGGGGAGCTGAGGAAAAGGGGGGCTTAGTCTGGGAAGGCCTATAGGAAGAGGTGAGCCTTCGGTAGGGTTTTGAAGGGGGGGGAAGTGTGGTTGTTTGGTGGATTTGAGGAGGGAAGGCATTCCAGGCCAGAGGTAGGACATGGGCCAAGGGTCAACGGCGGGACAGGTGAGAAGGAGGCACAGTGAGAAGGTTAACACCAAAGAAGCAGAGTGTGTGGGTTGGGATGTAGAAGGAGAGAAAGGAGGTGAGGTAAGAGGGGGCAAGGTGATGGACAGCTTTGAAAACGATAGTGAGGAGTTTTCGCTAGATACTGAGGTTGATAGGCAAACACTGGAGATTTTTGAGGAGGGGTGTGACATGCCCAGAACGTTTCTGTAGAAAGATAATCTGGGCAGTGGAATGAAGTGTGCACGGAAGTAGGGAAAGACAGGAGGTTGGGAGGTCAGAAAGGAGGCTGATGCAGTGATCCAGTCGGGATAGGATGAGTGATTTTACTAATGTGAAAGCGGTTTGGATGGTGAGGAAAGGGCAGATCTTGGCAATGTTGTAAAGTTGAGACCAGCAGCCACTGGTGACGGATTGGATATGCGGGGTGAGAGAGCGTAGTCAAGGATGGCAGCAAGGTTATGGGCTTGTGAGCCGGGAAGGATGGTTTTGCCATCTACAGTGATGGGGAAGTCAGGAAGAGGACAGTGTTTGGGGGGAAAGATAAGGAGTTCTGTCTTGGACATGTTGCGTTTTAGGTGGCGGGAGGACATCCAAGGAGAGATGTCGATTTAATGGTATTGATGGGTAAAAAGCTTGGATTAAAATCCACTTCAGACAGACAATTAGTCGAGGAGATAGGACCATTTTGTATCACCACAGCTATAATTTCTAATACTAGTCGTTAGTGATTGAAATTTAAGCTACTTGCATTTCTTCACTTCTTTTTTGAGCAAATAGATCATCTTTATTTTTATCGAGCCCTGGGTACCATCTCCCTTTATTAAGAGCGAAGTGAAAAGAAATAGCTCTTTGGCAAATATAGCTGAAACTATACCTATCAGAACTGAGGGCCAAAGGAGTTTCTCTTCCCCTGTCAAAAGTAATGGTTATTATTGCAGACTAATTATATGGTGCTTTGTATATACAAAATGCAGCACAATCATTAACTAAAGTAGCCCATTTTGGAAATATTTTTTAAGCAGAAGTGGATAAGGGACATCTAGCTCTTTATTTTGGAGCTGGTGATAATGAAACAGACCCTCTATGTTTGTGGGAATTAATCAAGAAAGTAGAACATCACCGGTTTCAAAGTAGTTTTCTGAGTAGTCACGAAGGTATCTTTAAGGAAATGGAGTTGGATTGAATTTTCTTTCCAACCAACCAATCAATGATATGTACATTGAACACTTACAGAGGGCAGAGCACTAAACTAAGCGCTTGGGAAAATATGAAGCAATAGATTGGTTAACACCATCCCTGCCCAAAGGAAGCTTATAGTATAAAGGATTAAGCTCAGTGCTCTGCACATAGTAAGTGCTCAAAAAGTACTATTATTTGATTAACCTCTATAGTTCTCCTTTTACTGAGACTTTCCAAATTAGTAAACCTTGCTCAGGAAACCACTGGGCCTTGTCATAATAATAGAAATAGTGTTTATTAAGTCCCTACTGTATGCAGAGAACTATACTGAGTCTTCCTAGATAATTGTTTTCTTCCCTCTATTAGTGTTACTAAGACATCAAGGGCAGCACATACAAAAGACAGTGAAAGTTCTTGGAATGCTGACACCGCAGAGGAGAGGATTAAACTGGCCCAAGCATGGGATAATGAGCAGTGTATAGGTAGAGTTGTCCTTAGCTTTGAAGAAGCCACCAGTGACAGCAATACTCCACCCCGTGGGTGAATTTCAGATAAGGCACAATTCAGTCCTTTCATCGTCCCCAAGAGAGGCAAAGAGAGCCGCTGCCCATATTCCTCATGCGATGTCACCACACAGCACTGAAAGTGTTTGCAAATTGTCTCTGTGTTGTCACACGTGATCATTAGCACATGTATGTTTCAGCATAAACTCAGAGTTCAGAATATCTCTGTCGTCACTTGAGCAGCCTGGCAGGAATCGATTAATCAGTCAATTGTAGTTATTGAGCACTTACTGTGTGCAGAGCCCTTTACTAAGCAGTTGGGAGAATACAATATAACATCTGGTAGAGATGTTCCCTACCCATAAGGACCTGGCAGTCTAGAGTGGGCGACATACTTCAATATAAATAAATATTTACATGAATGACACTGCAATGGGCAGGGTTTGGAAAGGAAGTTCTTTATCCATAATAGTTATTGAACGCTTACTCTGTGCAGAGCACCGGAATCAATCATTTAATGATATTTCCCGCTATTTCCCTCTGCTCCCCCCTTCCCTCTGCTCCTCCCCCCTCCCTTCCCTTCCCCTCAGCACTGTGCTCATCCGCTCATTTGTATATATTTTTATTACCCTATTTATTTTGTTAATGAGATGCACATTCCCTTGATTCTGTTTATTGCTATTGTTTTAGGTTGTCTGTCTCCACGGATTAGGCTGTAAGCCCATCAGTGGGTATGGACTGTATCTGTTGCTGATTTGTACATTCCAAGCGCTTAGTACAATGCTCTGCACATAGTAAGAGCTCAATAAATACTATTGAATGAATGAATGAATATTTATTGAACACATACCGTGTGCAGAACACTTGGAAGAGTGCAATACAATAGAGTTGGTAGATGTGTTCTGTGACCATAATGAGCTCTTGGGAAACCACAAAAGAATTAATGGACATGATCCAGGCTGGAGTTTACAATGTAATGGGGAACTGAGGAAAATGCAGCAGTGGAAAAATTAACCTTAAGCCAATTAAAACTGAAAGTGTCAGCTAAAATGTTTGGGATGAAAACATCAATAGCAATGAATACCTAATTCATCCATCAACAGCAATAAGCTGTGTTTCAGGCCCTTATCACACTCAGAACCTCTGAAAAAATTATTTCTCGGAGCAGAAACTCTGACTGTTCAACTATCAGCCTTGTTCTTAGCTTCAGTCTTTACTACGTGAGGTGGAGAGGAATTTGAGAAAATAGACAAAGAGGTCTCCCAAGCACAGAGGGACTGAGATCAATCAGCATTTAGCAGGAGCTATGCCATAGGCTGGAACCCCACCTGGACATAATGTCTAGTGTGTGTGACTCTTTCTTGATTCACCATGCGCTTAGCAGCAAACTCTTCAAAGTCCCTCTTTAGATTCATTACCCAGGTATCTGAAACCCAAACGGTCATGAAAGATGGATCAACAAAGGTGGTTCAACAGAGACTGTTTTTGCTGAGGTAATTTAGTCTAGTGGCCGTTTCTCAAGAGCGGAGCACTCTCAGGAAACACTAGGGAATTCATTCATTTTTTTCATTCATTCATTCAACCGTATTTATTAAGCACTTGTTGTGTGCAGAGCGTGGTAGTAAGTGCTTGGGAAAGTACAATACAACAATGAACAGTGACATTCCCTGCCCATAACGAGCCAGGAACGACCCACGAAATTCACATAATAACAGGGGACCCTGCGCAATGGCACTCATGGATCAAAACCGCAGCTCAGAATTCTGACTCCGACTGATTGCTTGGAAGAACAGGATGAGGTTCTTTGGGAAAACATCTTTCTTAATGAGCCCTCATGTCGCTGTACCTCCCTGTTTCTCTCTAAAATCGTCATAAGAAGGGTGGCCTTGTGGAAAGAGCATTGGCCTAGATAGGACTCAGGAAACCAAGCTTCATATCCCAGCTCTGCCACTGACTTGCTGAGTGACCCCGGACAAGTCACTTAACCTCTCCGTGTCTCAGTTTCTCATCTGTCAAGTAAGATGACTGCTCTCCTTAGCTCTTGCATTAACAGCTTCATGTGGCCCAGGAATTATGTTCATTCTAATTAGCTCCTGCATATCCCAGCAGTTAGCCCGATGCTTTTAACAATAATAAGATGATGGTATTTGTTACGCACTTACTATGTGCCAAGCCCTGTTCTAAGTGCTGAGGTAGATACAAGGTAATCAGTATGTCCCACATGGGGATCACAGCCTTAATCCTCATTTTACAGGTGAGGTAATTTAGGCACAGAGAAGTTAAGTGGCTTGAGCAATGTCACACAGTAGACAAATGGAGGAGCCGGGATTGGAACCCGTGTCCTTTGATTCCCAAGTCCGTGCTCTTGCCATTAAATCAAGATGCTTTAACAAATACCAAATTCCATAAATGCCATAATTATCATTATCTGTTAACCTGTCCAAATCCTTCTCGATGCTGCTGCTATTTTCTGTCAGCTCATCTTCAGGTCTTTCTTCAGTCTACCTGTCAGTTCCACCTTCATGACATCCTTCATGGCATCTCTAAAATCCATCCTTCCTCTCCATCCAAACTGCTAGCTCATTAAAGCAAGCACTTACCCTATCCCACTTTGATTATTGTATCAGCCTCCTAGCTGACCTCCCTGCCTCCTGTGTCTCCCCACTCCAGTCCGTACTCCTCTCTGCTGACCGGGTCATTTTCCTTCAGAGACATTCAGGCCACGTTTCCCCACTCCTCAAGAAACTCCAGTGGTTGCCCATCCACCTTCACATCAAACAAAAACTCACCATTGGCTTTAAAGCAATCAATCACCTTGCCCTCTCCTACCTCACCTCGCTATTCTCCTACTACACCCCAGCCCGCACGCTTCATTCCTCTAATGCTAACCTTCTCACTGTACCTCGATCTCATCCATCTCGCCACCAACCTCTGGCCCACATCCAACCTCTGGCCTGGAACACCCTCCCTCCACAAATCAGAAAGATATTGCTCTCCCCACTTCAAAGTCTTATTGAAGACGCATCATCTCCAAGAAGCCTTCCCTGACCAAATCCTCCTCTCCTCTTCTCCCACTCCTTTCTGCGCCACCTGACTTGCTCCCTTCGTTCATCCTCCCTCCCAGCCCTAGAGCACATATATATACATATATATGTAATTTATGTATATTAATGACTGTCTCCCCCTCTAGATTGTGAATTTGTTGTGGGCAGGGAATGTGCCTTTTTGTTGTTGTACTCTCCCAAGGGTTTAGTACAGTCCTTCGCACATAGTAAGTGCTCAATAAATAAGGTCAAATGAATGAATGGAAAGAAGCGATGAATTTCACATGTCTACCACGATTTCTCCCCTCCCAGGGCTGCACCTGGAGAGTTTCCAGTCCTCTACCAGTCTTGGCTATGGGAGGGAGAGTCAAGCAGAGGCCTGTCCATTCCATTTCTAGCATGGCCAGTGGCTAGTGAGTGGCAGGCAATCTGTTACAAATCAAAACTCACTTTTTCTGGGCAGCAGCGGCCGGGGAGAGAGTAGAGGGCAGAGACTCGAGTTTACTGCATGGAAGGTGACAATGATAAACCGCTTCTGGATTTTTACCAAGAAATTTCCGTGGATGCACTACCAGAACAATTGCAGATGGAGAGGGGGGCCGTTCTGGGAGAGATGTGTCCGTGGTGTCGCTATGAGCCGGAAATGACTCGACAGCATAAGACAAGACAGACCATTTCTAAATGACCATGCAGTTCAATCAGATTCTGATTTTTAAAATGAGTTGAATTAGTGGCATGATCTTCCTAGGTCTTGAACTCCAGAACTACAATAAGTTGGAAGCTCAGGTTCATCAACCAACCATAGGTATTTATTGAGTGACTACTGCGCACAGTCAGCCCATCTATTAGTGGTATTCACTGAATGCTTAGTGTATGTAGAGCACTGTATTAAGAGTTTTGGGGGGGTACAGTCAAGTAAGAGGACTCATCTCTGCTGCGAGGGAGCTTACAAACTCACAGTTCATATACAGAATCATCCATAAACACAAGCAGATCATCATACACATAGCATGATGTTTCAGAATATGGCAGAATGTAGAAAACAATGGAATTGGGGATAATATCTTTAAGAAAGTCTCATTAATCGGTCAAAGGTTTTTGCTGAGCACTGTGTGCAGAGACTGTACTAAGCTCTTGACCACTGTAGTAGCCCAGTGAAAAAGGTTTTTGTTCCCTAATGCTAAAATTACCAAAGGCACAGTGTAGTTTGTCCCCTCTGAAGCACCACTGGGGGGGGGGGGATTTATTTAAAATGATGTTTGTTAAGTACTTACTATGTACAAGGAATTATATTAAGCGGCTGGGGTAGATACAAGAGAATTAGGTTGGACACAGGCCCTGTCCCATATAAGACTCACAGTACCCCATTTAACAGATGAGGTAACAGGCACAGGTAAGTTAAGCACCTTGCCCAAGGACACACAGCAGACAAGTGGCAGAGACGAGAATACAGTTCAGGTCCTCTGACTCCGATGCCCACGTTGATTCCACTAGGCCATGCTGTTACTCTGCGAAGTTACTTCTAAATTTCCCATTAGGTAGTGTTGCAAATGTGATTTCTGAACTACTCCGATTGATTCACCTTGACCAGCAATTCTCTGCATCTAAGAGATATTTAGATAAGAAAATTCACTGTCGTCAAGGTCTCATCAGAACTCCTCTCTAGAATCGAGTTATTTCCACAGAAGGTGTATGACCTCCATAAAAATTTTACTGTAAAAAACACAGTTGGGTTTGGGTAAATAGCATATGAATATTGATTTTAAGATTAAAACCAAAGTTTTCCCTGATAGGACTTGAGAAATTTAATTTGCAACACATTCCCGTTCAGATTAGGATAATGTGGGGGTCATTTTTATTGCTTAGTTCAGCCTTTTTTGTTTGCTTAATCCTGGGATAATGACATTTTATTCCTGATTCTCATTTACTGTGCCCACAAAGGCAAAACTCTAGTGCATCTCCCCTCCTAAATTTCAAATGGTAAAGGAGGGTACGGGCACAAATATAATTTCCATTTTTATCCCCTAAAAGGAGATACGGAGGTAATATCCATGATTTGACAGTTTTAGCCAGAGAAAGTTGGGAGGTGAAGTTGGGATGGGCCTATTCCACGTCTCCCAGATAGACTCATGAATTTAATTCAACAGGATCGATAGAGCACCTGATAATAATATATTATTACTATATTAGCACAGCGATAAAAATAATAATTGTGGTATCTAAGTGCTTACTCTATGCCAAGCACCATTCTAAGCACTGGGGTAGATACAAGGCAATCAGGTGGGACACGGTTCTAATCCTGGCTTCACCACATGCTCTGCTCTGTGATTCTGGGTAAGTCACTTCAGTTCTCTGTGCCTCAGTTGCCTCATCTGTAAAATGGGGATAGAGACTGTGAGCCCCACGTGGGAAAGAGACTGTGTCCAACCTGATTTAATTGTATCCACCCCAGTGCTTAATATGGTGCCTGGTGCATAGTGAGTGTTTAACAAATACCATAATTGTTATTATTATTCCTTTAGAACCTGGTCTAGCCTGGGAGTTCTGATGAGGCAGGGAGTGAATTCACGCTTCCTTTTACCCCCCTATTAGAGATGAGCTGGAGGCTTCTTTCCTTCCCCTTTATGGCTCTGGGACTTAGGAGAGGACTCATCACATTACCATTATCCTCTGCTGCTGCCCAGGTCCTGGGATTTCCCCAAAATCTCGGCAACTGGGGCGGGGTCTTCCCATCCCACCTCCTCTACCTGGCTCCAGGGTCAACCAGAAGCCCAGGCTCTGAGGGTGGAGGAGTGTTAAGGGGGAGAGAGTGGTAGATTCAGGCCCCTAGAAATCTAGCCCAACTGCCCCCGGCCTCAAATTGAGAATATTCAGTATTACTGAATAAGAAGATACATTTGCCTCCATTAACAAAAGGGCAGCAATGAGGCTCAGAGATTTGATACTGTTCAAGTGAGACTGCCTAGATCTACTTCCCCCAGATATATCTGCCATATCTGCCAGTTTTAACTCCACCGAGAATTAATTTCTCTGGTTATCTCTACTGGTTATTACAGAGCAAGGCCAAGAATCATTTCCTTCTTCTCGGCCTTCAGGCGGGGAAATAAATAAAACGGCTTATCTTTTTCCCCAACTGTTGCATCTATGTACGTTACAATCAGAGTAGAGGCAATTACTTAATTTTTCTAAAAGAATTCCTTGTGGAGGCAGCACATGTGACACATTGATTGTTTAGATGTAGAACATTTCCTTTCTCCAGCTCCCTTATGAAACAACTGAACGTGGCTGAATAGTGAAATATTTGAAAAGTCAACAACACAAAAAAGATAACAAGCTGTTGTTTCAATCTGCGAATTGGCAATATAAATGTAAATTACGCAGCATCATCACAGTAACTGTCAAGATATTAAAACAAACTTAATCAGGACTATTATTAGCATTAGAATTGTTTCATTTTAATGGAGAGGTAAATTGAAAATAGAGACTGAAAGTGCTTGCTGGCCTTTGTTTGAAACAAAACATGGTCCCAAATATAAAAGAAATATAATTAAATCTTCAGTAAGAGTCATGGACTGCTTGCCATAAAGGGAAGTTTTATTTGGTCTTTGGAAAATACTTAAAGGGCAAATTGTTGATCTTGACACCCAACAAGAGTATGATGCTTAAGGGGAAAGTGATGGATGTCTTTTCTCTGGGCTATCATACTGAGACACTGAATCTTAAAAGAAACCTGTCTCCCTATTGCTTACCTTGAAACTGAGTTGGAAATGATTGTGAGTTTCTAAGTTTAATTATTTTTCTTACAACAAAATTGTTGATTTCTTTTTCAAATTGTGTATTGGGCTGTGGCTGTAGATTATGATTGTAAAAGACCATGGATTTGGAGGAATGATGTTAATAAAAAATCATATGGTATTCGTTAAGCACTTACTATATATCAAACACTGTTCATTCATTCAATTGTATTGAGTGCTTACTGCATGCAGAGCACTGTACTGAGCGCTTGGGAGAGGACAGTCCAACAATAAGCAGACACATTCCCTGCCCACAATGAGTTTACAGTCTAGATGGTGTGACTGTTCTAAACATGGGAGTAGATACCAGCTAATTAGGTTGAACACAGTCCATTTCCCACATGGGGTTCACAGTCTTAATCCCCATTTTACAGATGGGGTACCTGAGGCACAGAGAAGTTAAGTGATTTACCCAAGACCACACCTTGGGACAGCGTCGAAGCAGTGTGGCTCAGTCAAAAGAGCACGGGCTTTGGAGTTAGGGGTCATGAGTTTGAATCCCAGCTCTGCCACTTGTCAGCTGTGTGACTGTTAGAGAAGCAGCATGGCGCAGTGGAAAGAGCACGGGCTTTGGAGTCAGGGCTCGTGAGTTCAAATCCCAGCTCTGCCACTTGTCAGCTGTGTGACTGTGGGCAAGTCACTTAACTTCTCTGTGCCTCAGTTCCCTCATCTGTAAAATGGGGATTAGACTGTGAGCCCCACGTGGGACAACCTGATTCCCCTGTGTCTACCCCAGCGCTTAGAACAGTGCTCTGCACATAGTAAGCGCTTAACAAATACTAACATTATTACTGTGGGCAAGTCACTTCACTTCTCTGGGTCTCAGTTACCTCATCTGTAAAATGGGGATTAAGACTGTGAGCCCCATGTGGGGCAACCTGATTCCCCTGTGTCTACCCCAGCGCTTAGAACAGTGCTCGGCACATAGTAAGTGCTTAACAAATACCAACAGGTGACAAGGCTGGGATTAGAACTCTGGTCCTCTCACTTCCAGTCCTGTGTTTTTTGTACTAGGCCATGCTGCTTTTCTTAGTAAGCAACTTCCCTTCCATTTGACCAGAAAGTTCACTAGGAACTTGAAGCTGTCATTCTGGAGCAAAGGTTTTCAGGAGAAATTCATAGTTTTGACCTCTATCTGCACAAAGCAACCCATCCAACAGCACCAAATTCCTCTTCTCTTCTTCAGCATTTAGTACAGTGCTCTGCACACAGTAAGTGCTCTACAAAAGAAGCAGCATGACCTAGTGGAAAGAGCGTGGGCCTGGGAGTCAGAGGACCAGGGTTCTAATCCCAGCCCTGCCACTTGTCTGCTGTATGGTTTAAACGAGTCATTTGACATCTCTGTGCCTCAGTAATTTCATCTGTAAAAGGTGATTAAGATTATGAGCCCCATATGGACCTGATTATCTTGTATCTGCCCCAGCACTTAGTAGAGTGCCTGACCACATATATATGTCAGTAACTACTTAGTCAATGCTTTAATTCATATAAATTTGTGTAAATATGCAGGAAATAACCTATATGATTTTCCATTGAAAATTGCAAATGAATGATTAAACTGAATGGTGTAGTTACTGCCGAATGGTAAACTAAGCAAAAAATACACCAAGAAAACATCATTGAGGAAAACCACTCGTCTACATTTTTCTCCCCAACTTTCATTCATTCTTCACGGGTCCCATGATCATAATTTTTCACATTAGTTCCGCAGGATGCTAATGTGATCTGGACTTCTAATTTTATTTAGGAATCAAAGTAACAGTATTTTTGGCAATGGTTCACTGTGGGCCGGGAACACATCTACCAATTCTCTTATATCGTACTCTCCCAAGTGCTTAATAGAAGTGCTCTGCCCACAGTAAGCGCTCAATAGATATAATTGATTGATTGAAAAGAACGGCCAACATATTTTGAGACTTAACGCAGTCGGGTTTAGCATCCTATCAGCTCACTAACTGCAATCCGCCCTAAAGTTCCATAGTAATATAATATTTATAGCTCAGAAGTCTCTCCATCTTTTAATTGTTGTTCTAATAGGTGCATGGCAGAAGTGAATCCAGTGAAGAATGTTTTGTTCCCATAATGGATGTAGGCCTGGAGTAGAGGAGGATGTGAAAGATCAGTGATAGAAAGCTAACAAGAGGTGACACATAATCAAAGCACTAAGGCACAGAAAACCCATAATTAATGTTTTTCCCTATTGATTAATCAATCAGTGGCATTTATTGAGAGCTTACACTGCGCAAGTCACTGTACTAAGCCCTTGCAAAATACACAGAGCCTGGACATGCAAACAAAAAACCAAAAAAACCCACTCATTCCCAAGTGAATTGCCTCCCAAGAAGATTATCTGCTGCCTAATAGATGTTCATTCATTCATTCAATAGTATTTATTGAGTGCTTACTATGTGCAGAGCACTGTACTAAGCACTTGGAATGAACAAGTCGGCAACAGATAGAGACAGTCCCTGCCATTTGACGGGCTTACAGTCTAATTGGGAGAGACGGACAGACGAGAACGATGGCAATAAATAGAGTCGAGGGGAAGAACATCTCATAAAAACAATGGCAACTAAATAGAATCGAGGCGATGTACATTTCATTAACAAAATAAATAGAGTAATGAAAATATATACAGTTGAGCAGACGAGTACGGTGCTGAGGGGATGGGAAGGGAGAGGAGGAGGAGCAGAGGGAGATGGAGGGAAAAGAGGGTTAAGCTGCGGAGAGGTGAAGGGGGGGGTGGTAGAGGGAGTAGAGGGAGAAGGGGAGCTCAGTCTGGGAAGGCCTCTCGGAGGAGGTGAGTTGTAAATAGCGTTTTGAAGAGGGGAAGAGAATCAGTTTGGTGGAGGTGAGGAGGGAGGGCATTCCAGGACCGCAGGAGGACATGGCCCGACGGTGGTTGACTGTGGGATGGGCGAGACCGAGGGACGGTGAGGAAGTGGGCGGCAGAGGAGCCGAGCGTGCCGGGTGGGCAGGAGAAAGAGAGAAGGGAGGAGAGGTAGGAAGGGGCAACGTGATGTAGAGCCTCGAAGCCTAGAGTGAGGAGTTTTTGTTTGGAGCGGAGGTTCATTCAATAGTATTTATTGAGCGCTTACTATGTGCAGAGCACTGTACTAAGCGCTTGGGATGAACAAGTCGGCAACAGATAGAGACAGTCCCTGCCGTTTGACGGGCTTACGGTCTAATCGGGGGAGACGGACGTACAAGAACAATGGCGATAAATAGAGTCAAGGGGAAGAACATATCGTAAAAACAATGGCAACTAAATAGAATCAAGGCGATGTACAATTCATTAACAAAATAAATAGGGTAATGGAAATATATATAGTTGAGCGGACAAGTACAGTGCTGTGGGGATGGGAAGGGAGAGGTGGAGGAGCAGAGGGAAAAGGGGAAAAAGAGGATTTAGCTGCGGAGAGGTAAAGGGGGGGTGGCAGAGGGAGTAGAGGGAGAAGAGGAGCTCAGTCTGGGAAGGCCTCTTGGAGGAGGTGTTTTAAGTAGGGTTTTGAAGAGGGGAAGAGAATCAGTTTGGCGGAGGTGAGGAGGGAGGGCATTCCAGGACCGTGGGAGGACGTGGCCCGGGGGTCAACGGCGAGATAGGCGAGACCGAGGGACGGTGAGGAGGTGGGCGGCGGAGGAGCGGAGCGTGCAGGGTGGGTGGTAGAAAGAGAGAAGGGAGGAGAGGTAGGAAGGGGCAAGGGGATGGACAGCCTCGAAGCCTAGAGTGAGGAGTTTTTGTTTGGAGCGGAGGTCGATAGGCAACCACTGGAGTTGTTTAAGAAGGGGTGTGACATGCCCAGATCGTTTCTGCGGAAAGATGAGCCGGGCAGCGGAGTGAAGAATAGACTGGAGCGGGGCGAGAGAGGAGGAAGGGAGGTCAGAGAGAAGGCTGACACAGTAGTCTAGCCGGGATATAACGAGAGCCCGTAGCAGTAAGGTAGCCGTTTGGGTGGAGAGGAAAGGGCGGATCTTGGCGATACTGTAGAGGTGAAACTGGCAGGTCTCGGTAACGGATAGGATGCGTGGGGTGAACGAGAGAGACGAGTCTAGGATGACACCGAGATCGCGGGCCCGAGAGACGGGAAGGATGGTCGTGCCATCCACGGTGATAGAGAAGTCTGGGAGCGGACCGGGTTTGGGAGGGAAGATGAGGAGCTCAGTCTCGCTCATGTTGAGTTTTAGGTGGCGGGCCGACATCCAGGTGGAGACGTCCCGGAGGCGGGAGGAGATGCGAGCCTGAAGGGAGGGGGAGAGGACGGGGCGGAGATGTAGATCTGCGTGTCATCTGCGTAGAGATGGTAGTCAAAGCCGTGAGAGCGGATGAGTTCACCGAGGGAGTGAGTGTAAATGGAGAACAGAAGAGGGCCAAGAACTGACCCTTGAGGAACTCCAACGGTTAAAGGATGGGAGGGGGAGGAGGCGCCAGCGAAGGAGACTGAGAATGGCCGGCCAGAGAGGTAAGAGGAGAACTGGGAGAGGACGGAGTCCGTGAAGCCAAAGTGAGATAAGGTATGGAGGAGGAGGGGATGGTCGACAGTGTCAAAGGCAGCAGAGAGGTCAAGGAGGATTAGAATGGAGTAGGAGCCATTGGATTTGGCAAGAAGGAGGTCACGGGTGACCTTAGAGAGAGCAGTCTCGGTAGAGTGGAGGGGACGGAAGCCAGATTGGAGGGAGTCTAAGAGAGAATGGGAGTTAAGGAATTCTAAGCATCGATTGTAGACTACTCCTTCTAGGATTTTGGAAAGGAAGGGTAGTAGGGAGATAGGGCGATAACTGGAGGGGGAAGTGGGGTCAAGAGCGGGTTTTTTTAGGATGGGGGAGACGTGGGCATGTTTGAAGGCAGCGGGGAAGGAGCTAAGAAGTTAAGGAAAGGAGGATGGCAGGGCACTGGAGTTGTTGAAGAAGGGGAGTGACATGCCCAGAACGTTTCTGCAGGAAGATGAGCCGGGCAGCGGAGTGAAGAATGGCGAGAGAGGAGGAAGGGAGATCAGAGAGAGGGCTGACACAGTAGTCTAGCCGGGATATAACGAGAGCCCGTAACAGTAAGGTAGCCATTTGGGTGGAGAGGAAAGGGTGGATCTTGGCGATATTGTAAAGGTGAGACCGGCAGGTTTTGGTAACGGATAGGATGTGTGGGGTGAACGAGAGAGACGAGTCAAAGATGACACCGAGATGTGGCTTTTGGGTTCCTTCTATTCTTTGAGAGGAAGGAGATGGAGACAAGAAGAAGGGAAAGAGAATCTGTAATAAAGTGTGTGAGATAGGTACAGAAGTGTCATGGGAGGTTGGGAATATTTAAATATGGTAGGAGGTGAAGACATGCTGAAGAGGCATTCATTCATTCAATCCTATTTATTGAGCACTGTACTAAGCGCTTGGGAGAGTACAATACCACACTAACAGAGACATTCCCTGCCCACAATGAATTTACAGCTTAGAGGGGTTTACACTCGAGGGGACACAAGTAGGGGAGAGTAGAAATTAATTAGGGAAGACCTCGTGGAAGAGGAGTGATTTCAGAAGGGCTTTGAAAATGGAGAGAGCTGTAGCCTGTCGAATTTGAAGGGCAAGGGACTTCCAGGCAGTGGAGAAGAGGCAAGTAAGAGATAGGCGGGTGACAGACGACAACAAGGCACAGTTAACTTGAGAGATGATGGGAAAAGAGCAGATAAGTAGGTAGCAGGGGAGACCTGAATCAAGTGCTACTAAGCCAATGGATGAAGAGAATGGGTAAAATCATCTAAGCCTTTTGAGAAGTGAGGAGATATGTGTTAAAATGATTATTTTAGAAAAATGATCCAGGCAGCAGAGTTTAATCTCTCTTTGGACTGCAAACCTCATGAGGATGGAAAACTCATCTTCTACCTTCATGATATATTTTCAAGGGCCTAAGCAGCATTCTGCCTCCAGTAGGTACTCAATGAATTAATGTTGATTATGACATTATCCTTCATTAATTTCACCAAGTATTGAATGCAAGATGTGAAAAATTCAATTCAGTTAGAGCTATCACTTGGAATTACTTGATTTCAATCAATCAATCATTCCAATTTTTGATTGCTTAGTGTATTAAGAGTGCTGTAGTAAGCACTTGGGAGAGTATAATCTAACAGAAATCATAGCCATATTCCCTGCCCATAAGGATGGGCTAGAGGGATTTAAACTGGGAACTGACTCTCTTGACTGACCTTAGACAAAGAACCATTCAAGACAAAGGAAAAACAGACCAGTCCATGGCTTTGAAACAGATACTCCCCAAAACACGCACACATGCAAAGTCTCACTAGAATTCCCCAATAGCAAAAATAAAGTAATTTTGCAAGGATTTTTGAATTGCTCTAAATTCTTTCAAAGAAAACCCTCTGGGCTAAAAACCTCAAATGTTCCATCTAAGTCCAAGTGAGAATAGTTTTGTATTTGAAGTAATTGTTTTTCAGCTTTCACAGAAGTATGGTAGATTCTGAAACCCATGAAGACACCGGCTTTTCCTCACATCCATTGTAAGTAGGGTGATTTAACTTTTCTATTTGATATATGACAAAGGACCTAGAATCAGGCTAGCTTAAGGGTCTACATATGGCCTCAGAGTAAAGTGAGGCCTCAAGAAACTGCTTGGCTTAGTAGATAGAGCACAGGCTTGGGAGTCCAAAGGTCTTGGGTTCTAATTCCGGCTCCGCCACTTGTCTGCTGTGTGACCTTGTGCAAATCACTTCGCTTCTCTATGCCTCCGTTACCTCATCTGTAAAATGGCGATTAAGGCTGCACGCCCTACGTGGGACATGGACTGTGTCCACCCTGATTAGCTTGTTTCTATCCCAGCTGTTAGTTCATAGCACATAATAAGTGCTTAACAAATACTATGTATAAAAAGAAGTTGGCCCCTCATCTGTTGCTGAATTGTACTTTCCAAGTGCTTAGTACAGTGGTCTGCACACAGTAAGCGCTCAATAAATACGATTGAATGAATGAATGAATAATTTCAAATCCATCTCTAGATCTCTGTCACGGTTTCTGCTCAGATAGACCACTGAGTGTCATCTGACATTTCTAAAGAAGAAGACATGGAGAGACCAAAAAGAGATCCACTGTTTTGGCTGTATGGGATAAAACAATATATTTTTTGTGGGGGCAGGCGGAGGAAGGAGCAGGGGTTTGGTATTCATTAAGTGCTTCCTATGTGCAAGGCACTGTTCTAAGTGTTGGAGTAGATGCAAGCTAATCCGGTTGGAAACAGTCAATGTCCCACATGGGGCTCACAGTCTTAATAATAATAATTGCGGTATTTGTTGAGCACTTACTATGTGCCAGGCTCTGTGCTAAGCACAAGGGGGGATATGAGCAAATTAGGTTGTACACAGTCCCTGTAACGTGGGGCTCACATTCTCATTCCCCATTTTACAGATGAGGTAACTGAGACCGGGAGAAGTGATGTGACTTGCCCAAGGGTGCACAGCAGATATGTGGCAGAGATGGGATTAGAACCCCTGACCATCTGAGACCCAGGACCATGCTCTATCCACTTCCCCATGCTGTCCAAGGAGTTGAACTATTAATATGTCCATAGGGCAGAAAAATGAACTGCCAGTTAGGAATTAGAGCAAGTGGTAGGGAAGTGAGAGGAAGCCAAGCTCGAGAGAAACGAGAGCAATTTGGACCTGTTGAGCAAGGCTCGGGTCAGTTTCACTGAAGGAGAACTTTGCAGAGACAGATCGGGAAAGTGGCATTCCGTCCCATTTCCCCACCCCCTCCACCGCTCAAGTACCCTTAGCTTTTCTTTCTCCCTTCCCCTTTCCCTCTATAAAATACCAAATTGGTTGATTAAATGAAGAAAATGTTAATGTGACATTATGATAAGAAATTTATTCTTTCATAAGTCATAAAATTAGCCTTCCCCCAACAATGTAAAATCATTCAGCTGCCACACAGGTGACATTTTTCATTCTCTTCTTTGGCAGGCACACATTCTTAGGGTATCTAGAAAGCGTGTCCTTTTACTTGATATTGCCTGAGCCCAAACCTGAATTCACGGGTTTATTTACCCCAAATATAAGCACTTTGGCCAAGATGAAAGAGTATTTCTGCTGTGTTTTGTGGTTCTCCAGCTTAAAGGGGTGCCTTATGCCAGCTGGGTGGGGAGAGAGGAGGCCATGAGCGAGAGTAGAAGTCTCTCGATATTTATCAATCAACTAATCAGTGGTATTTATTGAGCACTAACTGTGTGCACAGCTTGCGCTAAGTTCATTCCCTCAATCACATTTATTGAGGGTTTACTGTGTGCAGAACACTGCACTAAGCACTTAGGAAAGTACAACACAATAATAAACAGCCACTTTCCCTGCCCACAATGAAGTCACAGATATGTACATAAGAATTGTGGGGCTGGTAGAGGAAGGGGCAGGAAAAAGCAAAGGGAGCAGCCCAGGGAGCTGCAGAAGGGAGTGGGAGATGAGGAAAAGTGGAGCTTCATCTGGGAAAGCCTCTTGGAGGAGATGTACCTTCAATAAAGCTGTGAAGGGAGGGAGATTAATTAATTAGAGAAGCAGCGTGGCACAGTGAAAGAGCCCGGGCTTGGGAGTCAAGGTCAGGGGTTCAAATTCAGGTTCTGCCGCTTGCCAGCTGTTTGACTTTGGGCAAGTCACTTCACTTCTCTGGGCCTCAGTTACCTCATCTGTAAATGGGGATTAAAACTGTGAGCGCCATGTGGGACAACCTGATTACCTTGTATCCCCCAGTGCTTAGAACGGTGCTTTGCATATAGTAAGCGCTTAACAAATGCCATTATTATTATTATTATTATTATTGTCTGTGGGATTTGAAGAGGGAGGGTGTTCCAGGCCAGAGGCAGGATGTGGATTAGGGGTAGGCACGATTAGGAGACAGGCACAATGAGAAGGTTAGCACAGGATCGAGGTACAGTGAGAAGATTAGCACTAGAGGAGGGAGGCGTGCAGGTGCTTGGGAGCCACTTGTTCTGTGAAACAGCGATTCAGCAGAACCCTAGCAACTGACAAACAGCCGACTTGCAACAGGATAGAGGTGATGTCACAGAGAAAAGTGATCTGAGCTGCTGCAGAAGGCCATTTCCGAAACATCACGTTGATGAAAAACTCATGTTTAATAAACACTGGAGAATGTGCCTAGCTAAGCAGCAGAGATCATTCAGAAGAATCCTGAATGACCTAATCTTGACTGGCTTAAAAAATGGACTACCTTCACTTGCAATTTCTTTAGAAGCCGATTTGAAGAGTGAAGCCAATTTAGGGACTTACAGTCAACACTCCTTTCTGGAATTAATAACATGAATTGGAACACTGAACTTGGAACTCAAGAATTCTCTTTGGGTAATTTCTTTCCATTTTGGAAAATGTATGTAACTCTTATTTGCATCACCTCAATCAATCAGTCAATCAATGGTTTTTACCGAGTGCTTAGTGAGTGCAGAGAAACCAATGAATGACATTTATTGAGTACTCACTGTGTGCAGAGCACTCTACTAAGCACTTGGAAGAGGACGATACTATAGAGCTGGTAGAAAGGTTCCCTTATAGAGCAGAGTCAGTAGACAAGATCCCTGCCAACAAGGAGTTTACAGTCTATGGGGGAAGAGACACTAAAATTGAATAGGGATAGGGGGAATAGTAGAATATGTGGATTTTTACATAAGTACTGTGGGGCTCCGGTGAGAATCAAAGTACATAGTTTGTAGTAAATCTAGAAGGGAAAACAGGCAGGGGAAATAAAGGGCTTAGGGAAGGCCTCTTGGAAGAGGTGTGGTTTTAGGAGGGGTTTCAAAGGTGGGGAGAGTATTAAATTTCAAAGGTGGGGAGAGTATTACCGTTAGATGTGAAGCGGGATGGAGTTCCAGATCTGAGGGAGAATGTGGGCAAGGACTCAGGATGGGCCAGAAGGGATCGAGGTACAGAGAGTAAGTTGGTCCTGAAGGAGCAGAGTGTGCAGCTTGGATTATCATAGATCAGTGAGGTTAGGTAAGAGGAAGAGAGTTGATGGAGTGCCTAAAGCTGATGGTAAGGAGTTTCTGTTTCATATGAAGGTAGATGGAAAACCACCGGAGGGTTTTGAGGAGTGGAGAGATATAGAGTTAACTTTTTTTTCAGAAAATGGGGAAGGCATTCAAGAAAGAAAACCCGGAGTTGCAGTTGGGTTGGTGGGTGGGTGGGAAGCCCAGATGAAGCCTCCTTTTCCTTAGTTCTCCCTCCCCTCCCCATCGCCCCGACTAGCTCCCTTTGCTCTACCCCCACTTCTCCACCCACAGCACTTGTATATATAGGTACTTATCTATAATTCTATTTATTTATATTAATGCCTGTTTTCTTATTTAGATGTATATATAGCTATAATTCTATTTATTTATATCAGTGCTATTGATGCCTGTTTACTTGTTTTGATGTCTGTCTCCCCCCTTCTAGACTGTGAGCCCATTGTGTCAGAGCTCATGGGTTCGAATCCCTTAGCTGTGCGACTGTGGGCAAGTCACTTCACTTCTCTGTGCCTCAGTTCCCTCATCTGTAAAATGGGGATGAAGACTGTGAGCCCCACGTGGGACTACCTGATGACCCTGTATCTATCCCAGCGCTTAGAACAGTGCTCTGCACATAGTAAACGCTTAACAAATACCAACATTATTATTATTATTGTGGGCAGGGATTGTCCCTAATGCTGAATTGTAATTTCCCAGCTCTTAGGACAGTGGTCTGCACACAGTAAGTGCTCAATAAATATGATTGAATTAATTAATTAATAGTACAGTGCTCTGCACACTGTAAGGTTCAATAAATACTATTGAATGAATGAACCAGGGAGTGGTTGTTGATTGTTAACAGATTGTTAGGTGCTGTCCATCGTGAATGGGGGAGCATTCACAAGTGGCTAGTGGTTAATGGGAAAGATAAATTGTTAGCAGCTGGCTTGATATGCAGAATTCTGTTGGATTCTCTCTCCCTGGTGCTACCCCAGGCTTAGATAGGGAATGTGTCTATTTATTATTATAGTGTACACTGCTTTGCACATAGTAAACGCTCAGTTAAATAAGAATGAATGAATGAATGAAAGTATCCTGTCCCTTTGCCTCCATCTCAGGATCCCAGTATGCGGAGGCTGGGGAATAGTAATAATTATAAATGGGTGGTATTTGTAAAGCACTTACTGTGTGTCAGGCACTCTACTAAGCTCTGGGGTGGATATAAGCAAATCCAGTTGGACACATTCTCTGTCCCACGTGGGGCTCACAGTCGCAATCCCCATTTTATAGATGAGGTAACTGAGGCCTAGAGAAGTGGAGTTGTCCAAAGTCACACAGCAGACAAGTAACAGAGGGGGAATTAGAACCCATGACCTTCTGATGCCCAGACACAGGCTCTATCCACTAGGCCATGCTGCTAGTACATGCTGAATGGAGTCTGGGGGGCAGGGTTTCTTCCATTTGGAGGAATCTCCAGGCCCTGGCTTGTGGAGGATTTGCATTTGACCAGATCATTAATTTCAACATAATACCTCAGGATGTTTCTGTGATAATGTTTTGTTGATTTTTTTTCCCTACTAGTTATAGGATTTTCATGAATTCATTTGTGTGCAGAAGTACAAAGGGAGAGAGTAATCACATAGATGGATAGATGATAGATTGTAAAAAAAAATCAGTGTGGTCAAATGGATAGAGCACAGGCTGGCGAATCAGAAGGTCATGAGTTCTAATCCCAGCTCCATCACTTGCCTGCTGTGTGACTTTGGGCAAGTCACTTAATTTCTCTCTACCTCAGTTTCTTCATTTATAAAATGGGGGTTAAGACTGTGAGCCCTATGTGGGACAGGGACTGTGTCCAATCTCATATTGAATTTACCCCAGCACTTAGAACAGTGCCTGGCATATAGTAAGAGCTTAACAAATACTATTAGTATTATTATCATTATTTAAATATATGATAAATAGGTGACTGGTAGATGAGAGATTGATAGATGATAGAGGCAGATAAGACAAATTGTGCTCCCAATATATAGAGATGAAGTCCCCATGTCTGATTGGCTCTTTCGGTGTTGGCAGCCTCTCCCTTGCCCATGTGAGTTCAAGCCGGGGAAAGACAGGGTGACTGATCAGCCCATCTCCCTCCTGCTAACCATCACCAACGCCCCCCACCTCACTCACTTCCACCAGGAAGGCCTGGTGGCTCTTTTGGTTCTAGGATTTTTTTTGTTTTGTTTTTTTTATAATTGAGGCTACATTATGTTTTTCATTCGTTGCCCTTTGATTCATGAGACTTGCCCTGCCCCGCCACCCATATATAGAGACATATTCTCTCCAGGGACTGTGTCCTCTCTTGTGGAAGGTGAAGTAACTGGGGAGAATAACCAACTCCTTCAGGGTTCCTAATCATCTGGCCAAGCCAGTTCAGATGTGTTGTAATGAAAATTGATTTCAAATTGGTCAGACAATTCCAAAATCTCTCTGTCTGTGATTCTGTCTTGTGATTTGACATGAAACGTTGCCGAGAAATAACACTGGTGGAAAAGCTTTAGAAGTCAAATATGGCATCTAATATTATTCCCCAATGATAAGGCCTCATCTAATCACTTTCCCACAATCGCCAGAGTGAATCAGGATCTTGTTCCATTCATTCTAAGCAGCTACATTCAAGGACACAACAAGGAATCTCTAACACGGTGTAATAAAATGATTCACATCCTTTGGGAAATTTTTTCAGCTCAATGTGCCGAGAGTATTCAAAAGTCCTTGAGTCGCTCATGCGAGAGTTTCCATATGCTGCTGGCTATGCTCTGTAAACCCACACCAAGAAGGCATGCAGATCGACAGTAATTCTAAACCCCTTCTCTGCATCCATAAAGACAAGCAGTCTGGAGAAATTTCAGGTTACGTTCCAGCCCACATCTGGCAAGCTCTTCACACTACCAAGAATGCCAGTGGTGACACAGAGTTGAATTCCGTCACTGAATTTTGCTACCTAGGCAGCACAGTATGCACAGATGCAATGACTAGCAGATAAAAAGTGTCATAACTCTGTCAGATGGGGGCTGCCAACATGATACTGAGTCGTAGTGTCTGATCATCTTAACTACTGTGAAGTATGTTAGGGTCTATAACAAGTGCTTAAAAAGGAACTGAGGTTCCATCTTGGGAACTGGAGGGCAAGATAACTCGTATCAGGGAAATGATAGAAAATTACACTGCAACATGAAGTAGTAGGAAATGTTTGAATTAGTTCTGTCTACAAAGAGCAGTAGAATCATATCCCCCTGCTTTATGGCATTTACCAGAACAATTGATGAAATTATAGTTTCCATCATTCCCTATTGAATTCACCACTTTACCTACTGTATTTCAAAACTGTAACATTTACCAAAAAGTCAGATATCATGGCAATGATATGACTACAAAACAAATGGGATTTCCTAATCAAAAAGCTGCAATACACAAATGACTTCAGATGTAACATTCTTAACTTGATTTATTGGGTCTCATGGGATTACTGGACTACTAGTTCTAAAATCAATACTTCTTAAAAATAAAAGATGAAAAAGTACAAGTAAGATCTGCATTTTGGAATCTTTGCTGAGAAATGCAAAAATAGTCATAAAGCTATGGACTTTTTTTCTGCAAGGTATCTATATGTTATTTTATCCTTTTAGTGATATATTAGCTAGTACCATTTACCCTGAACAAAGATCAGCCCAGAAGCCACACTGATGAAAGAGAGTATACCATTTTAGACTGTAAGCTCTTTGTGGGCAGGGATCATGTCTACCATCTCTAATTTATTGCACTTTTTTATGGTACTTGTGAAGTACTTGCTGTATGCCAGATACTGTACTAATAATAAAAGTGGCATTTGTTAAGTGCTTACTATGTGCCAAGCATTACTAATCAGTGCTGGGTAGATAAAGCTAATCAGTTTGGACACAGTCTGTATCCCACCTGGGGCTCAAAGTCTTAATCTCCATTTTACAGATGAGGTAACTGAAGCACAGAGAAGTAAAGTAACTCCCCCATGTCACCCAGCAGACAAGTGGCAGAGCAAGATTAGAACCCAGGTCCTTTTGACTCCCAGGCCCATGCTTTACCCACTAGGCCACACTGCTTTTCTAAATAATTAGTACTCTCCCAAATGCTTAGAATGGTGCTCTGCATACATAAATACAATTGACTCATGGCTTTATTGATTGACACATCTAAAAGAACACAATCACAAAGAAGCCTAATAGTCGGCTTGTTTCATAATCAGGAACAGCATCATTCAAGTAAACTCTTCAGTTGCGAGATCCCAAAGCTGCAGGTGGCATTATTACAACTTCACTTTTTGTGATCTTGCAGAGGCTAGAATACGTCACCCTGTATGATAAAAGATCTAATAAACATAAAAGTCATCACTGTCTCTATGGTACTATATTCGATTACGGTCAGCATGTGGCAATTGAAGCCTAATGATTTAAAATGAAGAGATTGAGTCAGCTATTCTCACTCTCAGAGCATTCTGCACCATGTATCCTTGTCCATTCAACCTGGATTTGACTTCCTTTTCAACTCTTTGGGTCAGGAATTAAGTAACAAAGGCTAAGATGCCCACACTTTCTTGAAGATCACTCATCTGATAACCAAACTGATAGGAATTTGGTTGAATATGATTTTTTGGTGCGACTCTAAGATTTCATTCTTTCAGTCCTATTTATTGAGCACTTACTGTGTGCAGAGCATCGTACTAAGCACTTGGAAAGTAAAATTCAGCAACAAAGCATGGCTCAGTGGAAAGAGCATGGACTTTGGAGTCAGGGCTCATGAGTTCGAATCCCAGCTCTGCCACTTGTCGGCTGTGTGACTGTGGGCAAGTCACTTAACTTCTCTGTGCCTCAGTTCTGTCATCTGTAAAATGGGGATTAAGACTGTGAGCCCCACGTGGGACAACCTGATTCCCCTATGTCTACCCCAGTGCTTAGAACAGTGCTCGGCACCTAGTAAGCGCTTAACAAATACCAACATTATTATTATTAACAATGGGCTCACAATCTAGAAGGGGGGAGACAGACATCAAAAGAAGTATACAGGTGTCAATAGCATCTATAGAAATAAATAGAATTATAGATATATACACATCATTAATAAAATACTGCCCACCCCGCACGCTCCACTCCTCTACTGCCCACCTCCTCACCATCTCCCATTCTCGCCTATCCCGCCGTCGACCCCTGGGCCACGTCATTCCGCGGTCCTCGAACGCCTTCCCTCCCCACCTCCGCCAAATTAATTCTCTTCCCCTCTTCAAAACCCTACTTAAAGCTCACCTCCTCCAAGAGGCCTTCCCAGACTGAGCTCCCCTTTTCCCTCTGCTCCCTCTAACCCCCCTTCACCTCTCCGCAGCTAAACCCTCTTCTCCCCCCTTTCCCTCTGCTCCTCCCCCTCTCCGTCCCATCCCCTCAGCACTGTACTCGTCCGCTCAACTGTATATATCTTCATTACCCTATTTATTTTGTTAATGAGATGTACATCACCTTGATTCTATTTATTTGCTATTGTTTTAATGAGCTGTTCTTCCCCTTGATTCTATTTATTGCCATTGTTCTTGTCTGTCTGTCTCCCCTGATTAGACTGTAAGCCCATCAAAGGGCAGGGACTGTCTCTATCTGATACCGATTTGTCCATTCCAAGCGCCTAGTACAGTGCTCTGCACATAGTAAGCACTCAATAAATACGATTGAATGAATGAATGAATGAAAATAAATAGAATAATAAATATGTACATATATAAACACACAAGTGGTGTGGGGCGGGGAGGGGGTAGAGCAGAAGAAGGAAGTTGGGATGAGGGGAAGGGGAGGAGGAGCAGAGGAAAAGGGGGCCTCAGTCTGGGTAGGCCTCCTAGACATGTCCTTACAGACATGTAGGGATGCTGCCCCTTGGCGACAAATATGTCTTCCAACTCTGTTGTATCGTACTCTCCCTACAACCCGTTACAGTATCTTTCTCACAGTAAGTACTCAATAATTTTCATTGTTTGAAAATATTTCTATCCATCGACTTCTTCGGCTTTCAGAAAACTAGGGAAGGCATAAAAAAGTAGCAATCTTTGTGCTTTAAATTTGGAACTGTGCCAAGGAATGGCAGTCATTCTTGGCAGTTTGATTCATTAATGGTATGCTTGGACTTAAAAATATGATTTCCATCCTTCTGTAGTTGCTTCCTGATCCAAAGTGAATTAGAATCCAGCTCTCCTCTGGCTTAGGTTCAGAATTTCATGAACAGGTTTGCAGCTAAAGGAAGCAGAATTTTGTTACTTAAAATTCAGTTGAATTCAGTTGAAATAGAGGTCATTTACATTTGGATGCTGAAGTACGTGGAAGTATCATTTCTAAAATTCTGGCAAAATAGTAAAGTAGTTCTCAGTATGCCAACAAAAACATGGCCATGATCTTTATAAAAGTAACCTGAAATGATATGTTGTGTAGAACTCATGCTCAGTTCTGCAAAGGGTAATCGATCAATGGTATTTATCGAGAACTTATTTATTATTACTTATTTATTTACATTGATGTCTATTTATATTAATATTAATGTGTGTGTCAAATAGTAGTAGAAGTTGTTATAATAGTTTTGATGAGACACCCATGGGATGCAATGCATTGGACTGCATATTAGGGGAAGAAATACTAGGAAGAGACACATTTTCTCTGAAAACTACATTTTGCATTGCTGCCAAAAGAAGTCTTTCACAGTTCACCTAGAGTTTCTCTTTCCATAAGTCAGCATCCATAACCATAAACGTGTTGCAGTTCTTAAAAACTGCACACCAGTCTCAGCAATAATTTATGAACAACAGAAATATTTCCAGCTTGTTTAAGGAAGGAGATAATAAAAAAATTTGTGCTCATAAAAAAGAAAAGAATTGTAGAGGGCAGATCTCACAGATACAATACTAATCTCTTGGGTGATGCCAGAGAGAAGCTATAAGAGCTGTTTTTGTAGAGCAGCCAGAAAACACCAGAGAAAAAGCTTCAAAAGTACATGAATCAGCAATAATTTGTTCTCTATTGCTGCAGTTCAGAGAAGGGTTTGTACTCTAAGATCAACTTCCCCATCTACTGGCTAAAGGGCAAATTAGGATCTATTCCAGGTTTGCAAAACAGCAAATGTGTTTCAACTACAGGTCATCTTTGCCTAGTAGATAATCATGGCACAAAGTCAGCTCATTGTGTGTAGGAGACATGTCTACCAATTCTGCTGTATTGTACTCTCCCAAGCGTTTAGTATGGGGTTTTTCATTCAGTCGTATTTAACTGAGCACTTACTGTGTGCAGAGCACTGTTTTTATGCACTGTTTTTCACACAGTAAGCACTCAATAAATATCATCGATGCTGATAAAGGGACCTAACTCCCTTCTGTCGATTGAACATTTGATTAGAAAAAAAAACCTTTCCCTAGCTGCATTGCCTTGATAATTAGAGAAAAACCTGTTTTTTATTCAAATTATCCAGATGTTTGTCCACCTTGACCGTCCTTACTATAGGCATATCAAAACTGAATGAAGGTAATAGTGCTCTTCGGTTCCCAACCTCCTAATGGCAATTGTAGTATTTATTAAGGGCTTACTATGTGTCAAGTATTGTCCTAAATTCTGAAGTAGAAGTATATGTAGATTGGACACAACCCTTATCCTACATGGAGCCCAGGGACTAGGTTTTCTTCTTATCTGTTTTGAGGAACATATCTTTGGTGCACTAGCAATTGTGATTTAGTCTAATTCTGAAGTTGACCTCACATTCCTCTACCCTCATCTACAGGAAATAGGGATGAGGTGAGATATTTACATATAGATAGATCTATCTACAAGTATATACACACAGAGAGATAAATATATATGTATATATCCATACATTTATATCCACCTATCATCAGTCAATGAATGGTATTTATTGAACACTTCCTGTGTGTAGAGCGCTGTCCTAAGAGATTTTTAATCGATCAATCAGTGGTATATATTGAGTGCTTACTGTATGTAGAGCACTGTCCTAAGTTATTTTTTAATCAATCAATTGTATTTCCTGAGTGCTTACTGTGTGCAGAGCACTGTACTAAAATGGTATTTTTTAAGCACTTACTGTGTGCAGGTGCTTTACTAATCACTGTATAGATAAAAGATACTCAGGTTGGACACAGTCCACATCCCAAATGGGCTCACAGTCTTAACCCCCATTTTAGAGATGAGGTAACTGAGGCACAGAGAGGTTCATTGACTTACCCAGGGTCACAGTGGCAGAGCCAGGATTAGAACCCAGGTCCTCTGATTCCCAGGCCCATGCTTTTTCCGCTATGTCATGATACTTCTCAAGCACTTGGGAGAGTTCAGTATAACAGAATTGGTAGACATGTTCCCTGCCCACAAGAAGCATACAGTCTAGAGGGGGAGACAGACATTCACATAAATAAATTATCGCTATATATATTTATAGTCATGTGATCATAGAGTTTTACCATGATAATTTGGCAGCTATTTTGATCATCCACGTTGTCCTTGATGATGGTAGCATTTTACAGGTATTGTTACATTTATTTGCACAAAATTTCACCTATGTAATGTTCAATTAATCAATCAATGGTATTTACTGGACAATTACTATGTGCGGAGCATTCAGTCATTCATTCGTATTTATGGAGCACTTTCTATGTGAAGAGCAATGTATTAAGCACTTAGGAGACTAAGGGCTTGGCAATGCACAATGCAGAGTTAGTAGACACATTTCCTGCCCTCAACAAGCTTACAGTCTAGAGGGAAAATAGTGGTATTAGTTAAGCTCTTACTATGTGCAAAGTATTGCGGTAGATATGACATGATCGGATCAGACACCTGTTCCTCACCAACAGCTGTCAGACTCCTTGTGCTTCAGTTCTTTGCTCAAAAAAGAGAAAAAAATAATCCCCATTCCTCTTCCTCACCGGAATCCAAGTTCCTGAAACACCGATCCTCATAAAGCACCCTGAGATCACAAAGGGCGAGGTGGTGTTAACAATCACTTATTAATGATTTTGTTTAAATTGGGTCTTTAAGGCATTGCTCTACTCATTCTTGGTTCAGAGGATTGCTTTTTGGCTGCCAGACATTGCCTCGGAGACAGTAGAGGTTGACCAGTTTGTGACTGTCGAGAATCTCGTAGAATACTAAGCTCACGGTCAGACGTTCACAGAAACTGAATTCCAATGGAGCAAACACCGATGGGCAGTTTCTGTGGCTTCCGAGTAACCTAAATTAAGCACCCTCATCCGAGAGGGATCGTACGTTCATCCAAGTCCAATATTTCACCACCAGTGCTCATGACCTCCACAGCAGGTACTTCCGAAGGTCTGTAGGGACTGCCGAGAGACAGAAAAGGAGATGCAGGAAAATATTTCAACTGATGGCTTTACATAGAGATTATTTCTTTATAATTGAGCACTCAGCAGTTACACTGTGGTTTTCATTTTCAAGGTACTTCACCGCTACTAGGGGATTTATACTGCCAGGCTGGTGCTGGGTAAATAGTGATGATTCCCATTGGACCAGCAGGGAAGCAGGGAAAGCTAATGGAATTAGCTCTGGCTGCAGATGGAATCTTGGGCAGAGATGGGATAGAAATTTGGGAAGTCCTGACTCTGCGTAAACCACTTACTGAGCAAAACATCTTTTTCCAGAAATTCCTAGGTGAGTGCTAGGCTTTTGGGTTCGGTTGAGTTCTATTTGGTGGGTCCAGGGATTTTCTTTTTTAAGTCAAAGAAAAATAGAGTCAAGTGTGCTTGTGTTACGACCTTGATTTTATCCTAGGGATAATAACTGACGGTTTAAACTATCCTCTAGTTAAGATTTTTCAAAGAAAATAAATTAACTCCTCACACTGAAAAATCAAGGAACAGCATGATCCCATCTGTAATTTCCCCAGCATGATGTGAGCAAGCTGTTTTATCAAAGGAAAAGAGAATAATTCTGAAGTGGATGATATGGTGCTTCTCAATGGGGTAATGGAAGAGGGCCCTCACATACCAAATGGGGGTGGAGAGATGACTGGAAAGAGAGAAAAGAACTGAGCAAGGTAAACAAATGAGTAATAACAGTAACAAAGGGAGGGATTTCTGGTTCAAGGCATCAATAATTGGTCACCTTCAAGGAGTCGGTCAATCGTATTTATTGAGCGCTTACTGTGTGCTGAACACTGTACTAAGCGCTTGGAAGAGAACAATACAACAGTGGAACAGACACATGCCCTGCCCACCAGGGGCTTATAGTCTAGAGGGGGAGGCAGACATTAATATAAATAAAATTACAGATATATACAGAAGTTCTGTGGGGCTGGGAGGGGGGTTAAATAGAGGGAGCAAATCAAGGCAGTGCAGAAAGGAGTGGGAGAAGAAGAAAGGAGGGCTTAGTCAGGGAAGGCCTCTTGGAGGATATGACCCTTTATTAAGGATGGAACACCTTAGTTGTAGTAGTAATAATAATAATGATAATATAAAAATAAATATGCTGATTAGAATCAGCTTAGCCTAGGGAAAAGAGCCTTCAAAGGACCTGGGTTCTAATTCTGGCTCTGCCACTTGCCAAGCATGAGACCTTAGGCAAGTCGCTTCTCTTCTCTGTGCCTCAGTTTCCTCCTCTGTGAAATCAGGATCAAATACCTGTTCACCCTCCTATATAGACTATGAGCCCCAGGGAGGATAGAGACTGTGCCCTATCTGATGAGCCCATATCTGATTAGCATGCTTAGAACAGTGCTTGACGCATAGAAGATGATTGATTAATGCACTGAAAATAATACCAATAATAACAGTTACGGTATTCGGTAAGCCCTTTCTCTGCCCTAATCATTGTGCTAAGTGCTGAAGTAGATTCATTCACTCATTCAATCGTATTTATTGAGAGCTTACTGTGTGCAGACCACTCTGCTAAGTGCTTGGGAGAGTACAATGCAACAATAAACAAGACTCTTTCCCTGTCCACAATGATCTTACAGTCTGGGGAAGGGGAGGAGGGGAAGCAGACGTTAATATAAATTAATAAATGACAGATATGTCCAAGTGCTTTGGTGCTGGGAGGGGAGAAGAACAAAAGGAGCAAGGTAAAGCTACCAGAGGGAGTGTGAGAAGAGCAGTTGGAGGCTTAGTCAGGGAAGGCCTCTGGAAGGAGATGTGCTGTCAATAAGGCTTTGAAGATGGGGAGAGTAATTGTCTGTGGGATTTGAAGAGGGAGGGCATTCTCGGGTAGAGACAGGACATGGCAGAGGGGTAGACAGCAAGATAGATGAGATGGAGGCACAGTGAGAAGGTTAGCAATAGAGAAGCAAAGTGTGCGGGCTTGGTTGCTGTAGGAGAGTAACGAGGTGAGAGTAGGTGGGGGAAAGATGACTGAGAGCTTTGAAGCCGTTGGTGAGGAGTTTTTTTTTGGTTTTGGGGTGGGGTTTTTTTGTCGTGGAAGTGGATGGGCAACCACTGGAGGTTCTTGAGGAGTGGGGAACATGTCCTGAAAGTTTCTGTAGAGAAATGATCTGGGCGGCAGAGTGAAGTACGGACTGGAGTGGGGAGAGACAGGAGGCTGGGAGGTCAGCAAGATAAAATACAGTGAGCTCAGACACAGTTCCACTTCCATATAAGAAGGCTCACAGTCTAAGATGGGGAGAAAATAGATATTGAATTCCCATTTTACAGATTCATTCATTCAATCGTATTTATTGAGCACTTACTTAAACTTGGAATGTTTAAGGAAATAGATCTCACGTGGGTCAGGAACTGTGATCCATCTGAATGCAGTGTGGCCTAGTGGAAAGAGCACAGGGCTGGACGTCAGGAGATTTTGGTTCTAATCCTAGCTTTGCCATTCATCTGCCCAAGTAATCTTGGACAAATCCCTTAATTTCTCTGTTTCCATTTCCATTTCCTCATCTGTGAAATGGGGATTCAATATCTGTTCTCCCTCCCTCTTAGTCTGTGAACCTCTAAGGGAAAAAAGTCTCTCTTCTCTGATTATCTCTTAACTACCCCAGGGGGTTTGACACAGTTCTTGACACCTTGTAAGCACCCATCAGGATGGACATGATGATTCTTACCTCCAAGAAATCCAGTATGCCAAAATCCAGATAGGTACCGCCAAAACACAAAATGGCTTTGAGAAAGCTTGGGTGTGGCAGATCGTTATGAATCATGTGAAACCAATCAACTTGCAGCTTTCTGCTATTCCCGATGAAAATTTTATAGACCATAGACTTATTGCACTGCTAGTAGAGTTGTATCTCAGAGGGACACTTCTAAGATTTCTCTTGTCGGATTGTTACTTGGCTAATTGGAAAAGCAGCTCAAATAACATCATTCTTTAATCTCTATTGATCTCCTTAAAACAATGGCTATTTAACTGATAACAAACCCTCTTAAATGAGCCTATTAGCTACCTTTTAACTGAGATTCTCTTCACCCTATAAAGCTGTTCGCCAAATCTACCTTCGTTTAGCCGGCACCTTTAAGTGGTGTGAACCTCTCCCTTATTCTCAAGGATGCTTTAACCAGTTTCTTCTGAGATAATAATGGTAGTGGTGATATTTGTTAAGTACTTACTTTGTACCAACACTCTGGTAAATGTTGGGGTAGAATCTGATCAGTCCATGTCCCACAAGAAGCTCCCAGTTCTAAGTGGGAGGGAGAATGGGTGTTGAATCTCCATTTTACAGATAAGGAAACTGAGGCACAAAGAAGTTAAGAGCTTTGCCTAAGGTCACACTTGCCTAAGAGCACAAATTAGAACTCCCACACCCCTCTCACCTGTTTTAAAACCATAGAACATTAGAGCCTCATTGTTCCCTGATTCATAGGAATGTGGTCAGCAGCATTTTAAAAGTTCAACCAGAAAGGTGGTAATATTTATTTATTAAGCACCTTCTTGGTGCAGCATAACATACAAGTCATTTGGGAAATTCATTATAAAGGGAAGTGTGTTCTGCCTAGAAGGAATGTTCTAATAGAACATCTTGGCAACACACTGGATTGAATTTAAAGAGGCAAAACAGGTCTGCCTTGGGAAGCCAACTCTGCAGTAATGAGTCATATCTCTCCTGTCCTCATCAGAAGGTGGTGAGCACCTGCTGTCTGCCAAGCCCTGTCTTTGGCACTTCAGGATACACAATAGAAGTGGAAGACACAGACCAACCACCCCTAGAGGTGATGAGTTTATAATTACCTCTTACTCTCAAAAAGTCAGTGGAACAATGTGGTAAGAATCGAAAAACTGTCTCCTTTCTAAAACATTTAATTTTTTTCCATTTTTCTTTAATATCCAAAAATCACTACGCCATTTGGACTCGTGCTCTGGGACACCTTATTTTCTGATTTGTGTTGTCCATTCTTTATTGTGTCCTGTGATGAAAACTTGTATGCAAATCCAAAATTCTAAAATTCAGAACACTTCTGCTCAGGCAGATAAATTACAATTTAGCACTTTGGCAGCGTGAGGTTTTAGTTGTAGTGCATCCTGCCCTCAAGGAATAACATAGATTCCCTGGAAGCGGATGGGGCCCTTTTTCCACCATTTGCAGCAACCTTGGTTGACCAAGGAGAAACTAAGGTTCATAGGAATTTTTCCTCAATCTGCTGTTGTCCTCATCTGATTCACATTAGGCAGGCTCACTGTGCCCCTGAGAAAACATTTAACCTGAACAGATGGGCTTCTATAGGTGAGTTGTCTGGGGATTTTATGACATCTTGAGGATCTTAATATCTCTTTGAGGTAAAATAAGAAATGACTTCATGATTTCCTTAGTCTAAAGTGAGGTCCTGTAATCTCCATAAAACCAGAAATATCTTGATATTTGATGGTTCAATCACAGAATTGTTTCCTAAGGCTACTCAGTTCTTCAGGTCAACCTTTGTAAGAAAATAGACAGTATACAATCCCCTATGAACTCTGGATCCTTCCCCTTTATTTTGAGACTCTTTTGCCCTTAAAATCCTTCTTAAAATCCATTTTGCCTCCTCTCCATTTCACTCCATTTCATTGCCTTCCCTTCCTAAATCTCTCCCTTCACTCATCCCTTTCAATCAATCAATGACATTTATTGATCTGTTACCGAACACAGAGCACTGTACTGAACACTTAGAAGAGCGCAATGCCATACGGTTGAAAGGCATGTTCTCTACCCACAAGGAGCTTACAATCTAGAGGAGGAGCTGGACATTAAAATAAATTACAGACATGTACATAAGTGCTGTGGGAATCTGTGCTTATCTGCTAATGATCTCTAAGGCTGAGGGTGGGGTGAATATCAAGTGCTTAAGTCAATCCATCAATCAGTGGTATTTATTGAGAGCTACAGTGTGTAGAGCACTGTGCTAAGAGCTTGGGATAGTACAATACAACAATATAACGGACACATCCCCTTCCTACAATGCTCTTGCAATCTAGAAGGGGAGACAGACATTAATATAAGTAAATTATAGATATGTATATAAGTGCTGTGGGGGGTTGAATAAAAGAGAGCAAGCCTGGGAGATGCAGAAAAGTGTGGAAGAAGAGCGAATCAGGGCTTTGTTAGGGAAGGTCTCATGGAGGAGATTTGCCTTCAAGAAGGCTTTGAAGGTGGGGAAAGTAATTGTCTGTCAGATATGAAAAGGGAGGACGTTCCAGGCCAGGAGCAGGATGTAGACAAGAAGCCAGTGGTGAGATAGATGAGATAGAGATACAGTGAGCAGGTTGGCATTAGAGGAGTACACTGTATGGCTGAGTTGTAGCAGGACAGTAGCGAGGTGAGGTAGGAGGGGGCAAGATGGTTGAGTGCTTCCAAGTCAGTGGTAAGAAGTTTCTGTTTGATGTGGAGGTATATGGGCAACAACCAGAGGTTTTTGAGGAGTGGGGAAATATGGACTGAGTGTTTTTGTAGAAAAAATAATCTGGAGATATGATTTTAGCAAAGCTTTGAAGGTGAAGAGCGTGATGGTCTATTGTATGTGATGGTCTATTGATCTCCAGGCCAAAAGAATGATAAGCGTAAGGAGTAGGTGCCAGATAGACAAACTTGAGATAGAGTAGGTTTGAATTAGAAGAGCTAAATGTGTGGGCTGGATTGTACTAGAAAATCAGCGAGGGAAGGTTTCTACCCAGTGGGAGAGCTTTAAACCCAGTGGTTAGGAGTTTCTGTTTTCTGAGTTAGATGGGTAAGCTTTGGAGGTTTTTGCGGTGTGGGGAGACATGGGCCAAACTATTTTCAGGAAAATGATCTGATCATCCAAGTCAAGTGTGGACTGAAGTGGGGGAGGTCAGTAAGGAGGCTGAGGCCATAACTGAGGTGGAATAGGATCCTTGGATCAATGTAGTAGCAGCTTCAATAGAGAGGAAAGATTCTCGATATTTGTGAAGGTAAAAATGATAGGAGTTGGGGACAGATTGAAAATGTGGGTTGAATAAGTATGATGAGTCAAGGATAATGTCAAGGTAATGGGCTTGTGAGACAGGGAGGTTGGTGGTGGTGTCAAAATTACGGTAAAGGCAGGGGGAGGATACGATTAGGGTGGGAAGATGAGGTGTTCTGTTTTGGGTAGGTCAAGTGTGAGATGTCAGCAGACATCCAAGTAGAGGTGTTGCAAAAGCAGGAAGAAATGCAAGACTGCAGGAAGGAGAGAAGTCAGGATTAGGGAAGTAGATTTGGGAATCATCCATGGTGAGATTCTAGTTAAAGCCATGGGAATGAATGAGTTACACTTACAACAGAAGAATTGGCTTTATAGCATGGATGAGCTTTGGTAGGATTGGTGGACATTTTGCGTGGTGGGAAACATATTTGCAGGCCTGCAAAGCAGAGTGTTGAAAGTCTTCTTCCTGGAGTTGAGGACTTGGCCTCTGACATCAAAAAATGAGAACCCAGATGACTCGTTGGGAATTCAGTTTTTATCAGCTAGGTGCATTTGCTCTGCATTTTAAGCAGGTGTTGAATGGCAGCGGTCGACACGACAGGGTCGATGTTTCCCATGTGTCTTAAACACTAGTATTTATTAAACAACTTCTCTATGCAGAGCACTCTAGTGATCCTATATGGCCCCTCAGCTCAAGGAAGTTTGGAACTAATGGGGGAGACAAGAGATATATTCAGACTACAATCAATCATACTTTTTGAGTACTTATTAATACTTACTAAGCACTTGGGAGAGTATAATATAACAGAATTAACAGACACATTCCCTGCCCATAACAAGCTTTCAATCTGGAGGGAGGAACAGACGTAATAATAAGTCTGCTATGACATAATGAGCTTGCAATAATCAGGTTTGCCTTAATCAGGGGATGCTGACCAGAGGCAGGGCTACAAGGAAAGGAGGATGTGAAAGTCTCTTCTTTTGGAAGTGATTCATCAGATTACTGTAAGGCATAGTTTTTCAGTCCTTGCCCTTCCACTGCAGATATGAACAACAGAAACCTGGCAATTAATCAGTTCCACCCACTCTTTTCCAGGCTGATGAGACCATTCTATAAACAGGTGTCGTAAATGTTAAGGTGTCAGAATGAAATGGTATTCATTCGTTTCCACTGAAAGTAGATGAACTAATGAGACAGATTGTTATCCCTGTGACCCAAAGTCTACTCAAACATGGCAAGGGTTGGAATGGGAGAGTCCATGTCCGTTACCAGGAATTGTGAGTAATGCACATGGAACAGCATTTTTACTCTACTACTCTTTCAGGTCTTAAAAAAGGATCTGGGTTCTCTGATAATAGATGATTTAAAAGGAAGATTGTAAGAGTCTTGAGGGCTGATTCGTGCTTAATTGTTTTCTTGTACTCTCCCAAGCATTTAGTATAACGCTCTGTACACAGTACCATGGATTTATTTATAGGTAAGGAGAGGACAACGTGGGTAAAGGTGCTGCATTTTTCAGGTTATCTCAATTTTAGTGGCTACTGGAAAGGGCATGCTTTTTGGAAACTGCTAGCTTTTTATTTTGTTTTGTTTTTCCAGTGAGGTCCCTAATTTATTTGATTGTTAGTTCTTGCTGGGGAGTGAGGGGGAAGAGATAGGCACTTTTTGACAGGAAATTTTAATGTTTTGGTGTTTGGCTCAAATCAAACTTTTAAGTAGCAGCACAGCTCTCATGAATATCACCCAGGAAGACAGGACTGGAATTTTGGGATGCTTGCCACTTAGTAAGCCCTTAGCAAGAAAATACCACAATGACACTCTGTTAAGTCTAATGCAAGCACATTGATCTAAGAGAGTGTGTTCAGTGTTTTCCATCTTCCATTCCTGTTCTCTTTCCCTTTCTCTCACTGCCTCTCAGGGGGGACTCTCCAAAGAGTCCAGCCTGGTTGTTGGGTGGAAGAAGGGAGAAAGAAGAGAGAGCAACACAGAGTCTCAAAAATCTTGAGAATCAGATGTCAGTCAAGCACTTCTAGCCAGTCAAGCACTGCTAGGGCAGAATCTCAGAATATATTTGCACTAGCTAGACCTGATGTTTTTTGTTGTTTGTTTGTTTATGGTATTTGTTGAGCACGTACTATATGCCAGGCACTGTACTAAGTGCTGGGTTAGATACAAGCAACTCAGGTTGGACACAGTCCCTGATCCACATGGAACATACAGTCTTAATTCTCATTTTACAGATGAGATAACTGAGGCACAGAGGAAGCCAGGTCCTCTGACTCCCAGGCCAGAGTTCTTTCCACTAAGGCACGCTACTTCTTTGCTTACTGTTTCCTTGCTTCCTTTGATTTTTTGATTTTTGATTTTCTTTGCTTTCGATTTCCACTGTGATTAAAAGCAGTGTGGCTTAATGGGAAGAGCACGGGCTTGGGAGTCAGAGGACGTGGGTTCTAATCCCATCTCTGACACTTGTCTTCTATGTGACCTTGGGCAAGTCACTTAACTTCTCTTTGCTTCAGTTACTTCATCTGTAAAATGGGAATTGCTAATGTTGGTATTTGTTAAGTGCTTACTATGTGCAGAGCACTGTTCTAAGCGCTGGGGTAGATACAGGGTAATCAGGTTGTCCCACATGAGGCTCACAGTTAATCCCCATTTTACAGATGAGATAACTGAGGCACAGAGAAGTGAAGTGACTTGCCCACAGTCACACAGCTGACAAGTGGCAGAGCTGGGATTTGAACCCATGACCTCTGACTCCAAAGCCCGGGCTCTTTCCACTAAGCCACTCTTAAGATTATGAGCCCCATGTGGAATGACCTGATTACGTTGTATCTAGCCCCATGCTTAGAACAGTGTTTGGCACATAGAGCTTAGTGAATACCATAATAATTGTTATCATTATCATTACTCTTGATTGAGCAGCTGATTATTGACCTATAATCATATTCATATTAATAACCATCTTCCCCACTAGACTGTAAGCTCATTATGAGAAGGTCGTGTGTCTGCTAACTCTCCCGTACTCTTCCAAGCGCTTAGAACAGTGCTCTGCATCTAGTAAGCATTCAGTAGATACCACTGATTGACTGCTGATCTGTAATAGAAAGGAGCAGAATAAAATTATCCAAATATTAGCTGGCAATATATGAGAGATTACAAGGCAGACACACTCAATCAGTCAGTCAAATCAATGCTATTTATCGAGTGTTTCCAAACTATGGTATTTGTTAAGCGCTTGCTATGTGCCAGGAACTGTTCTAAGCACTGGGGAAGAATACAAGCAGATCAGGCTGGACACAGTTCTTGTCCCACATCGGACTCACAGCCATAATTTTCATTTTGCAGATGAGATAACTGAGGCACAGAGAAGTCAAGTGACTTGTCCAAGGTCACACAGCAGACAAGTGGTAGTGCTAGGATTAGAACCCATGAACTTCTAACTCTCTGGCTCAGGCTCTATCCACTAGGCCATGCTGCTTACAGTGTTCAGAACACTGTACTAAGCACTTGGGAGAGTACAATACAACAGAGTTGGTAGACATATTCCCTGCTAAAAGGGGAGACAGACATTGATATAATTGAATATATTACAGATATGTACATAAGTGTCGTGGGGCTGAGGGTGGGGTGAATGCCAAGAGCCCAAAGGGTGCAGATCCAAGTCCATAGATGAATCAGAACGGAAAGGGAATGGGGAAAACAGGAGTTAATCTGGAAAGGCGTCTTGGAGGAACTGTGATCTTAATAATGCTTCTAAGGTGGGGAGAGTGGTGGTCCGGTGCATATGGAGAGGGAGGGAATTCCAGGCCAGAGGGAGAATGTGGGAAAGGGGTTGGTGGCGAGATAGAAGGGATCAGGGCACAGGGAGCAAGCTGGTGTTACGGGACTGAAGTGCGCGGGCTGGGCTGTAGTATGAGATCAGGGAGGAAAATTGGGAAGGGGCAAGCTGATTGAATGATTTAAAGCCAATGGTAAGGAGTGTCTTTTTCATATGGTGTCCGATGGGATACCATTGGAGGTTCTTGAGGAATGGGGAGATGAGGATGAAATGGTTTAATAGATTCAAAAAAACACTCAGACTCCATGAAATGTTGTTACCTGCCATGAATTTTGCCCTAGGCAGACATAGATCCACCAGTAAAATGCAATTAAGGAATTTAAGCGATTTATAGGTTTCAGTGAGAACTGCATTCTCTCTTCAATTCCTTCCTCCTTCGATGCATCATGGGACTTCAGATAAGTGACTTAATCTCTCTGCACCTGGGTTTCTCCACCTGCAAAGCATGGCTGCCCATAATTGCCAATGACCAAACCACAAGGTCGGTATGAAAAAAAGAATGCTGAATCACGGTTTAAAGTCTGCAAAATTTGGTGCATGTAGTCAAGAATAGCAGTTGTAGAAAACAAGTAACATTTGGGGATCTTATAGTGTTTTTTCCTTTGCTTCACAAATCTTCACTCATTCTTTTAGATCCTGAGAACATTTCTGATTATAATAATCATTCATTCCTAAATATCAATCAGTGTATTTACTGAACACCAAAGGTGCACGAAGCACTTGGGAGAAGACAGTAAATGTAAACAATATGCTCCTTACCCAGAGGAATAAGCCTAAGGAGACATTCTATGTGTCTCAAGCCCTCTAATCACCAAACGGAGCTGTCTTTCCTGTGTGATAACACCACCAGTCGCTGGAGATTAGTGCTGGGAATTTCAACAGCTGCATACTTGCCTGAAGCGATCATGCAGAAGGAAAGTTCTAGGCCCATCTATGGAAGTAGATCTACAAGGTGGGCGGTGTGATGGGGAGACCAATACTCACCTCTCCGTCAGGAGTGAACAGACCTCTGAGGTTGAGAGTGGGAAGTTGTGTCAAGTGCTCAAGTAGAAAGAGATGGGCCTAGGGGTCAGAAGTCCTGGGTTCCACTCCCCGTTCTGCCTGCTGGTTGACCTGGGGTAAGTGAAGCAACTTCTGTGTGCCTCAGTTTCCTTATCTGAATAAATTACTAGCCTTCCTCTCCCTTAGATAGTGAGCCCCATGGGCAACAGAGATTAGGCCCGACCTAACTTTCTAGTATCCATTCCAGTGCTTAGCACAGTGCTCGGAGCTTAGTAAGTGCTTAATGAATCCCGGGGTTGAGCTGAGATGCTAAGCATCTAGAGTAGGCGAAGCACTACCTGAAGAGATGGGGGAGTAACGATTCTGAGGGAGGAGGCGGAATGGCTTCTTGCAACATATCTCATTTAGGAAGTCGGTTTTATAAATGGGCAGTTGACAGTTGGAAGGAACCACAAACTGCCTTAAAATGAAGCACTGATGCATCTGGCGGCTGCTTTAACCTCTCTTCCAAATCAAATCCAGAGAGCCCAGGGGGCATTTATTGGCTCCCAAATGATGATGGATTTTCCTTCCACACAAGACACTGTTGATCGGTTTTTCTACCATCACTGCCAACTTGAGAGAAAAGAGCACACACATTCACACATATACACATATTCAAGTACGTGCATGCCGCTGACTTCATAGGAATGGAGAAGCAGCGTGGCCTAGTGGATAGCGCATAGGCCTGGGAGTCAGAAGTACCTGGGTTCTAATACCAGCTCTGCCACCTGTCTGCTGGGTGACCTTAGGCAAGTCACTTCACTTCTCTGTACCTCAGTTACCTCATCTGTAAAATGGGGATTAAAATGGGGACACAGACTGTGTCCAACCTGATTAGCTCGTATCTACCTAAGTGGTTAGTACACTGCTTGGCACATAGTAAGGGCTTAACAAATACCATTAAAAATGAGTAGGCTAGTCAAAATTCAGTACTTGACAGTTGACCAAAAACAAATGAATAAATAACCCCTGTTGTGAGAGAGACAGGGAGCTGAGTATCCTATTCTTGATCTCTTTAGTACCGTTGGTACAAATCCATAACTCCAGCTAGCAGAGATGATTTTAGAAACGTGGGAAGGAGAAGGGGAGAGGGTGGGAGGAAATCAATCAGTTATAATTACAGAGCACTTACTGTGTGACGAAGCCTATGCTAAGTGTTTGGGGGAATATACTATAACAGAGTTTTTTAGACATGTTCCCTGCCCACAGTGAGTTTACTGTCTAGAAGGGGAGGCAGACAGTAATATAAATAAATAAATTAAGTATATGTACAAAAAGGTCTGTGGGGCTGAGGGAGGGGTGAATAAAGGGTTCAAATCCAAGCACAAGGGTGATGCAGGTGATGCAGAAGGGAGTGGGAAAAAGATGAAATGAGGACTTAGTTGGGGAAGAAGGAAAGGGTGGGGGCCGGGAGAGGGAGAAGGGAATGGTACACCTTCAGAGAACCTGGCCGATTTGTCTAGAAGGAGAAGGGAATGGTACACCTTCAGAGAACCTGGCCGATTTGTCTACTCATCTGCTCAGAGCAGATGCTCACATCCCCAGTACTTTAGGAGAAGCAGCATATACTAACGGCAAAAACACAGGCCTAGGAGTCAGATAACCTGAGTTCTAAACCCAGCTCGACCACTTGTCTGCTGTTTGAGACCTTGGGTAAGTCACTTTACCTCTCTGTGCAAGTTTCCTCATCTGTAAAATGGAGATCCAACACCTATCCACTCTCCTACTTAAACTGTGGGATAGTGACGGTGTCCCACCTGATTATTTTGTATCTCCCCCAGTGATAATAATAATAATAATAATAATAATAATACTGGTTACATGCTTACTGTGTGCCAAGTTCTGTTCTTCATAGAGTGCTTGGCACACGGTGCTTGACGAATACTAATAATTATGATGATGATTATCATTAGACATTCATTTGTATTTGAAAAGCTGGGGCCTGCTCATAGTGCTTTACACCTCTCTGAACCCTGGACCGCTAAAGCTGGGAGAGACCTGGATAGGTCATGTGATCCTGCCCCCTCAGAGGGGTGAATGACTTTGCCCTCGGACAGTGACCGGTAGTTTGAGAGGATGAGGGGAAAGGGAAGGGCAGCTCCCTCATAGTCTCTCCACCCCGCTCCTCGATCACCTCAGCTTGGGCAGGGAATGTGTCCATTAAATTGTTTTATCATACTCTCTCAAGCGCCTTTTACAGTGCTCAGTACACAGTAAGCACTTAATAAATGCGATTGAATGAATGAATGTCCAGGAAGGGCAGAGTTCACATTTTAGAGCTTACTTTCATCGGGGAATGTGTCTGCCAGTTCTGTTATATTGGGAAAATGATGGTGTTTGTTAAGCGCTTACTATGTTTCAAACATTGTTCTAAGCACTAGGGTAGATATAAGGTCATCTGGTTGGACACACTCCTTGTCCCCACATGGGACCCCATTTTACAAATGAGGGAACTGAGGCCCAGAGAAGTGAAGTGATTTGCCCAAAGACACAGAACAGGAGAGTGGCAGAGTTGGGACTAGAACCCAGGTCCTTCTGACTCCCAGGCCTGTGCTCTATCCACTAGGCCATGGTGCTTCCTAAGCTTTCCAAGATATTATACTCTCCCAATCGCTTAATACAGCTTTCTGCACACAGTAAGCACTCATTAAATAAGTAACATTGATTGATTGATTTACTGAGGGGAGAGGACCAGCAATAAGCAGGGTCTTCATCGCCCCTCCCCAAACTCAGTACCAGGAGGCAGAGTAGAGTTAAAATCTTTACAGGCCGGGAAAGAATCCCAGAAGCAGATTTAACCAAAAGCCCTAAAGCCAACCCCAAGCTAATCTAAAATTTTCTCCGAGAATGATATTTGGGCCTAGGGATTGGGGAAAAGGTGTAAAATAGTGCCTCTGATTAGTCTTCTCTCGAAAAGGATTTATCCCACGGCGTGTAACCCGATATTATTTAAACACAGAAAACACAAAATAGATCACCATGAAATCATACAACGGCTAGCTTTACAGCAGTATATGTGGAGAAATAATTGTACCCATGCTGGCAGGCAGACAAGCCAAGTTACACCCGCTGAAGAAGCTTTTAAAATGCAATACACCGCCTACATCGGGAGCTCAGCTCTGATGCCGTGTAAGCCCCACTCCTGTGACATTTAAGGTCCAGCTCTGAATTTAAACGGAAATTAATAGGTGGGAATGATCTACTGAATAAACTGGGACCCAAGAACTCCCTAGTCTATGTTGCTTCTTCTCCGATAAAGTGGGGATTCTCAGGTTGGCAGCTCAGAGCAATCATCCCCACCAGTCTCTGTAGCATGGAATCACCAACTCCCTTCTCTGAGAAGCCCTTACACTCCCGGGCCAGAGGAGCATTGGGACGGGGGCCTGGAATTGGAGAAAAATTGAAGACAAGTAATTCCCATATGTTCCTTTACCCTGTAAGATCATTTTTTCTTTGTTTTTGTGTTTTTATGTTATTTATTAAGCACTGTACCAGACACTGTATTAAGTGCTGGAAGACCACGGGTCTGGAACTCAGAAGGACCTGGGTTCTAATCCCAGATCCTCCACTTGTCTCCTGCGTGACCTTGGGAAAATCACTTCACTTCTCTGGGCCTCAGTTACCTCATCTGTAAAATGGGGGATTAAGACTGTGAGCCCCATGTAGGACAGGGACTGTGTCCAACCCAATTGCCTTGTATCTACCCAGTGTTTGGTACAGTGCCTAGCACATAGTATGTGCTTAACAAACACCACAATTATTAATTACTAGTAGACACAAGCTATTCAAGTTGGACCCAGTTCAAGTGATTTTCCCAAGGTCACACAGGAGACAAGTGGAGGAGCTTGTGAAGGCCCAAGGTCACATAATAGACATGTGGCCGAGCAAGGATTAGAACCCATGTCCTCTGACTCCCAGGTCCAGGCTCTTTCCACTAGGCCACACTGGTGTCAACCAACTCGTTATATTGTACTCTTCCAAGCATTTAGTACAGCATCTTATACAGAGTAAGCACTCAATACAAATCACTCATTGATCGTTCCAATTTGTACATACCAAGCAAGCTGAGGCGAGGTGATTGTATTCACTGAAGACAAGGATGCAATCACAATCCTACTGTCTCATGTTGCCAGGCAATCAATCTACAATATTTAAGGAGTGTCCCATGAAGGCTGTAGTTTCTTGAACATTGGAAGAAGGAGGCCCTTGGCATTGTGTTTTTTTTTTGTTGTTTTGTTCTATGGTACTTGATAGGCAGTTATTATGTGTCAGGGACTGTTTAAAGCTAATCAGGTTGGACACAGTCCCTGTACCACAAGGGCATCACGGTCTTAGTCCTCATTTTACAGGTGAGGTAACTGAGGCACAGAGAAGTTAAGTGACATGCCCACGGTCACACAGCAGACAAGTGGAACTGGGATTAGAACCCAGGTCCTTCTGACTCCCAGCTCCTTGCTCTATTCACTTGGCCACGCTGCTTCTCTGGTTTGGCCAGTCAGAAGGAGGACAGAGGAACTTGATCCGGCCAATGACTCAGAGGTGAGAGAATTATGTATGGGAGATTGGGTAATTTGGGCTTGAACTGAGATGTAACAAGAAGAATGTTAGGAACAGAAAACAACCTGCCCTCCTTCACCTTCCACCAGTGCAGGCTTGGAAGTTCATGGTCATCATCAGTGATATTCATTCATTCGTTCATTCAATAGTATTTATTGAGCGCTTACTATGTGCAAAGCAATGTACTGAGCCCTTGGAATGTAAATTCGGCAACAGATAGGGATAATCTCTGCCCAATGACGGGCTTACAATCTAATTGGGGGAGACAGAAGGACAAAAACAAGATAACATAATGACGATAAATAGAATCAAGGGGATGTACATCTCATTAACAAAATAAATAGGATCATAAAAATCTATACAAATGAGCACAGGGCTGAGGGGAAGGGAAGGGAGAGGGGGAAGAGCAGAGGGAAAGGGGGCTTAGCTGAGGGGAGGTGAAGGGGGAAGGGGGAGGAGCAGAGGTTGGAGGGGGAGCAGAGAAGGAGCAGAGAGAGCAGAGGGAAAAGGGGAAGCTCAGTGTGGGAAGGCCTCTTGGAGGAGGCGAGCTCTCAGTAGGGCTTGGAAGAGGGGAAGAGAGTTTGGCGGATGTGAGGATGGAGGGCATTCCAGGACAGCGGTAGGAGGTGGGCCGGAGGTCGACAGTGGGATAGGCAGGAAAGGGGGACGGTGAGGAGGTGAACGGCAGAGGAGCAGAGCCAACGGGGTGGGCAGTAGAAAGAGAGAAGGGAGGTGAGGTAGGAGGGGGCAAGGTGATGGAGAGCCTGCACCAAGCACTTGGGAGAGTACAATGGAACACAAGCAGACTTTTCCAAATGGACTGTGAAGGTTCTCTCGGTTCAGAACCAAGCAAGTTGAGCATGAGAGAAATACCAAAGGAGAAGTTTGGAATGTTATTACTGCTGAACCCTGGAAGGCTAAGGTTATAGGACATACAGCTCTAGACTGTAAGTTGGTTGTGGGAAGATGCACTTGTCTTCCAGCTCCGTTGTACTGTATCTCCCAAGCGCTTAATACAGTGCTCTGCGCATAGTAAGCACTCAGTAAATACCACTGATTGATGCAGTATTGTCTTTGGATCTGAAAGCACATTCACGTTTTATTATTATTACTACTACTACTAATAAATAATAAGTATGGTATTTGTTAAGTGCTTACTATGTGCCAGGTACTGTTCTAAGCACTGGGGTAGATACAAGATAATTGTGTTGGATACCATCCCTGTCCCACACAGGGCTCACAGTCTTAATCCCCATTTTACAGATGAGGGAACTGAGGCACAGAGAAGTGACTTTCCCAAGGTCAAACAGCAGAGAAGTAGCAGAGCCGGGATTAGAACCCATGACCTTCTGACTCTCAGGCCTGTGCTCTATCCACTGGGCCGTGTTTATATACCCGGGACCTGAAGAAATGTCTTTGAAGAGTGCTGTTTAGTAGCACCCAGTTTGAGCATTCCAATAGAAGACATGTGAGGACATAAAGCACTAGTCACTTCATCTCTGAGGCTTGAGCTTCCTCCAGATCCAAGACGTACCCAAAATTAGAACCCCCACCAAACTCCCTCCCCATGAAGAAATTGTTTTTTTCAATATAATTGTCTTGGACTTTAGTCTCTTCAGCAAAGCACTGCCTATTTGAAAAGCTTCAAACTCATCAATTTGGTGTTTATGTGGTAGGAAAAATCTGTCACAGAAGAGCTGAAGGTTAAATCTCTAAAGTTACACTTGAGTTACAGTAGCTTAGGCTGTTCGATGAGGTGTAACCTTCAATTCCCAAACAAAATGGGGGAGACCAGGAAGTACAAATTAAGATCCCGTGTATGAATCAAAGCTGTTCTTTCATTCTGTTTTAATATGCCAGCCACAGTCTGGCTGTTTATACAATTAGGTTTAATTAATCACAGTCCCCCTGTTTAGTGAAATACCGTGATTGGTGCAGTAATTAAAGAGTAGCAGCGTAAAAGGAAAGGTCATTTTAAGTGGGATCAGGTGGTCAGGAGGCTGTATTCATAGTCAGCCAAGTTGGGATTGGGAAAAATAAATGTTACAGAGTGAGAACTGTGGAAAAGAAGGTTTCAGGTATTGTCCTACTCTATAGTCTACTCTATAGCCCTACCCTGTCCTCCGTCATGCCCCTCCCCACTTCCCCCCATACCCTCCTCCACCTCCCACCATACCCTTTCCACTATCAACTGTGCCCTCCTCCATCTTCCACCACATCTTCTCCACCTCCCACCACGTCCTTCTTTACCTACTGCCTTCCCTTCCTGCACCTCACATCGAGCCCTCTTCTACCTCCCCTCATGCCTTCCTCCACCTCCCACCATGCCTACTCCACCCCCGCCATATCCTCCACCATTACCTCTTCTACCTCCTGCCATTGCCCCCTCCACCTCTCACCATGTCCTACACCACCTTTGTCATGTTCTTCTCTAATCCCAGCTCCGCCACTTGACTTCTCTATGCCTCAGTTACCTCGTCTGTCAAATGGGGATTAAGACTGTGTGCCCCACATGGGACAACTTGATTACACTGCATCAACTCCAGCGCTTAGAACAGTGCTTGGCACATAGTAAGCGCTTTACAAATACCATCATCATCACTTCCTGCCATGCTCTTCTCCACCTCCTGAGAATACAATAGAGTACTGAGTTATTTTATCTGTAATTTCTTTATATTAATGTCTGTCTCCCCCTCTAGACTGTAAGTGTATTCTGGGTAGGGAACGTGTCTACCAACTCTGTTATATTGTACTCTCCCCAGAGCTTACAGTACAGCACTGTGCCCACAGTAAGCACTCCAATATGATTGATTAGATTTGATTTGATCAGAATCGAGTTAGAGATGATTCCTGCCCTCAAGGAGCTTGCGATCTAGGTGGAGGAGACAGGCAGCAACACGATTTCCAGAGAGGATGAAGAAAGAAAAAGGTATAAGGTATGTGAACTAATCACCTCTCAGGGTCGCACCTGGAAAGTTTCCAGAACTCTACCAGTCTCGACTACAGGAGGAAGAGTCAAGCAGAGGCCTACCCATTCCATTCTTAGCTTGGGCAGTGACTAGTGATTGGAAGGAAATATGCTACAAGTCAAAACTCACCTATGCTGGGCAGCAGAGGCATGGGAGAGAGTCAAGGGCGGAGACTCGGGTTTACTACGTGGAAGGAGACAACGGTAAATAACTTCCGTATTTTCACCAAGAAAGCTCTGTGGATCCACTACCAGAACGATTGTGGATGGAGGTGGGGCATGGTGGGAGAGATGTGTCCATGGCATCGCTATGGGTCAGACACGACTCGACAGCAAAAGACAACGTGTGAAGTAATGCTGACGTCAAGGGAGGTGAAAGATATGTACAAAAGTGCCACGTGGGTTGTGAGTACTTTAGTGTTTACATGGTGCGGACATGGTAAAGTGGCCTTTAGAGAGCAATAACCTAGGCATGGAGGAAACTGCTCAAGAAGCCAGATGGGAAATCCGTGGCTGATTTCCGTCTCCCAGCGATAAAGAATGTCGTTAAGCACCACTGCTCAGAAGACTTCAGCTCAATCCTGGAAGCTGCTGAATATGCCATCTGTGAGTCTTCGGAAAAGCCCGCTGGCTGTTTTGATCCGATTTTCTCCCTCAGTTGTATTTGCAAACCATCAGCCGGTTTGCAGAAATGTCGACATTCGGCAGTGACCCATGAGACATCGGGGCACTGGCCCAGATGGAACCGGGAGCGTCGAGAAACTGGATAGAGCCAGTGAGGACAAAGCCAGGTTGTGGACTGCTTGTTAGTGGGCGGTGTGACTGCCTTTAGCTGTGTGAGACAAAAGCGGAAGACCAGGGAAATGTCATTCCGAAATCATCAGGAAAGGAAAGCAGAAAACAGATGTCTAGGAGAAGTCTGAGACTTTGAATGTTTTTCTTTTTACAAAAACAGCATGATTCATGTTCTGTTTCATTAGCTTGTTCAGAGATCGATAGCTTGCTTTTGTAGAGGAATTGAACAAACCTTTGAGAAGCAGTGTGGCCCAGTTGAAAAATCATGAGCGTGGGAGCCGGGCTCTGCCATTTGCTTACTGCATGGCCTCATACAAGTCATTGAACTTCTCCATGCCTCAATTTCCTCATCTGTAAAATGGGGATTCAATACCTGTTCCCCCTTCTACTTTAGAGTGTGAGCTCCACATAGGACAGTATCCGACCTGATTAATTTGTATCCACCTCTGCGCTTAGTATAGTGTTTTACATTGTCAATCATATTTATTGAGTGTGTACAGTGTGCAGAAAGCACTTGGGAGAGTACAGTACAACAGAAAATGGACACATTCCCTGCCCATAGCAAACTTACTGTCTGGCATTTACATTCCACAAATGTTATTGTCATTATTAGAAAAAATAATATGTAGTTTTATGAAAAAATATCAAATGAGCATTGACCTACACAAATCTACTTAGAAGTTTGGAGAAGAAAGGGTTCAAGCCAGTCCTTGAAAATGTAGATTTATTCAAATTACCAGAGCCTGTGGCAGGCACATTAGGGCACTTCAAGCCTTGGCAAGGGGTAGTGCAGAATCACTGGTCGTTATTTTGGAACATTCCAGGGGATCGGACTAATAGCCTCTGACCAGAAAAGGGTAGCTGTGGTTCTATCTTTAAGGAGGATAAAAAGGAAAACTGGTAATTATCGACCAATCAGCCTAATGGCAATACCGGGGAGGATTTAGAACAAATAGTCAAGAAATCAATTACTCTCACTTTGTGTAAAGTATCATAGATCAATCCATCAGTTCATCAGTGGTATTCATCTAGTTGGTCAGTAGTATTTATCGAACACTTTACTGTGTGCGGAGCACTGTACTAAGCTAGTGCTGACTGTGTATTCTGTACTGTTCTAGGCTCTTTGAAAAGTACGGTACGACGGAGTTAATAGATGTGATCCTTGCCCACAATGAGCTTACGTTCAGCTACGGGCATGCAGACGGACATTAAATTAGTCGATCAAATGATCAATCAATTGTATTTACTGAGCACTTACTGAGTGCAGAACACCATACTAAGCACCCGGGAGAGTACAATATAACAGAGCTGGTAGGTATGTTCCCTGCCCTTGAGGACCTTATAATCTAGAAAGCGAGAGGGAGACATTACAATAAATAGAAACATAAGTACAAAATAGATATGTGAGCCCGTTGTGGGCAGGAATTGTCTCTGTGTGTTGCCGAATTGTATTTCCTAAGCACTTAGTACAGTGCTCTGCTCACAGTAAGCGCTCAGTAAATATGATTGAATGAATATGTACTTAAGTGCTGTGGGGCTAAGGGTGGGGCAAATAAAAGAGTACAGTTCCACGTGCAAGAGTGATGCAGGAGGGAGTAGGGGAAATGAGTGCTTAGTCATGGAAGGCTTCTTGGAGGGGATGTGATTTTAGGAGAGTTTTGAAGATGGGGAGAGTGGTGGACTGTCAGATAATAATAATAATTAGGGTATTTGTTAAATGCTTACTATGTACCAGGGAAAGTACTAAGCGCTGGGGTGGATAAAAGCAAATCGGGTTGGACACAGTCTCTGTCCTACTTGGGGCTCACAATCTCAATCCCCAATTTACAGATGAGGTAACTGAGTCTCAGAGAAGTGAAATGACTTGACCAAGGTCATACGGCAGCCGAGTTGAGATTAGAACCCTTGTTCTTCAGACTTCCAGGCCTGTGCTCTCTCTACCACGCCATGTTGCTTCTCAAAGCAGGGGGTGAGTTTCAGGCCCAAGGGAGAATTTGGACAAGGGGTTAGTTGTTTGTCAGTTGAGATAGAGGTACAGAGAGTAGGTTGGTATTAGATGCTATCTAACTGGCCTTCAGGAAGGTTTGTGGTTTTCCCCTTCACCATCCGGCTCCTTCAAGTTAGGGAAATGCTCAGCAGGTTTGAGGTGAGTGTCCATCTGGAAAGGACACCCTAAACACTGTCCATTTCTGAGCTCTCTTCTGTGCAGTACTTTTACTGCAGCCCTGTTTATCCAGTACAAAGAGCAAAGCGATGGAAAGTATGAAAGCTGGTTCTTGTCTGCAAGTAGGAGGATCTCTGCTGGGGATTAGGCCATCATGGGAGAAGATTTCTGATCACAGAACCTCCCAGGGCCTTCTGCAAGGTGGACAGGCACGGCAGGAATCCTGAAAAATAAATGGACCTGGATATAAATAAAATAAAATAAATGGCTAAAGTGGGTTCTGAAACCCTCAGTGGCTACCAAGGCAATTTACCTGCTGGATTATGGTGCTAAAGCTGTTGTCCTTTGAGCCACAAATAGGTCCCACTCATAAAAAGAAAACATTTTCCTACGCACTTGGCAATGTGTGCACCTACTCACTCTGCATTTGATCTCCACCGGGACTGGCAGGGGTGAGAGAGAGCAAATGGTGTTGATCGAGCTGGTAGCATTAGATCTCAATTCCTTCCAACAAGTTCTGGAACCTGAAATCTCGAACTTGAAAGCTTGTTCATCGTTCTCAATGGGAAACACCATCCCTGGTGACCTACACAAAGGGATAGAGAACATGCACGTCAAATGTGCAGATGTTCCTAATTTAGAAGGAATAGCTAAACCTAAAATCCTTGAGTAAGAAATTAAATCTCCCTCTAGACTCAATTTTGTTGTAGGCAGGGAGCGTGTCTACAACATGACTTAGTGGAAAGAGCATAGGCTTGGGAATCAGAGGACATGGGTTCTAATCCCAGCACCTCCACTTGTCTGCAGTGTAACCTTGGGCAAGCTGCTTCACTTCTCTGTGCCTCAGTTACCTCATCTGTAAAATGGGGATTCAAGCATCCTCAGACAACCTGATTACCTTGTATCTATCCCAGCGCTTAGAACCGTTCTAGGTATATAGTAAGCGCTTAACAAATACCATAATTATTATTGTTGTACTGTACTCTCCCAAGTGCTCAGTACAGCGCTCTATTCATTTATACAATCATATTTATTAATTAAGTGGTTAAAACTGGGTGCAGAGCACTGGACTAAGCAGTTGGGAAAGAACAATATGGCAATGAAGAGAGACAATCCTTGCCCATAATGAGCTCAGGGTTTGGGGGGAGACAGACAACAGTATAAATAAGCAGATATCAATATAAATAAATAAAATTACATATATATATGTATATGTGCTGGGCAGTGGGGAGAGGGGAGAAGGGTAAAGGAGAGCAAGTAAGTGTTCAATCAATACCATTGATTGATTGATTAAGGATTATAAGCACAGTGGAAAAAAAGTTGAATATTGAAAGAAATTGTGGTATAAAAAAGTCCCCGAAGTAATGGAACGTTGCCATAGGTTCACTGGAAACCTAACAAGAGGAAATGGGCTTAAATTAAAGCAGAGTAATTTGGGTTGAATTATGTTCAGGCTAAATCATCTCGATTTGGATCTGATACAGTTTTCCAGCCTCTCACATTGGGATAGCCGGTGAAGGGAAACCCAATTCTATTAGAGTAGTTTAATACTCAGTTTTTATTTGTATTACATAAATAATTGTGGCATTTGTTAAACATTTACTGTGTGTCAGGCACTGCACTAAAAGCTGGAGTGGAGGCAAGCAAATCAGGTTGGACACAGTCCCTGTCCCACATGGGGCTCCCAGTCTTAACCCCCATTTTCCAGATGAGGGAATTGAGGCCCAGAGAAGTGAAGTGACTTGCCCAAGGTCACATAGACAAATGAGCTGGAATTAGAACTCGTGATCTTCTGACTCCCAGGCTCGTGCTCTATCCACTATGCTATGCTGCTTCTAAATAAAGCTTAATGCAGGTATCTGTGGTTGGTAGTATTTCATACATCCAGTGCCTTATATCCATGAAAAGCTTATTGATATCTAGGATCAAAAATCATCAGCACACAGTAAGCACTCAAAAAATACGATTAATTGGTTGATCATCAACATCCTCATCCTCAACTTCTTCTTCTTACTTTTGGGAGGTAGAACTGGGATAAACTGGTAAATCCCCCAAAAGAAGGTTGGGGTAAAGAAAGGAAGAAGAGGGACAGGAAAAAAGAGACAGCAGATAATCCTCTAGACTGTAAGCTCCTGTGGGCAGGGAATGTGCCTGCCAACTCTGTTGGATTGTCCTCTCCCAAGTCCTTAGTACAGTGCTCTGTGCATAGTAAGCCTTCAATAAATACCATTAATGATGATGATGATTATGATAGAGGTGACAGGGAAGGACAGAGGGAAAATAGAAATGGTGGGCAAGGAGAAGACATTAAATAAAATACAGTGAAAGGCAAGGAAGGACAAAAATCTGGCTCATCTCAGTGTGAAGGACTGCTGGAGAGAATCAAAGGATCGTGGAGGGAGGGTTTATAAAGACCAGAAATGGAAAGAGAGCAGAGGAGTGCAATCGAATGAGTCACCAGCCAGTGAAGCTGGAGAGCCACAATATAGGTCTCTCCCACTTAAAGACCGTGAGCCCTGCATGGGACAGGGACTGAGTGAACCTACCCCAATGCTTAGAACAGTGTTTGACACATAGTAAGTGCTTCACAAATGCCATCAAAAAAAACAATGGAGAAATGAGGATGTGCAAAGAGGAAACTGGGAGAGTGGGAAGATGGAGACTCAGAGGACAGAAATGTAAATCTCACAATTCTGTGGTCAATCAATAGTATTCATTGTGTGCAGAACACCGTACTAAATTGTTGGGAGAGTACAATGCAACAGCATGGGAAGAGCAATTTCCTGTGATTTCTCATCTAGTTGAGTACAAAATACACAAGTATTACTATCCCTACTTTTTTCTCATAAAGGTGATTTTTAGGCTATGAGCATATTTTCCAACTGGGAATTCCCTTGCTTGAGTTCTTAATGTTTTAGAAATCTGGTGATGGAATGCAACATTGCAGTGAATAATTGCATCAGAGTGACTGTATTTTCATTTGTCTTTGGAATGACAGTTGACTCTAGCACCTAATGACAGTGTTTAGAAAAATCCATGAAGAACGTGTCTAGACTCCCTTTGCTTACTGACAGCTTTGGGATGAAAACATTCAAGATTGATTATTATTTCTTGCCTTTCCCTCTCTTTCCCCCTCCTAACAGAGTGATTACTGGAGATTTAGTTAACAAATCAGCTCAGTGAATTTCATGAAAGGCGTGCAGCTCCTGCCAACACTCTCCTTGCTCACCACTGGAACATTATTAAAAGACAGAGTGAACGACATGTATATTTCTGCTCATTTCAGCAGTGTGGAATCTGTCCCCACTTTGAATAGAGCTGGCAGGGAAGAGTAAAATGTACTTTTCTTTCCTAGAAATGAATGTACATTAACAACCGCTTAGACACCACAAAAAAATATAGGTGACAGATTTTAGTTCAAACCCTAAAATCATTTCAGCCCTTCAAGTTCCATCCCATTAGAATATAAGCCCCTGTTGGAGTCAGGTGTCATGGATTCCAAGCTCTTAGTACAGTGCTCTGCACACGGTAAGCGCTCAATAAATACGATTGAATGAACGAATGACTCTAATCCCAGCTCCTTACCTGCTATGTGATCTTGGGAAAGGTTATCCCATCTGAAAAATGGGGATTATAAACGCAGGAGGGTCACAGGAGGGTCACAGTTTAAGAGGGAGGGAGAATAGATATTTTGATCCCATCTGACAGGCTTGCCCAAGATCAGCCAGCAGCCAAGTGGTATAACTGGGATTAGAACTCAGAAGTCCTGATTCCCAGTCCTGCACTCTTGCCATTAGTGTGGGTGTGTGCAGGAGTTAGAAATGGCACAGTTGCTTGTGGTTCAAGATAAGTCCGCATTCGGGTATTTCACCATTCAAATATAATTCTTTTATGTTCAACTTCTCCATCTATCCTAGTGGGGACTTTCTTTTCAAAATTGCAAAGAAATTATTTTTAGGATTTTCAGCTGTGGTGGTAAAAAAATGGAAGACCTCTGAACATATGTAAAGAACTTCACAAAGAGCCATTCAAGTACCCAGTAGCATAGTAATAAATACCCTTTCCCTCCTCAAAAAATCCCTTTTCATTTTATGTGCTCATAAAATTCAAAAACAGTGACATCCTTAAACTTCAAAGTTGGCAAGGTAGTCGTTATTTTATTCAAGAGGGAGAATCAATCGGAAATGAGGAGGAAATCAGACATTTCTGAAATGTTGATGACTCCAACTGAAACGTGTAAGTGTATTGAGGAGAGCAATGTAAAACGTTGTTCAAGGGGTGCCCACTGCTGCCAGAATGAAGATCAGAGGAAATAGAATGAGGGGAAAAAAAAAAGCTGCTGCATGTGATGATGTTCGGTAATACCTGGCCTAATCACACAGACAATGCGAAAGTTTGGGTATCAGAACTGCCTATGGTCCTAAGATCTTGAGGAAGGAGTGCCACGCAGTCCTAGTTATGCCCGTCATCACTGACTAGTAGGGATCTTTTGTGATACTTTCCCTCCCTGACGGCTACCTTCAGCTATTCATTCTCCAGTGGTTTCTTCCTCACTATTTGCAAATATGCTCCTATTTCCCCTATCCTAACCCCGCCCCCCACCTCGACCTCATGGCTCCCTCCATTTATTGCTCCGTTTCCCTCCTATCATCCCTCTCCAAACTCCACGAGACTGTTGTCTACACCCACTGCCTCTACTTCCTCTCCTCTGATTCTCTCCTTGATTCCCCTCCAATCTGGCTTCCACTCCCTTCACTCCAGAAGCAGCGTGGCTCAGTGGAAAGAGCACGGGCTTGGGAGTCAGAGGTCATGGGTTCAAATCCTGACTCAGCCACTTGTCAGCTGTGTGACTTTGGGCAAGTCACTTCATTTCTCTGTGCCTGTTACCTCACCTATAAAATGGGGATTAAGGCTATGAACCCCATGTGGGACAAACTGATCACCTTGTATCACCCTAGCGCTTAGAACAGTGCTTTGCACATAGTAAGCGCTTAACAAATGCCATCATCATCATCATCACCAAAACTGGCCATTCAAAGGTCACCAGTGATCTCCTTGCACGTGGACTTGTACCCTTTATTCACTCCACCCTCAGCCCCACAGCACATATTCATTCAATAGTATTTATTGACCACTTACTGTGTGCAGAGAACTGTAATATGTGCAGAACACTGTACTTGGAACATATGTACTCTGTCCAGCCCAATTTGCTGGTATCTACCCCTGCACCTAGTACTGTGTCTTGCACATAGTAAGCGCTTAGCAAATACCATAATTAATTAAAAGTACATATCCATAATTTATTTTAATGTCTCTCCCCTTCTAGACTGTTAGCTCCTTATGGGCAGGTAACATTTCTACCAACTCTGTTGTATTGTGCTCTCCCAAATGCTTAGTATAGTGCTCTGTACACAATGCTCAATAAATATGATTGATTGATTGATTATAGGGAATTTGGGTACCAGCTGTCCATGTGAAAATCATGAAAAAAGTCATACCTCAAGCACATATTTATTGTCAAAGCCTGTTCAGTGTCCTAGGTGAAAACTTGAAAAGGAAATAATATACCTCTGGGCTCAGACAGGAATCACAGTCTGAAGAAGGAAAGGATAGGTCTAAGGAAAAGTCAATATTACATTAGGGTCAGATGAACACCAATTCATTATCAGTAACATATTCTGTACTATCAAGGCTTCCCATTGACTCATTTTAATTTTATAATCTGAAGCTCATCTATTTCTCATCTCCCCAAACACTGTCCTTACTGGATTCAAAATCCAATGCTATACACAAATCCACTTTTCAAGCCCAGTTAATTTTTTTACATAAGCGTCACTATTGAAGTTTATCTGTTTGAAGTAACCTGGTCGATAGAACCCCACTGGGAGGTGGAAACATTCTATTACTTGGGGATGGTAGAAATATCAGAGTTTCTCTGAGAAAGAATGAAAATCAAGTGATCAGCTTGGACACAGTCCCTGTCCCACAAAGGACTTACAGTCTTAATCCCCATTTTACAGAGGAGGTAAATGAGGCATAGAGAAGTTAAGTGACTTGCCCAAGGTCACACAGCTGACACTTATCTAGGAATAAGTGCTTGTCATTGATTATGGAAATTTTCCATAATCAAGTATAGTATTTTTTGAGTGTTTATTGTGTGCAGAGCACTGTACTAAGCTCTTGGGGGAGTCTTGTCTTATGCTGACGAGTTATGTTTGAGCCATAGCAACTCCATAGACACATCTGTCCCATAACACCCCACCTCCACCTGCAATCGTTCTAGTTGTGCATCCATAGAGTTTTCTTGGTAAAAATTCAGAAGCAGTTTAACGTTGTCTTCTTCCGCACAGTGAACTTGAGTCTCCACCCTCAACTGTCTCCTGTGCCGCTGCTGCCCAGCACAGGTGAATTTTGACTTGTAGCAGATTGCCTTCCACTCGCTAGCCATTGCCCGAGCTAGGAATGGAATGGGTACACCTCTGCTTGACTCTTCCTCCTGTAGTCGAGGCTGGTAGAGTACTGGAAACTAACCAGGTGCAATCCTGAGAGGGGCTGAGGAGAGTACAATGCAAAAAAGTTGGTAGACACATTCCCAGCCCACTAAGAGTTTATAGTGCAGAAAAGGAGATAGATAATAATATAAATTATGGCTTATGGACATCAATTCTGTGTGGCTGGGGATGGGGTGAATATCAATTACTTGAAGTGTATAGTTCCAAATCGACAGCTGACACAGGCGGGAGAGGGAGTAGGGGAAATGAGGATTTAGTCAGGAGACCCCTCTAGGAGGAGATGTGATTTTAATGAGTCTTTAAAGATGGGGAGAGTGATAGTCTGCCCTATATGATGGGGGAGAGAATTCCACAGAGGAGATAGGCAAGAGGTAAGCACATACATAGTCAAGACTGAGGTACCCTGAACAGGTTGTAGCAAACAAGTGCCCATTGGATTGTAGCAGGAAATCAGCAAGGTGAAATAGGAGGGAACAGGAGATTGAGGACTTTCTGTTTGATGCCAATGTGGATGAGCAACCATCAGAGGTTCTTGAGGAGTAAGAAGAAATGGACTGAAAGATTTTTTAGAAAAATGATCTGGGCAACAGAATTAAGTTAGGACTGAAGCAGGAAGAGACTGGAGGTAGGCAGATGAGTGAGGAGACTAATGCAGTAGTCAAGACAGAATAGACTAAGTGCTTGGATCAGCAGAGTAGCAATATGGATGGACAAGAGAGGGAAGATTTTAGCAATATCCTGAATGCAAAACTGACTGAATTTGGTGACATATTGAATATGTGTGTGGAACGAGGAAGTAGCCAAGGTAACAAGCTTCTGAGTGAGACAGACAAAGGAGAAGGTGGTGGTGTCTAAATGATGGAAAACACTGAGGAAGACAGATATGGAGTTCTGTTTAGGACATGTTTAGTTTGATTTGTTACTGGGACATCGAGGTAGAGATGTCCACCAAACCAACTAGAAATGAGCCCAAAGGAAGCTACATATTGCTATTACCCATTGGGAAGTAGTGAGAGATTCTTTTTAAGGTGCTATATCTGCAACTTTAACAAGACTGAATGAGGATGGAAAACTAACAATTTATTTAATTTATTTTCATTCTTCACCCGCCTTAGGAGTTTTAAATTAAAGCCTTTTAGAGGCTGGAAATGACTGGACGATGCAGAGCCCCGAGCAGAATATATTAAGAGATCGTGTAATGACACACAAATTGGTATATCAGTAGCCTGATGAGGAAAGTCTGTGCTTGTGGTTTAGTAGGGAGATAGTTTGACTTGAGGATTAGTCTTTTAAAATTTATTTTAATATTTGCCAATCCAGGGTACATATTTTCTTTTCATCTTGTACTGGTATTTTGCCATAGACACCTCTGGCTACTATAAGCTATTTATATGACATAGCCCCCTCTAATTTAGTTAAAATATACCATTTTCTTCACATTAACATTTCTCCAAGCCTAGTTGTGGTGATTGAAGACAAAGAATCGAATACGAAAAGTATTCTCCTCAGTTTTCTCCTGAGTAAATTATTCCTTTTTGGAATGGTTGGTTTGGCAGGTTTATGATTAACCCAGTGATTAGCACAAACTACAAGGTATTTTAAAAATGCTCCAGTCCCTCCCCAAATAATAAGAATAATTGTGATATTTATTAAGCACTTACTATATGCCAAGCACTGGGAAGACACGAGATACGAGATAAACAGATCAGACACAGCCCTTGCCCCCACAAGGGATGCTCACAGTCTAAAAGGGCGATCAGGTATTAAATCCCCATTTTACAGATGAGGAAACTGAGACACAAAAATGTTAACTCCCTTGCCTAAGGTCACACAGCCAGCAAGTGGAGAAGCCACGATTAGAACCCAGGCCTCCTGATTCCCAGACTCATGCCTTTCCCATTAGATTACACTGCTTCCTTATGGGGCTAATTTCTAAATTGCTGCCAACACTTGCATATTCTTCATAGTCAAAACATTTTTATTACAGAAAATAGATATCCCAGACAATCTTTGATAAGTTTGGGTTGTTAATGCACAAGGCATTAATTGCGAGTTACACTTGCAAATTGCCTTTTACAAGTTTAGAATTAAGATTCGTTCATCCAATAACTTCACATCATCGGTCCCTCCATTAAAATGCATGTCTTTTCCACAAAACCTAATGATGCTTCAACCACTGTCTTTCCTTAATCGCAAAGCTCTCCATTAAATCCCTAACTCTAACCTCCTTGAGGTCAAAGGATCGTGTCTACCAACTCCATTGCATCCTACTCACTCAAACAGTACAGTGCCCAGCACAGAGTAAGCACTCAATAAATACCATTGACTGGTTCATTCTCCTGCCCAGTTTTTTACAGAGAAGGGTCGAGCTAGACCCTCCAAGGTGGAGAAAGTCTATGGAGAACTTTTTCTACTGGATTTTTTTGTCTCCTTTGCCACTAGCTCAAAACTCACTCATGCTGGGCAGCAGCAGCACGGGAGAGAGTCAAGGGCAGAGACTCGAGTTTACTGCACAGAAGGCAGCAGTGGTAAACCACTTGCATATTTTTACCAAGAAAACTGTGGATCCACTACCAGAGCGACTGCAGATGGAGAGCAGGGCGATCTGGGAGAGATGTGTCCGTGGTGCTGCTATGGGTCAGAAACGACTCGATGGCATTAGACAAGACGGCTTCAGTCCACTGAGAGAGACAGTAAGCAACATCAATTAGAAAAATATCAACTTTAACTCTCCCAAATCTCTACAGGCATTAGAGAAAACACAATGATTATGACCCTTTGCAATAGCCTAATGAATCCATAAAGGAGAAGGAACCCAAGAGTCCAAAACTTTTCATGTACAAATGGGGAAACAAGAAGCATTTTGATTGCATTTTCAAGGAATTCTTCTTTGCACAGACTATTGTCGAGGATTAAATAAGGACATAGGTCTTTCCAGAAAGGGATGTTGGGTATCAGCTTGCACTTTCCAACAATTCTTAAACATAGAAGAATGTCCTTGTGTAGTGGATTGTCACTCTAGCACACAGGGACCAGATCTGTTTTGAGAAGGCTCAATTTTGCTATAGAAGCACATACTTGAATCCTAGAGCAATATAAGTGCTTTGCACATTTTCCAGAATTAACATCTGGACACGTGATACACTAACTTCTGAGAGAAGAGTTTTAATTGACTTAAAATGGGGCAAATTAGTTACTTTAACCACGGGGAGTGAAAGGCAGAATTTTAAAGAGCAATCATTAAATTGTAACCTCCTTTACTTCAGGGAAAGTGTGTCTTCAATCAATCAATCCATTTTTTTTTTTAGTGATATTTGTCAAGCTTTTACTATGTGCCGGGCACTGTTCTAAATGCTGAGGTAGATGCAAGCTAATCAGTTTGGACACAGTCCACGTCCCACATGGGGCTCACAGTCTTAAACCCCATTTTATAGATGAGGTAACTGCATCCAGAGAGGTGGAATTGCCCAGGGTCACTTAGCAGACAAGTGGCAGAGGCAAAATTAGAACCCAGATCCTTCTGATTTCCAGGCTTGTGCTCTATCCACTAGGTCAAGCTGTTTTTCATACAGCATGGCTTATTTGAAAGAGCCCAGGCTTGGGAGTCAGAGGTCATGGGTTCTAATCCTGGCTCCGCCACTTGTCTGCTGTGTGACCTTGGGCAAGTCATTTCACTTCCTCTGTGCCTCAGTTCCCTCATCTGTAAAATGGGGATTAAGACTGTGAGCCCCACTTGGGACAACCTGATTACCTTGTATCTACCCCAGTGTTTAGAACAGAGCTTGGCACATAGGAAGCGCTTAACAAATACCAACATTATTTTTATTATTATTTTAAATAAAGGTATTTATTGAGTATTTACTGTGAGCAGAGCATTATATGAAGCATTTGGGGGAGTACAATAGAATAAGTAGACTCAGTTTACTTCCTAAAAATCTGTACAGTCCTGTGGGAAAGACAGACATTAACATATAAGCAGGGCAAGCAACTGAGAATAAAATTATGTACATAATAGCTGGTGGGGAGTTGAATACCTAAATGCCTATGAGCTACATATTCAAGTGCATAAGTGATGGAGTAGGAAGGGAAAATGGAATAGGGAGAAAAGAAATTTGTTAGGGAAGCCTTCCTGGAGCAGGAATTTTAGTAGGGATTTGAAGATGAGGATAGTAGTGGTCTGGAGGATTTGTTGTGGAAGGGAGTTCCGTTCGGTTTTATTCCTCTATATGCTTGGTCGACATCCAAAATATAATTTTGATGGAACCATAGTTAAAACTCAGAAGCATAATTCATTATTTTTTCAAATTTAGTTTTATTAACATCACATCCACCGACTATATCATTTACACTTGAGGAAACTTGCTCTTTAAAAATTAGTTTAGTTAGGAAGAGGAAATTGAATCCCACAGGCTGCCTCTCGAAAATAATTTTTTTATTTGTTCTAAATGATTGTGTTTTAGCTACAGAGTCTTCGCATTGTCCTTGTCCCAATTTAGGAATCTGATAATAACATAATAATGGTAGCGCTAATGATAATAATACCTCCTACATTTAGTGAGTAGAACCAGATGGACAGAAAATCTCCAAGTTGCTCTTCAGCATGTAATTGCTATGCAAATCTTCAAACCGCTCGTACAATTTTCAAGCTATTGTCTCCAGTGCGTGCCACTGAAAAGGAAAGTTAAGCTTGGCTGAGACAGTAAAGCCACTTTATAAGAAGCACTCTTGGACGCATGGGTTTTTAAAACTCAGACTTGCTCTTTGGAAAGTGATGCAACCCCTAAACAAGCCTTATTAAAAGCACATCTCCAAGAGGCCTTTCCCATTTCCTCTTCTCCCATTCCCTTCTCTATCACCTTTCTTTTTTTAATGGTTTGTGCTAAGCACATTACTAGGTGCTAGGGTAGATACAGGCTAATCAGCTGGGACACAGTCCATATCCCACATGGGGCTTAGAGTGTTAAGCCCGATTCTACAGATGAGGTAACTGAGGCACAGAGAAGTTAAGTGACTTGCCCAAGGTCACACTTTCATTCATTCATTCATTCATTCAATCGTATTTACTGAGCACTTACTGTGTGCAGAGCACTTATACTAAGCTCTTGGAAAGTACAATTCAGCAACAAATAGAGACAACCCCGGCCCACAGAGGGCTCACAGTCTAGAAGGGGGGAGACAGACATCAAAACAACTGAACAGGCATCAATATAAATAAATAGAATTGTAGCTACATACACATCATGGCAGCGTGGATTAGTGGAAAGAGCCTGGGCTTGGGAGTCAGAGGTCATGGGTTCGAATCCCGACTCTGCCACTTGTCAGCTGTGTGACTGTGGGCAAGTCACTTCACTTCTCTGTGCCTCAGTTCCCTCATCTGTAAAATGGGGATTAAGATTGTGAGCCTCATTAAGATTGAGAGCCTCATGTGGGACAATCTGGTTGCCCTGTATCTACCCCATTGCTTAGAACAGTGCTCGGCACATAGTAAGTGCTTAACAAATACCAACGTTATTATTATTATCATTAATAACAAACAGGTGGAGGAGCCAGTATTAGAACCCAGGTCTTGTGGATTCCCAGGGCCACGCAATATCCATTAGGCCACAGTGCATCATCCTTTATTTGCCCCTCCATCAGCCCTTGGCAATTATGTACGTATCCAAAATTTGTTTATTTTATTAATGTCTCTCTCCCCTTCTATACTGTAAGCTTACTGTGGGCCACTATATTGTTTTTTTCCTAGCTCTTAGTACAGTGCTCTGCATTCAGTAAGTGCTTAATAAATACCACTGATGAATTGATTCAAATCTACTCAGAAAACCCCTCAGAACTGCTCTGGGGCTGCTGGCTTTATCAAAGGAACGTGGCAAACTCTTCATCTCCATGCTTAGCGGCCCAGAGATGAACTGGATTGCATTCAGGAAATTGATTAGGACACGTCATAGCGTCGGATTGTGTTGGATAAAATCTTCATCATTCCAACATGCTCCTTACAGGGCACTTTTCCGGCAAAGTCTTCCTCTAATAATGTTGGTATTTGTTAAGCGCTTACTATGTGCAGAGCACTGTTCTAAGCGCTGGGGTAGACACAGGGGAATCAGGTTGTCCCACATGGGGCTCACAATCTTAATCCCCATTTTACAGATGAGGGAACTGAGGCACAGAGAAGTTAAGTGACTTGCCCACAGTCACACAGCTGACAAGTGGCAGAGCTGGGATTCGAACTCATGAGCCCTGACTCCAAAGCCCATGCTCTTTCCACTGCGCCACGCTGCTCTAGCCACCCTTAAGTATGTCGTGGAAGAAGCAGGGTCACCATCAAGCTGGGTGACCTTGGGCAAATCACTTAACTTTTCTCTGCCTCAGTTATCTCATCTGTAAAATGGAGATGAAGACTGTGAGTTCCATGTGGGACAGAGTTGTGTCTGACCTGATTATCTAGTTCTACCCCAGTGCTTAGAACTATGCCTGACACATAGTAAGGGTTTAACAAGTACCACAGCTATTATTATTATTATCAAGCCATTTCCATAGCTCACTTATGTTTTCTTACCTCTGCTGCCAGAATGAGCCTCCGAGTGTGTGTTTGTGTGGCTGGGGAGATCTAGAGGAGGCTCATAGTTTGTGTGCTTTCTTCAGGAAGGTGATTAGTTCTTGGCATCAACTGGATATTTTGAAGTTATTTTTTGCATCATCCTACGTCTTAAAGAGACTCCTCTCAGTGTTGCTTAGTCCTAAGTACCGAAGCGAGTGGCGAGAATCTGTCTCACTCTGACCGACAAGTAGTCCTAATTTTAGGCGGCAGTCGCCATAGAAAAGAGATTAGTCTGCCAAAGAAACAGACAGATGAGTCTCTACTTTGCAACGGGGTTTGAAGAAAATCACAACCAGTGCAATGCCGGGTCTGTTGACACCACCCCTTCCAATTTTCAACTTGTCTGAATGATGTACTTGCTTGAAACCAGGAATATTAACTATTTCAAGTTAGAACTAGAGAGGTAAAATGCTCTTTCTCCAGCTCCTTTTGAGATTCCCCAGTCTGCCTTTTAACCACGAACGTGAGAGGAACAATAAATACAAAATCTTATATTTTACTTTCTAGCGATTATTTGGATGCTTTTGACAGTTATATCTTTTTAAAAAAATTCTTTATGTTGGTTAAACAGTTAAGCACTTGCTAGAAGGCATCATTTGCCATACCTCTTCCTACACATCTGCAGTTAGAGTTGAATAGTATTCATCACCATTCGCCAAACACAGTAAACAGAGCAAAGACTGTGTTTTAACAGTTACACCCACCCTCCCCCTGCCATGACTGATTTTATTTCATCAGGGACCAAAAGGGGTGCTGTGCATACTATTGTCATGATGATAATAATAATAATATTTGTTATGTACTTTGCTATGTGTCCAGCCCAGTTCCAAACACTGGGGTAGATACAGTATGTGCAGATTGGACACAGAGCATGTACCACAAGGGGCTAACTGTCTAAGTAGGGGGGAGAATTTAGGTATGGAGTCCCAGTTTTGAAATCAGGAAATTGACGTACAGAGAAGTTAAGTTACTTGCCCAAGGTAACACAGCGGGCAAATGGTGAAGTCAGGATTAAAACCCAGGTCTTCTGACACCCAGACTCATGCTCTTTCCATTAGGCCATGTTGCTTTCCTATTACATATGACCTAGTGGATAGAGCACAGGCCTGGGAGTCAGAAGGTCACTTTTTTTTTTTTAATTTGTTAAGCGCTTACTATGTGCCAAGCACTGTTCTAAGTGCTGGGGGTAGATACAAGGTAATCAGGTTGTCCCACGTGGGGCTCACAGACTTAATCCCCATTTTACAGAAGAGACAACTGAGGCCCAGAGAAGTTAAGTGACTTGCCTCAAATCACACAGCTGGTAAGTAGAAGAGCCGGGATTAGAACCCATGACCTCTAACTCCCAAGCCCGTGCTCTTGCCACTAGGCCAAGCTGCTTCTCTTAATTCTAAATTCTTAGTTCTAATCTTGACCCTGCCCCTTGCCTGCTGTGTGGCCTTGGGCAAGTTACTTCACTTTCCTGTGCCTCAATTACCTCAGATGTACAATGGGGATCCAGATTAAGAGCCCCCTATAGCGCTCGTTGTGGGTAGGGATTTCCTCTCTTTATTGCTGTATTATACTTTCCCAAGTGCTTAGTACAGTGCTCTGCACTCAGGAAATTGAATGAATGAATGACATCGACTGTTTCCATCCCTTTTTGCTTGTATCCACCCCAGAATTTATTATAGTGCCTGGCACATAGTAAGTGCTTAACAAAAGCCACAATTATTATTATAACCTTTACTGAAACATTCAAGACCAAAAACCAGAGGGGACTCACAGGAAATCCCAGGACCTGGAAATTGGTTTGGGGATTAAATCCCAGGCATCAGGAAAGGATTGCCTGTTAGGTAATGTGACCTCCAGCATGTTCACAGCTGGGATTTGTTACATTTAGGATAATAGGCTGCAAATGCTCAAAATGTCAGCGCCAGCTAGTAAAACCATTAATGAGTGGATAATGAAGCCAAATGAAATTCTCATGCCAAACAACCTGTTACAGTCCTTTCTTATCACCAGAGACTATTAGGAAGGCTTAATCCGTTGAGGATTGGAAAGATATATCCTAAATCTGTGGATACAAATGCATCTTCAGGGAGCTTAATCACAGATTTTGAAAAAATTACGGGCAGACCTATCAGTTGGAAATTAGAATTTCCTGAAGAACTCTCAGAATAAATTGGATTACGACTAGTAAAGTTTCCCCTTCTCCCTGTCCTCTCACCCCATTACAGTTCTGATGGCGGGCAGGGAATGTGTCTACCAACTTTGTTATATTGTACTCTCCCAAGCTCTTAGGACAGTGCTCTGAACACAGTAGCGCTCAATAAATATGTTCTAATCCCGGCTCCTCCGCTTGTCAGCTGTGTGACTTTGGGCAAGTCACTTAACTTCTCTGTGCCTCACTTACCTCATCTGTAAAATGGGGATTGATTGTGAGCCCCACATGGGACAACCTGATGACCTTGTATCTCCCATCACTTAGAACAGTGCTTTGCACATAGTAAGCGCTTAACAAATACCATAATTATTATACGATCGATTGATTAATTGACAGGCATTAGGTAGATCCAGAGGCTAGGCAGGTCAGTGATGCAGTTCAGATATGGCTATTAGAACCCCAATGGATGCTGTAGGCCAATCAGGAGAAACATCCCCAAAAGCACGGTTCACCTACCTACTTCTTGGTCTCCATCAATCGGTCAGTCAATCAATGGTATTTATTAAGGTCCTTGGTTCTAAGCCTAGCTCTGCCATTTCCCTGTTATATGACCTTTGGCAAGTCACATAACTTTTCTGTACCTCAGTTTCCTCACCTGTAAAATGGGAATTAAGACTGTGAGCCCCACGTGGGACAGGGACTGTGTCCAACCTGGTACGCTTGTATCTACTCCAGCGCTTAGAACAATGCTTGACACATAATAAGCACTACATAAATACGATCATTATTATTGTTATTTTCTGTAACTCAGTCCCTCATCTGCAAAATGAGGATTCAAAACCTGTTGTCCATTCTGCTTAGACTGTGAGCCCCATTTGGGACTTGATTTTCTCATATTGACCCCAGAGCTAGCAAGGAGTAAGCTCTTAACAAATATTTCTATTATTATCATTCTTTTTATTGAGCACTTACCGTGTGCAGAGTAGTACACTAAGCACTTGAGAGAGTAAAATACAATAGAATTGGTGACGTTGTTGAGCAGGGATTGTCTGTGTTGCTGAATTGTACTTTCCAAGCACCTAATACTGTGCTCTGCACTCAGTAAGCACTCAATAAAAATGACTGACTGAATGAATCTTCCCTGTCCTCATGCAGTTTATGGACTAGAAGGGGAGGCAGACATCAAAATCAATTTTAAATAGGGAAAATGATGGAGTATAAGTAGTAATAATAATGTTGGTATTTGTTAAGCACTTACTATGTGTCAAGCACTAAGTGCTGGGGTAGATACAAGCACTTAGTGCAGTGCTTTGCACACAGTAAGTGCTCAATATATATGATTGAATGAATGAGTGAATGAATGAATACAAGCTAATCAGGTTGGACAGAGTCCCTGTCTCAAATGGGGCTCACAGTACAGCTCCCCATTTTACATATGAGGTAACTGAGGCACAGAGAAGTAAAATAATAATAATGTTGGTATTTGTTAAGCGCTTACTATGTGCAGAGCACTGTTCTAAGCGCTGGGTAGATGCAGGGTAATCAGGTTGTCCCACGTGAGGCTGACAGTCTTAATCCCCATTTTACAGATGAGGTAAGTGAGGCACAGAGAAGTTAAATTACTTGCCCAGGGTCACACAGCAATCATGTGATAGGGCCAGGATTAGAACCCAGGTCCTTCTGACTCTCAGGCCTGTGCTCTATCCACTAGGCCATGCCGCTACACAAGAGTCCAACCCTCCAAGATCAAGGCAATTTAGCAGACTAGGGCCCAAAGGATAATTCAAAAATCCCTTTCTACTGGGTTGAAAATGAGGTTGAAACCCTTTTAGGCTTTAACCTGCAGTCAGTATTCACCCATATCTTTCTTCCCTTCCCATTTCCCAAGCCATTTGCCTGTGAAGGTAGGTAATAATGATAATAATAATGTTGGTATTTATGAAGCGCTTACTATGTGCAGAGCACTGTTCTAAGCTCTGGGGTAGATACAGGGTAATCAGGGTGTCCTACGTGAGGTTCACAGTTAATCCCCATTTTAACAGATGAGGGAACTGAGGCACAGAGAAGTTAAGTGACTTGCCCACAGTCACCCAGCTGACAAGTGGCATAGTAAGAATTCAAACCCATGACCTCCGACTCCCAAGCCCGGGCTCTTTCCACTGAGCCACGCTGCCTCTCTAGCCAGGCTGGTGCCTGATCCTAATTGAAGAAGAGGGAAATCATTAAAACAAGTTTTCTCTGCACTGATCACTGTGACTGGTGTTCATCTTCGAACCAGGAACCTCATCTTTTTGCCTGAGCAGGGGAAGCGAAGTGAACTCTTGGTTAACGGGATTCTGCTGGAGTCTGAAAGCAGAGTGTTCAGCCTTCCTTCTGGAGACCACACTTTAACAGCTGATATCCCCTCTCGCAGCTTCTGAACTCTTTCCTTTTATGACTTAAATATCGATCCCCTGAGGCTGAGTTTGAACAAAACATTTTATCGAAATTATTTCTAAGAGAGACTGAAGGGAAAAGAAGAGAGAACTCAAATTGTAATATTTGTTATGTGTTTACTATGTGGCAGGCACTGAAAAAATAATAATAACAATAATGATAATTATGGTATCTGTTAAGTGCTTACTATGTGCCAGGCACTGTATTAAGCGCTGGGGTGGATACAAGCAAACCGGGTTGGATACAGTCCCTGGCCCTCATAGGGTTTACAGTATTAATCCCCATTTTACAGATGAGGGAAACAAGCCACAGAGAAGTGAACTGACTTGTCCAAGGCCACACAGCAGACAAATGGGGGAACCTGGATTAGGACCCATGACCTTCTGACTTCCAGGCCTCTGCTCTATCCACTAGGCAATGCAGCTTCTCTTGAGGGAACTCAAAGTTCCCCAACAGTTCTATTTGATATTGAGGGTTTAAGGGGACAGGAAAAGGGGATTTCCTCAAATATGAACCCCAAATATGACTCAATCCCTAGCCCTTTCTCCCACTGTTAATTAAGAGCTTTGAAAAATGCCAGAAATTCTGCCTAATATATCAATCTAGTATGCTCCAGATGCAATAAAGCTTAATTGGATGTCTCCTTGAAATATGATCAATAATATTGATGTTGCACTAATACATATTGAAATAAACATCGGACTGAAATCCACGAGGAACCCCCAATTTTTCCAAGTTGTTAAAAGCTAGGGATAAATTGTGTTACATTTAGCTTTAGCAATAAGATGTTTGTGCATTGATTTAAGAGATGTTTCAAAATGAGATAACCTAGTCATTTCGAGGCTGCTGTGTAAATCAAATGTTGCCCTTTGTGATGTACAGGGCTAATTATTTCTACTAATGCAAATGTCAGGGCAATGAACAGTAAATTGGGGAATGCAGCAAACAAATAAATGATACGGGGAATTGGTTTGAGGAAGGGAATGAACGATCGTAACCTAATCACGAAAAAATAGCTCTGTAAAATTTGCAATTGTGAGGCTTCCCGGAGGTAACTTTGTGCCTTTTGGAGGAGGAGACAAAGAGTTTCAAGTATTGTTTTGCTTGATTTTTTTGTAAAACATTCCTCTGCAAATCTCACCTTTTGCAACATCATCCTCGAACCCTTAAGGACGGATCTATGTAGAATTCAGCTGTGTCCAAATAGGAATACAAAGTGGGTGAAATCATATGGCAGGTGACTTCCTCTCTGTTGGCAGTAGGACTATTTTAAACTGGGTGGAACTCCGGGATGGGAGCTAGAAAACCCTGAAATATTTCATGCTAATCAGGCAGACAAGCCATTGGCATGATTCATGGGGCAGACCCTGAGAATGGCTCGTGACAAGGTTACTTCTGCCCTACGCAGATTTGGGGTAAAATAAAAAAACTTCCCTGTCAAGCAGACCTGCCATGACTGCTTGGAATAATGGGAAGCCAAAATGCGGCTCAGAAAGTACTTGAATGTGGCCAAGGAAGATCTTTTCTCGTGGACTGGAGAGAAGAGGCATGTTGTAGTGGATAGAGCACGCGCCTAGAAGTCAGATGGTCATAGATTCTAATTGTCTGCTATTTGTCTGCTGTGTGACCTTAGGCAAGTTACTTCATTTATCTGTGCCTCAGCAGCGTGGCTCAGTGGAAGGAGCACGGGCTTGGGAGTCAGATGTCATGGGTTCAAATCCCACTCTGCCACTTGTCAGCTGTGTGACTGTGGGCAAGTCACTTAACTTCTCTGTGCCTCAGTTACCTCAACTGTAAAATGGGGATGAAGACTGTGAGCCTCATGTAGGACAACCTGATTACCCTGTGTCTCCCCCCCAGCGCTTAGAACAGTGCTCTGCACATAGTAAGCGCTTAACAAATACCAACATTATTATCTGTAAAATGGGGATTGAGACTGTGAAACCACGTAGGACAGGGAGTGTGTCCAACCTGATTTGCTTATATTCATCCCAGAGCGTAGAACAGTCCCTGGTAAATAGTAAGCGCTTAACATTGATTTAAGAGACGTGGATTTAACAAATCCCACCATATTATTATTAATTGAGCATAACTACCAGTAATTATATTTATTGAGTGTCTTCTGTAAGTAGGCAGTGCACTTTTATCACTCTGGATATACAGAATAGAGACATTACATGTTCCCTGCCCTCCGGGAGTTTACCCTTTAATGAGGAAGACAAAAATAAAAAAAATTATCAGAGTGAGTGAACAAATTAAATAATTGAAAGTATATTTGAATAGCATATTTTCAAAAGTGATAAGGAAGAATAGAAATAAGGGCATAAGTGTTGGGGACTGTTTGTGCAGTAATAAAACTTGGGGTGCTGAGAACTAGTCGGGGCAGACTTTTTGGTGATTGTGGACTTTTAGGAGGACATTGAATTTGGGGAGCACAGGCCTTTTTATTCAGGTCCTCCCCTACATGCATAGGTTTTCACTATCAATCAATTATATTTATTGATCGCTGTCTGTAAAGCACTGAACTAAGGACTTGTAAGAGCACAATAATACTTGGTAAGTGTGATCTCTACCCTCTAGGAGTGTACAAAGTAATGAGGAGTTTACAGTTTAATAGGCATTTATGTTGACTCAAATGTGAAGGACAGGTGTGTTTAAGTGTGTTACAACACCGAAGAAGGGGATAAAGTATTTTAAATTCCAAGGAGACTAATACAAAGAGGAAATGGGCTTCAACTGTCAATCACAGGATTTAGCTCTTTCTTAAGAAAGATGTAAAAATGACTTTCCTAAAGTGATGGGAATCTCCAGAAATCTTTCAGAATAAAATGACAATTCTTCACCTTGAATGGGGCCATCCTTGGGACAGAAGGAAGACTCAGATAATTCCAGAGGTCTTTCAAGGCCCAGATTTCCATCGGCTCAATTGGATATTCTGGATTTTGGAGAGTGGGGAGTGAAATAAAGATAGAATGATCTATCATGTCACTTTCTCACTGAGTGTCTCAGGCATCAGATTCAAGATTTGTGATTTCTGGGATTCCAATTTCATCTGTTTCATTCCTATAGTCCTGTTCCTCTTTGGTGCATCAGACCGTCCTTAATAACTTTCCACCTGAGTATTTGTGGGTTCACAGTCTCCCTTAGCACTTAGATACATCATATTAAGCAATCAGTGTAATGACATTGATGGCTTACTATGTGCAGATCACCGTACCATGCAGTTGAGACAGTACCCTACAACAGAGTTAGCAGACCCATTCCGTGCCCACAGTGAGCTTACAGTCTATCCTACATATCCTTTCATTCATTCAATAGTATTTATTGAGCACTTACTATGTGCAGAGCACTGTACTAAGCGCTTGGAATTTAGAAATCGGCAACAGATAGAGACAGTCCCTGCCCATTGACGGGCTTACAGACCAATCGGGGGAGACAGGCAGACAAAAACAATAGCAATAAATAGAATCAAGGGGATGTACATCTCATTAACAAAATAAATAGGGTAATAAAAATATATACAAATGAGATTACTTACGCATCTGCTGTGTGACCTTGGGCAAGTCACTTCATTTCTCTGGGCCTCAGTTACCTCATCTGTAAAATGAGGCTTGAGTCTGTGAACCCCACATGGGACAGAGACTGTGTCCAACATGATTTGCTTGTGTCCATCCCAGCACTCAGTACAGTGCTTGGCACATAGTAAGCACTTAACAAATACCATCATCATCATCCTCACTAATTCACAAGCATATTCCCATTGCCTTTTTCCTCCTACTGGTAACTGATTTTAGTGTCTGTCTCCCTATTAGATTGTTAAACTCACTGAGAGAAGGGATCATGGTGTCCTCATTTTTTATTGCACTTTCTTGAATACTTAGTCCATGAATGGCTATCCAGTAAACATTCATTCAATAGTATTTATTCAATAGTATTTATTGAGCGCTTACTATGTGCAGAGCACTGTACTAAGCGCTTGGGATGAACAAGTCAGCAACAGATAGAGACAGTCCCTGACGTTTGACAGGCTTATAGTCTAATCTAATCTAAACAGCTATCCAGTAAACAATACTGTGCCTTTTTCAAGAGGCACCACAGAAATTTGCCTCACAACTTCTCCATAGCTTTCTCATCGTAAAAGAGCTGGTTGATTGAATTCAACTGAGCAAATCATAAAGCAAGGTCTGAGACTGTAAACTCATTGTGAGCGAGGAATGTGTACTGTTATACTGAACTCTACCAAGCGTTTAGTACAGTGTTCTGCACACAGTAAGCGCTCACTATATATAATTGACTGACTGACCATATAAGGACAATGAAGTTGTGAGTTTCACTTTATACTTTGCAGCTCAATATGTTAGAAGTTAGTGGCATCAAAGAACTCTCATAGAACATATACCTTGACATCTGAGCTACTTTTTAAGATCTTCCACCAACTCTTTATGAATCTAAAACTAAGACACAGCATCAGTGTGGTGAAATACATGGAGAGTATTGGTTACACAAACTGGAGGATATGGTTGTCAGGAGGTTTATTTCTTGGGTTTTAAACTCATGTCTCCAATCAGATACCCAGAAATCCAGTGTTGTGGTGAATATTCTCCTACTCCACTCCCAGACACTGGTGGATCCCATCGAAGCACTGGAAGAAAAGGACAGGGACAGGTAGCATCTGGAGGTGTCCGGATCCCGTTAGTTTGGAAACTTCCCAAAGCAAATTTCTTTTATTGGGATAGAACCTGAAAATGGTGGGTGTTCATTACTGATTCTGACTTGTCTTTCCCAATTTAAGGGACCCCCATTTAGAACATCTCTGATGGATCGTCTCACCATCCCTGCAATATCAGCCCCTTCAGCATTTCTAAATCACCTTGCATCCTTATTCGTTTATGCATCTAGCCCTCCATAGGTGATTGCTTCATTTATTTTCTTGCTACCTCAGGAATGGCCATCTTGTAGTTTATTATCTTCCCCATTAGACTGTGAATGTCTCATGCCTTCCGCATCTAATTCAGTGTTCTTTTCACCTTAGGTGTTTGATAAATACTTTAGGGTCGGCACTGTCTTTTTTGGCCAATTCCAGACATGGTCCACTTTCTGATGGATTCACAGTTCTGGAGAATTTGCTTCTTGGCTGGGTCAAGTGTTGTGTCAGAGGGAGCCTGCATAAAGACTATGGGGCCATCTGGTGGACCACTTATTACTGAAGAGTCAAGCGGCCAATTCTGTATATGCCTGAGTGAAGTCAACATCTTTAGTGAATGCTTAGTTCTCCCACAGCACATTTTGGGTAGAACTCTGGTAGGGAATTAGGGTATTCTTCTGTTAACACACTAAAGCAGCATGGCTTAAATGGATCGAATGTAGGCCTGGAAGTCACGGGGACCTGGTTTCTAATCCTGGTTCCTTCACTTGTCCTGCCATGTGACCTCAGGAAAATCACTTAACTTTTTTGTGCTTCTGTATTCTGTAAAATAGGGCTTTGAGTCCCAGGAGGGGCGGAGATTATGTCGAACCTGATTATCTTGTATCTACCCCAGCCTTTAGAACAATGCTGACACATAGTAAGTGCTTAACAAATACCATCATTATCATTAGAATAAAAATGAAACCAACTCCTATGTTTTCTTTGCCACATCAAGACTCAAAGCTTTTATCTGAATTTTCTCTTCTCTTTGCTTTCTCCTTCTCCATACAAGAGAGGAAATGCATTAGACACAAAGGCTGGTCCAGTTTCCCTTCTCAGTAACTGAAAATCCTGGTTCTGAACCCAATGGTCTTAAATCATTTTCACTTCAAGAACCCGTTCTTATTAATTCTGAGACAATTCTCCTCTGACTACCTCCCGAAATCCCTGGAGACAGCTCTGTTGGCCGTTTTTTTGAATGATCATTAGAGTTCAGAAGGCATTTTCTTCCTATCCACTTTTTTCTTCCTGTGGTATGTGGCAGTTTGAAAGGTTTCCCATTCAACCACAATTACGGTTGAACTGCATTAAGGAACGCTATGTGGCCAGAAAAAGCCAAGTACTGTGGCCAGGTCATAACTGAAGTGTATTCTACCCTTTATAGAATTCCCATTAGCGTTTGTGACTAGATCAAAAACATTATTTTAGCAGGCCCTTGGATGCGGGATGCCTGGGGCGAGGGGGTTTCACTCCCTATATTCCCTCTGGCACCCATTTTCAGCCATAAAGTCTGTTTCTTTCCAATTTTAAAAGCCCTTTAAAAATAATAGCTTCTCTGGACCTGCAGCCTTGCAAGTGTAAACTGATCAGAATATAAAGACTTTCATTCTTGATGACATTTATTTGAATATATTGTAAGGGGCAGGTTCTGCAGGCCAAGATGAAACCGCAAAAGTATTATTTCTTTTAAATGAGCTATGATAGAGCCTGGTTAAAACACGGAGAGCAATAGAGAAAAGGAGGTTTTGTGTGTGTGTGGGCACATGCATGTATCTGTTTTTCAAGTTCAAAGATTAATCTGCTATGAGATTTTTATTGGTAGGGAGAGATGTGACTCATGAGACTGATTTTTAATTCGAAATCCTTTCCACTTCCTGTGCACTTAAAGATTGCTTCATACATGAAAGAAAGTGATCACTCCTAAAGCAACATTTTTAACCAGTGGAATGTCATCAAAGAAGGTCATCCAGAAGCTAACATTTCTTGTGGTGGGTCGTACTTTGGCAAATGCAAACTTTTCGGATACCCTTCCAGAATAGATTCCCTCCAATCCAGATATCTCAAATCCAGGCTGATCTCTCTGGGTCTGGTATCTCACAAATGCTCAATTCCAGACCACATTGATTGTGAGTCCTTTATGAAAGCTCTTCCCACCCTATTTGCGGTTACCCATTTCATCTGGATTTGCTCACTTCATTCTTCCCTCTCTCAACCTCACAGCACTTCTGTATATGTCTGTAGTTTATATTAATATCTGTCTCTCCCTCTAGACTGTAAACTCACTGTGGGCAAGGAATATGTCTCCCAACTCTTTTATATTGTACTCTCCAGAGCGCTTATTACAGTGCTCAGCACACAGAGCACACAGTACTCAATAATTACAATTGCCTGATGGATGGTTCTCTCTGGAGCAGTAATTCAAGCACCCTGCTGTCACACACACTACCCACCTTGCTCACCCAAGGAAGGTACAAAGGCCTGAATTCCTCTGAGGCATCAAAAGTATAGGATGTCTTGACAAGAAAGAGACGTATTTCCAATATTCATGTCCTGTGATATTTCAGTAATCACAATCATCATCACAAACCAAGCTGCCCTCTCTTAGAATCATCCAGCGCTGTCGATGTCACTTCACATGCCTCAGCCTGACTCCAGTGAGAGGGAACAAAGGCCAAGACCTGATTCTGTGATTTGGGGCAGGGAACAAAGGAGTTTCAATTTCCCAAACCCCTCTCTGATCTGAGACTCCGAGGCCAGTTCTTTGGAGCCGGGGCTGGGAGAGATTCAGATATTCAGCATTCTGTCACCTCTCTCCATATCAATTACACCCTGCTTCGTTCCTGGCATCACATCAAGGTATTGAGTGATATGTTCTGGAGAGGAGTGGGACAGTCTGCAGCCTCCAATAATCTGCCCACAATTTAAAGTCATTCTCTGCTTGAAGAAGATGTGAGTTTGGAGGTTCCTTCAGGAAAGGACGTGTGTGTGTGAATGTGTGTGTGATGTCTGAGGAGAGATAGGGGCTCTGTGTGATTGGAGAAGACACAAATTTTCATTCAGCAGTACTGGCTGCATGGAGTCAGATTGCGTCTTGACCCAAATCCACCCACCTCTTACCTCATTTGGTCCCTGACTCCTTTACCCATGTTAACAGGCCCTCTCAGATTCCAAGATGGTGACAAGAGGCCTGATGGCCTTGACCATAAAAGATAATAATAATAATGATAATAATAACTACGGTATTTGTTAAGTGTTAACTATGTGCCACGCACCATTCTTAGTGCTGGGGTAAATACAAGGTAATCAGTTTGGACATAGTTCCTGTCCCACATGGGGATCAAGACTATGAGGTAACTGATGAGGTAACTGAGGCATAGGGAAGTGAAATGACTTGCTCAAGGTCACACAGCAGATATGTGGCCGAGCTGGGATTACAACCCACATTCTATAATGTTGGTATTTGTTAAGCGCTTACTATGTGCCGAGCACTGTTCTAAGCGCTGCGGTAGACACAGGGGAATCAGGTTGTCCCACCTGGGGCTCACAGTCTTAATCCCCATTTTACAGATGAGGTAACTGAGGCACTGAGAAGTTAAGTGACTTGCCCAAAGTCACACAGCTGACAAGTGGTAGAGCCGGGGTTCGAACCCATGACCTCTGACTCCAAAGCCCGTGCTCTTTCCAGTGAGCCACACTACATTCTCTGACTCCCAGGCCCAGGCTCTTTCCACTGGGCCGTACTGCTTCTCAAGAAGTCACTAGGACCCAAAGGGGACAAGTCCTTAGCCATCCCCAGCAGTATCATGATGATTGAGGTTGCCAGATGCTAAGCACCTGACAGAATTCACAATGCTATAGCCAGCAGTTCCCCGGTATCACTGCTCCCTTGGGCCATCCATTCCTGACACAGAGGGAACATTTCCACATGTGTTTCTAATAATGATAACTGTGATATTCTTCAGTGCTTCCTCTGTTCTAAATGCTGAGGTATATTAGACAATCAGATCACAAACAGTCGCTTTCCCACATGGGGCTCAATCCCCATTTTATAGATGAGATAACTGAGGCACAGACAAGTTAAGTGATTCGCCTAAGATCACACAGCAGACAAGCGGCAGAGCCTGAATTAGAACCTATGTCGTTCTGACTCCCAGACCCGTGCTCTATCCACTAGGCCATGCTGCCTCTCTACTGACCAAGTCCCACAGCAAGCAAGTGGCATAGTCAGGATCAGAATCCAAGTTTCCTGACTCCCAGTTCTGTGCTGTTTCCCAGAGCTGTTGTAGAGTCCTGTAGGACTCCAGATGGGAGAATAGGATTCACTGAATTTAACCCCTTTTACAAGGAATTAAAGTTTCGTACACTGGCCAGCCTCTTTAGGGAAATTCTCCTTCCTAGTGTCCCGATGAGGAAATGTCCCTCATGGCCCCTAGAGGGATGTGGTCCAGAGGCCCCTCACTAGATTTTTATTAATTCTCATTTAATCTTGTTTAGTTTTAAATGTTACATTGTTCCTTTCCTCCCCAAACCCAAACCACTGCATTTATTCAAGTAGAAAATGAATGGAGATCACACTTTGCTGTTAATATTTTTTCTCTGATTCAAATGTATATATCCTATCTCCAAATATATTTGAGGGAATGCGTTTCTGTTTCCCAGTTATGCTTGTGAGAATACCCTGTAGTGCATTTGAATTGTAAATGCCATCAAGGGAAGTAAATAAAGATAATTAGTAGGAAGAATCTATCACCATCTAAATGTAAACATAGAACACCACAGGGAAAGTCAGTTCCATCTTTCTCCACGACTGGACCTGATGTTGCTTTTCTGAATCACTAGTCATCATTGCAAAAAAAAAAAAACCTTGACATTTGCATTCATTCATTCGTTTTTATTGGGCGCTTACTGTGTACAAAGCACTGTATCAAGTGCTTGGGAGAGTACAATATACCAACAGACACATTCCTGCCCACAGTGAGCTCACAGTCTGGAACCTGAGCACTAAGGAGATCAGAGTAAATGTCATCCTTAGGGCAACATAAATAATTAGTGAATCAGTCAATCATTGGGATTTAATAAATACTTACTATGTGAAAACCTTCTCAGGGTCACACCTGGAGAGTTTCCAGTAGTCTACCAGTCTTGACTACAGGAGGCAGAATCACATAGAGGCCTACCCATTCCATTCCTAGCTTGGCCAGTGGCTAGCAAGTGGAAGACAATCTGCTAAAATTCAAAACTCCCCTGTGCTAGGAAGCAGCGACACGGGGGAGAGTCGAGGGTGGAGGCTCAGGTTTACTGCACGTGAAGAGAGAATGATAAACCACTTCCATATTTTGACCAAGGAAATTCTGTGGATACATTACCAGAACGACGGAAGATGGAGATGGGGCATTCTGGGAGAGATGTGTCCATAGAGTCGATATGGGTCGGAGACGACTCGACAGCATAAGACTAGACAAGACATAAGTGCTGGAGGGAATATGATTAATTGTTAAAATCCCGGTAGGAATGATGTGTTTGCTTTGCTATTATAGAGAGACATAGTTCATAGACTGTGAGCTTGCTGTGGGCAGTGTCTACTGTATCGTACTCTCCCAAGTGTTTAGTGCAATGCTTTGTACACAATAAGTGCTCATTAAATACCATTTATTGCCTGATTAAAATAGTTCAAGAGCTCATTTCTCCTGGCACCATTACAGTTGGGTTTTGTCATTTTATGTCTGCTCCTACATTAGAGTGTTAGGTCTTTGAGGGCAGGGGACGTGTCTTTTGCTTCTACTATTCTCCCAAAAGCATTTAGTTATATTGTCCTCTTTCAAACACTTAGTACAGTGTTCTGCCCACAGTAAACACACCATAAACACTCCATAAACCCGGTCCTCTCCCAGACTTCTCTATCACCGTCGATGGCACGACCATCCTTCCCGTCTCTCAGGCCCGCAATCTCGGTGTCATCCTTGACTCGTCTCTCTCGTTCACCCCACACATCCTATCCGTTACCAAGACCTGCCGGTTTCACCTCTACAATATCGCCAAGATCAGCCCTTTCCTCTCCACCCAAACGGCTACCTTACTGTTACGGGCTCTCGTTATATCCCGGCTAGACTACTGTGTTGGCCTTCTCTCTGATCTCCCTTCCTCCTCTCTCGCCCCGCTCCAGTCTATTCTTCACTCCGCTGCCCAGCTCATCTTCCCGCAGAAACGATCTGGGCATGTCACTCCCCTTCTTAAACAACTCCAGTGGTTGCCTATCAACCTCCGCTCCAAACAAAAACTCCTCACTCTAGGCTTCGAGGCTCTCCGTCACCTTGCCCCTTCCTACCTCTCCTCCCTTCTCTCTTTCTACCGCCCACCCCGTATGCTCCGCTCCTCTGCCGCCCACCTCCTCACCGTCCCTCGGTCTCGCCTATCCCGCCGTCGACCCCCGGGTCACGTCCTCCCGCGGTCCTGGAACGCCCTCCCTCATCACCTCCGCCAAACTGATTCTCTTTCCCTCTTCAAAACCCTACTTAAAACTCACCTCCTCCAAGAGGCGTTCCCAGACTGAGCTCCTCTTCTCCCTCTACTCCCTCTGCCATCCCCCCTTTACCTCTCCGCAGCTAAACCCTCTTTTTCCCCTTTTCCCTCTGCTCCTCCACCTCTCCCTTCCCATCCCCACAGCACTGTACTTGTCCGCTCAACTGTATATATTTTCGTTACCCTATTTATTTTGTTAATGAATTGTACATCGCCTTGATTCTATTTAGTTGCCATTGTTTTTACGAGATGTTCTTCCCCTTGACGCTGTTTAATGCCATTGTTCTTGTCTGTCCGTCTCCCCCGATTAGACTGTAAGCCCGTCAAACGGCAGGGACTGTCTCTATCTGTTGCCGACTTGTTCATCCCAAGCGCTTAGTACAGTGCTCTGCACATAGTAAGCGCTCAATAAATACTATTGAATAAATATGATTTATTGATCGATTCAGTTCATTGCACTCAGTGGACACTCATTAAACACCATCACTACAATTATTAGCCACCATATTTAACCAGAGGAATTCAACAAATTCATGTATAAATAGCTCTTCACATTCTATATGAGGACATAGGCTGTTCACATTCAATTCATATCAAGTAATGACAATGAAAATAACGCTAAATTCAGGTGTACACAACTCAAGAAATTTAATAAAGATCCGCCTCAACATGAGGAAGTTCTGTGGTTGCTAACGTGAGTCACTGCCAAAGCTGGAAAGGGGCTGAAACAATCGTGAGTAGAGAGCTATTATGTTAGATATCTTATATGTATCAGACTGGAAAGGACATTGGGGGAGCAAGATAAACTCCAAAGTGCTTAATACGGTACCTTGCATATGGATGCCCAGAGAGGGCAGGGATTGTCTCTCTTCATTGCTGAATTGTACTTTCCAAGATCTTAGTTTAAGTGCCGTACACACAGTAAGCACTCAATAAATACAATTGAATGAATGAATGAATGAAAGTATTCAATAAATACTGTTGAATGAATGGGTTTCTCCATTAGCATGGATTTTTTTATTTTAATAATGGATGACATTTTTATTTTTAATTTTTTGGCATTTCTTAAGCCCTTACTATGTGCCAGGCACCATTCTAAACGCTGGAGTAGATACAAGCTAATCAGGTTGAACTCAGTCCATGTCCACTTGAGGCTCAAGGTCTTCATCCCCATCTTACAGATGAGGTAGCCGAGGCACAGAGAAGTTAAATGACTGCCCAAGGTCACATAGACAAGTGGAGGGACTGGGATTAGAACCCAGGTCCTCTAGATCTCAGCTCTATGGTCTCTCCACTAGGCAACGCTGCTTCTAGACTTTTGTGATTGGTCCATTTTTCAGATTTGAAACTGAAGATTGAAAACTGAAAATCTGAAGTTTTGTGTGCTATATTACTCTGGTTCGTGATTATGTTGTCTTGTTTTTGTCCGTCTACCCCGATTAGGCTGTGAGCCTGTCATTGGGCAGGGATTGTCTCTATCTGTTGCCGAATTGTATATTCCAAGCGCTTAGTACAGTGCTCTGCACATAGTAAGCGCTCAATAAATACTACTGAATGAATGAATGGGAATTGTTAGGATAGTGTAATGGTAGTGAAAGTATTCATTCCTCACTTGTTGTATGAGAAGCAGCATGGCTCAGAGGAAAGAGCCCAGGCTTGGGAGTCAGAGGTCATGGGTTCTAATCCCAGCTCTGCCACTTGTCAGCTGTGTGATTGTGGGCAAGTCACTTAACTTCTTAGGGTCTCAGTGACCTCATCTGTAAAAGGGGGATGAAGACTGTGAGCCCCACATGGGACAACCTGATGTCCTTGTATCTACCCTAGGGCTTAGAACAGTGCTCGGCACACAGTAAGTGCTTAACAAATACCAACATTATTATTATTATTATGCCACTGTACTAGGCACTTAAGAAGTACAAAGGGGGCTTGAAACACATTTCCTGTCAATAAGGAGCTTCTATTAAAAATATTCAGTGTCTTAAATGAAATGGGCATTCAGTTTCCTTGTAGTCAGAAAATGCTGTGTTTCAGAACATAACCAGACTAATATGCCCACCTGATCTTTATCCCACAAAATAAAAAAGTGTAGAAATTCAGCTCGTAAGCCTACAGGTATCCTGCTTCCTTTTCTTGGCAAAGGTTTTTAGAGAGAATGTGGCCATCCTTGTGTTCTTCAGGATCACTCATTAGTAGCTTATCATTGTTTGAAATATCTCCTGAGGTGGAAAGAGTAGTTTTATTAGGGTAGGAAGCACTTTGTTTTTTAGTCTTTGCAACTAAAATGGGGGGAAACTAAGAGCTCTGGACAGCCTTGGTATAGTTATGCTTCTTAATCCAGAACAGATGAAATGCAGTTCTCTCCTTCAACTTTTCAAGACAATCTATCCTCATATTTCCTAATTCTCTAAAATGTAATGATGTGAGCGTGGTCTTAGCTTGGCCAACACTTCTATTTTGAACTATGATGATAACTCAGAGTTGTTTTTCTGCAAGTGAGATGTTTGTGCATTAGGCTGGAGATACCCGAAAAACTCAATGATCTATTGTCTTTCGTGGCTACATCATGTTGAACAAGATGCACTAAATTAGGGGTTTGGGAAACATTTCCACTGGTATCTGAAATAATTAACTCTGAGTCACAATCGGAGACCCTTTTTAAGTTTGGATTTTATGTGTTCTATCTTGCCCTTGTCAAGCCTTGACATTTTATCATTTGCTAAGTAAGAAAAAATATCCTTTTTCTTCTGGAATGTTCGAGTCAACTCTACTGGCAGAAACAGCCTTAACAAGGAAAGCTTTAGGTCTCAAACCCTCCAAAAAATTGACACCTGTCTCTCAATGTCCCTCTCTCTCTCCAAGGGGAACTCTTCCCATTGCATCAATCAGTCAATCAATCAACAGTATTAATTGAGTGCTTATCATATGCAGAACACTAAACTAAGTGGAAGAGTTGGCAGACACATTCCCTGCCTACAACGAGTTTACGTTCTAGAGGAGAAGCTGGACATTCCTATAAATAAATACTTCATAACATAATTTAAGGATCTGTGCCTAAGTGCTGTGGGATTGAGGGTGGGTGAATACCAAATGCCCAGAGGTCAGAGATCCAAATGCAGAGATGACACAGAAGGGAGAGGGAGCCAAGGAAAAAAGGTCTTAATTGGGAAAGCCCTCTTGGAAGAGATGTGACCTTAAACAGGCTTCATGGTAGAAGGGTGGTGGTCAGGTGTAAATGGAGGGGGTGGGAAAGGGGTTGGTGGTGAGATATACAAGATCAGGGCACTAGGACTAAGATGGTGCTAGAGGAGCTAAGTATGAGGGCTGGACTGTAGGAGGGGATATGACACGACATGAAGTCCCCCATTCACTTAAACCCTCTTTGGCAGGAACATGTTTAGGAAAAAAGTTTCCTGTGGGAAGCCCCAGCTTCTTGAGGCCATTGGACTGTTTAGCAAATTTCAGAGAAGCAGCATGGCTCAGTGGAAAGAGCACTGGTTTGGGAGTCAGAGGTCATGGGTTCTAATCCAAGCTCCACCGCTTGCCAGCTGTGTGACTTTGGGCATGTCACTTAACTTCTCTGTGCTTCAGTGACCTCATCTGTAAAATGGGGATTAAAACTGTGAGCCCCACGTGGGACAACCTGATCACTTTGTATCCCCCCAGAGCTTAGAACAGTGCTTTGCACTTAGTAAGCGCTTAACCAATACCAGCATTATTATTATTATTAAATTTTCCACGCTTGAGCAAAATGTTGGTGAAGTGCATTAGATCAAATCCATTTCAATAGAGCAATGCAATGTCGCTTATCTCCTTTGCTCATGGAAGCCAAGGGCCTTTGAATGAAGTGTTCCTCTGAACTCTATTTTGGCTGCTTGGGAAGATTTCATTAATGGTGATTAATATATGCTCTGCTTTACAGTGGCTTTGAGAAAAGTGGCTGGGAGAGGGTAGATGAAGAAGCAAAGTGGGGGAACATCACATGGAGGCAACCAAAAAGAGCAACAGTAGCGTATAATAATAATAATAGTCATAATAAGCCTAAAGTTCCTTTCCCCTCTAGACTGTAAGCTCATTGGTGGGAGTGAATCTGTCTACCAACTCTGTTATATTGTACTCTCCTAAGCGTTTAGTACAGTGCTATGCACACAGTAAGCACTCACTAAATACAATGGATTGATTATTCCTTGACTCCCTCTACCATGTTCCAGACCCATTGCTTCCTCTTCCCGGAACATAGGTGCTGCTTCCAAGCCATGGAGCCCGGAGACAGGAGTAGAGGCAGAGAGAGGTGGGTGTCTAAACTAAAAATACCAGACATAAAAACACTCAGTGCTACATTCATATGAGAGAAGGGATAGGCTAGCTCAAGAGCGGACTCTCCAGTGTGCAAACCCATGGCTGATTCCCCCTAAGGGAAGAGAATTGCAGCAGCAATTTTCTGTCATCAAACTAATGGAGACAGATGAAAGGAGCAATTGCAGGTTTCTCTGGCCCCAGTGGAGAGAATGTCCACGCCTGATTTATCTCTTGTACAAGATAGGAAGGAAACGGAAAAGCGAAGTGGAAACAAGGAAAGTGCTGATGGAAGGGGAATAGGGACAAGGCAGTGAGAAGGAGCCAGAGCCGGTGGAAGTGGAAAGAAGTTAAGGCAAGGAGGTTGAAAGGGGTGGGTAGAAATTAATCAATAATAATAATGATAATACTAATGATAGTGTATTTGTTAAGCACTTACTACATGCCAGGCACAGTTCTAAACATTGGGGTAAATACAAGAAAATCGGGTTGGACCCAATCCCCATCCCACATGGGGCTTAAAATCTTAATCCCCATTTTACAGATGAGGGAACTGAGGCACAGAAGTGAAATGACTTGCCTAGGTTCACACAGCAGACACGTGGCTGAGGCGGGATTAGGACTCAGTTGCTTCTGACTCCCAGACCTGTGCTCTATTCAGTAGGCCATGCTGCTTCTCCTCGAAGTGCCAGTCACCGAGGAAATAGGTCCTGGACTGAAGGAGCCAGTCCAATTTTCGATAGAATCAATCATATTTTTTGAGGGTGGATTGTGTGCAGAGCACTGTATTAGTGCTTAGGAGAGTACAAGAGAACAAAGCTGGTAGACATGTTCCCTGCCCACAAGGAGCTTACAGAAGAGACTTTTGAAGCCTTGCTCTTTGGAGGAATATGATGCACTCTTCCAGAAATAAATATTTTGTTTCAAACCACCATCATTTACTAACTCCCAGAGGACCATTACATTTGGAATCCACCTTGGAAACACAGGAAAATTTGTAAATTGGTGGATAGAATTGTTGACTAATCTTTTTACTGTGCTAGAGAAGCAGTGTGGCCTAGTGGAAAGAGCAGCGGCCTGGGAGTCAGAGGACCTGGATTCTGATACTGGCTCCTCCACTTGTCTACTCTGTGATCTTAGAGAAGTCAGTTAATTTATCTGGGTCTCAGTTTCCTCATCTATAAAAATGGGGCTAGAATCCTACTCCTTCTACCTAGACTGTGAGCTTCATGTGAGACAGGAACGGTGTCTAAATTGATAATCTTTTATCTACTCCAGTGCTTAGAACAGTGTTTGGAACATAATAAACACTTAACAACTACAATAATAATAATAAGAATTATTATTATTATTGGAGTTTACAAATGGGTCCATGACCTCTCCCGTTGAATATCATTTCCAGCAGAGGTAATTGCATATCTGGTCACTTTGCTTAGAGGTTTCTCGGATGTTTTCACCAGCAGGAAGATGATATAAATTATTAAAGGACCAAATGGAAGAAGAATGAATGTGAACTCATATGCATATCATCAGTGATGATCATGCAAATTGTCCCATTGCTTTGATGCCATCCTTTGGGCAACTCAATGTTAAGCAATCAATCAGTGATATTGATTGAGCACCTTACTATGTGCAGAGCACTGTACTAAGTATTTAGGAGGGAAATATGAAATAAGTAGACAAGATCTCTGCTGGAACTAGGAAGAAGTGCTGGAAGTTCCGTCAAACAGAGCAAAACAAGTTGAGACTTGGAGTTAGCGCTTCCCTAGAAGAACATTCACACTGTATTTATTCTGCTGCAATTTCCTCGACCGTACATTTCTTCTTAATCCCTGCTGGATGAGCAGAGGTTAATGAGGAAATCAAGTTGTTTCAGGTCAAGAGATGATTCAAGTCTGAAGAGCAATTGAGAGTGTTGCTTCCTTGAAGAATCGACTGGGTGGATTTCTAGAGCCGGCATGCTGTGTTCTGGGTGAAAATGCCCTCTGTCGAGAGACTCGGTCCAATATCTTCTGAGAGTTGTCCATTTAAGAAACTTCAGGAACTCTAAAAGATCATGGCGACGTTGGAAGGTAAATAGAAATAGTACTTTCAACACAAGTTTTACCTCCTTTTAACGATGTGTTATCCAACTCCATACTATATTTCAGGTCTCTTTACTCTTCCCATAGGAATCATGAAATGGAAAGACTTTGAGAATGCAAAAATACATGGAAAATTGGTTTCGTTTCTGTAAGGCTTTGACTGCCTGAGATTTATTTCCAAGTTATGGTGCAGAAGTGCTTAAGGTGAGAAATCCGTTTTGTTGTTCTGCTGAGTTACTGCATTTCGGTTATGATGAAGATAAAGTTTTTGAGGTCAGTGATACTCCATTGCCTTCTTAGATGGAAAGATAGGATGTGAGCTGGCTGTGTTAACCCCTTGACATATTAAAGATTTTTTTAAATCATTGTCCTTTTGATATTTTTGTCCTTTGAATCTAAAGATGTAGCTGCTAATGATGTTATTATCTATATGCACCCGTGTGACTGAAAAGATCCACAGGTTAACCTTAGTCCTTTCCATAAAGAGAATTAATGTAATCTTTCATCTAGTTAGCAGTTGTGGTTTGATTTATCTACATTTTTTTGTAGCTAAATCATTCCATTAATACTGTGTGCAGAGCAATGTACTATGTGCTTGGGGAATTATACTAGTTAGACACAATCCTTGACCTCAAGGAGCTCGTCTTGTCTTATGCCGTCGAGTCGTCTCTGACCCATAACGACGGCATGGACACATCTCTCCCAGAATGGCCCCCTTCCATCTGCAATCCTTCTGATAGTGTATCCATAGAGTTTTCTCCATAAAAAATATGGAAGTGGTTTACCATTGTCGCCTTCCTCATGGTAAACCTGAGTCTCCACCTTTGAGCGTGGCTCAGTGGAAAGAGCCCGGGCTTGGAAGTCAGAGGTCATGGGTTCAAATCCCGGATCTTCCACTTGTCAACTGTGTGACTGTGGGCAAGTCACTTAAGTTCTCTGTGCCTCAGTTCCCTCATCTGTCAAATGGGGATGAAGACTGTGAGCCTCACGTGGGACAACCTGATTACCCTGTATCTCCCCCAGTGCTTAGAACAGTGCTCTGCACATAGTAACTGCTTAACAAATACCAACATTATTTTTACTATGCCGCTGTTGCCCAGCACAGGTGAGTTTGTAGCAGATTGCCTTCCACTCGCTAGCCACTGACCAAACTAGGAATGGCATGGATTAGCCTCTGCTTGACTCTCCCTCCCGTGGTGGAGACTGGTAGAGGACTGGCAACTCTCCAGATGTGACCCTGAGAGGGGTCAAGGAGCTTACCATCGTAGAAAAGGATAGACAGTGAGATGATTTATAGAGAGGGGAAGGAGGAGAAACAGCAGTACATATGAGTTAGTACTGTTATAGTAGCTTAATAGGTGTTGAACCCTATGCAATGGACAGGGAAAGTGAAATTAAATTTTAACACTGATTTCATTTTCCTTACAGGTATCCAGACCCAAAGGCTGTTCAGACTTGACCTCAGTCCCAGAGAGAACCCTATACTGCAATAGTCCACGAAGCATTTGAATTTTAGAAGTGCATTTCTGCTGAAGGGAAAAGCAGATTTTTCATGGAATCCAAGATCCAGTCCTTTGACTCACCTCCACCTTGTTATGCATATGTAACTATTTTACAATAAATTGCTGTAACACTCAATGCTGTTAGTGGAGTAAGTGACTTTCCTCTTGCGAAACAGACCTGATGGAAAAATGTCCTAGGGCAAGAAGATCAAATTCAGTCCTTTCTGTGATGAACCGTTGGTAATTCACAAGAGAGTGGGTGGACATAAGGATTGTTCTCTTAAACCATTCAGACCATCAAAACTGAGGGTCCACGCTATGTAACTAGTTTGGTGGCATGCCCAAGGGGATCGGATAGGGGATTTGTAGTCAGGAGGAGGAGTATAGGTCGATTACCTAGGCTCATATTATCTGTGTGGCTTTGGTCAAGTCACTTACCCTCCTTGCACCCCAGTTTCTCTACCTGTAAAACGAGGTTAGTGAATCTCATGCCAACACCCAGGTTGTTTTGAGGATAAATGAGCAAACTCACATAGCTGTCTTAAGTTTACGTAAGAATTGAAAAAGGGAGAAGGAGCATGCTAGGGCATGCTGTGTGTGTATGTGTTGTGAGGGACATGTCTGCATGGGATGAAGCTAATATTAGCACCATCCTGCAGTGTGAAGGGGGCACGGGGCGGTCAGAAGCAATTTACATCATTTTGGGCAGGGAATGTATCTGATTATTGTTATATTGTAGTCTCCCAAGCATTTAGTACAGTGCTCTGCACAGGATACGCACTCAATAAATATGACCAAATGAATGAATGAACTTGAATACCGCTTCCCATCACACCCCAGCAAACCTGAGGGCACAATGCCCTCTGGATATTTTGCCACCCTGCCAAATCTTAGGGCAGACCTAGGGAAGCAGTGAGAGCTGCTCTCCATTAGGTGAAGTTTTAGAAAATCAAATAATCAATCTGACGTATTTATTGAGGATTTACTGTGTGTAAACCACTGTACAAAGCTCTTGGGAGAGTACAATACAACAGAGGTGGTAGACATGTCCACTGCCAACAACAAACTTGGAGTCGAGAGGGCGAGACAGGCATTAATATAAGTAAATGAATTATGTATATGTACCTATGCGTGGAGGGGGTTGAGGGTGGGGTGAATTCCAAGTGCCCAGAGAAAGGAATGCAAGTCATGAAAATAATACCTTATGGACACTCACTTCCCTGACCTGATGATTTTCTGTCCTCAGGGTTAATTGCAACATAAAACACTAGCTCAAAATGTATTTATTGTCCCATGCATTCAGGACCTTAGGTATTTCTTTAATGTCTTGGAAATTTCCCCACAAACTAAACTCTAAATTTATACAGGAAAAAAGCTCCATATTTATAGTAATTCTGCAAGTTTAGCATATTTCTATTTTTGTCACAACACTGTATATTCTGGGACTAACTTGAATGACCACAGTTTTTAAATACTTCTGTGCTGGAGAATGTGGCAGGGGTGTAGTGAAGACCAGCAAAAGAGGAAAGGTGGATCTGAACTATTTGAGTGAATCCACCCATGAGTGAAAATGGATTGGAAGGAAAGGAATTACAGATTAAGGATCACAGTGGGGCCCGCAGGGAAGAACATGAGTTTGGGAATCGGGCCTGCTGAATCCTAATCCCAGCTCCACTACTTAGCTGTGAAACTGGTCAAGTCCCTTATCTTCTTTGGTTCTCAGTTTCTTCATCATTAAAACGGAGATGAAATAACTGGTGTCCTTTCCCCTTAGGCCGTGAGCCCAGTGTGGGACAGGGACTGTGTCCAACTTGATTATTTAGTCATTACTAGAGTGCTTGGTCTAACAGAGTAAGTGCTTAATAAACATCACAGTTTTATTATTCTTTTTTCTGGCTTTTAGTGGAGTCCCGGTCCCTGAAGCTGTGACAAGAGTTGAGAACTCGGCTGCTTTAGTGGGCGGGAAATAAGGAATGATTTTTGAAATCACTTTTGGGGTGTGTGATTAAGTACAGTCCCCGCCTTTTGGAGGCCTCAGAACTTGAATGCTTGAAGGGAAAATTGGAATCAAGTCTCCCTCTCCCCACCACCCACACACGTTCCCTATAATCTCAAAACTTTGGAATCGTCCTCGTCTTCAAGTACGGTTCCTTTAATTGTAAGCTCGTTATGGGCGGGGAACTTGTCTGCTAATTATGCTATATTATGCTCTCCCACGTGTGCTCCCCCACATGTGTAGTACAGTGTTCTGCATATAGTAAGCGCTCAATAAATACTACTGATTGATCGATTGATCGACTGCCCGTCAAACCTCCCTCTTTTGGCGAACCAACAGTATCACATTAAAAAGACCCAGTACACAAGCAATTGACCAGAAATACCTCCTTTTTATACTGTAAATATTCTCCTTTTCCACAGACATTTCCACTGGGCCTAGGAGACGGGCAGCTCTATACCTGGACAGATGGTTTGAAAAGAAAAGACTGGCATGACTATGAGAGCATTCAGAAAGATGCTTTGCGTTCAGGTATGAAGCTCAGAGTAAACGGAAGTTGCTATGTTTTATCTCTCCCTGTTTTTCCTGAGTCTCCTAAGGGTATCAGACAGAATGGTGCCTAAGATCCCCAGTAACATGTCTCCTGGGATTATCAGAGACCCCGGTAGGACCCAGGGAAGCTAGTCATAGACAAAGCTGGGAAACAGGAAGCCCAAAGAAGCGGTGACTTCATATTGCCATCAGAGTTTTTGGAGAGACGATGTTTGAGACATTTTTTTTTCAGTGTTTTGCCTATACTTCTTACTCACATTGGTTACTGAATGTTGACTATGTCCAGCACATGTGCTAAATGTAGGGGAATAATATAAGAGAACCAGAGCATAATAATATCAGAGAATTCTGCTTGGAAGAGGCTCACTAGGTGGGGAACAATATGAATGAGTTAGAAACAATTACAAATTCCAAATTTGAAAATTCACAATTACAGTGTTAAAGAAGAAGCTCAACCTTTAGGTTCCCCAGTCCTCTGGACAACAGCCTTGGTTCCTACACTATTGATCGCTATTGGGTTATTGATTTGGCCAGATTTCAAACCAGCCCATTGCTTAGTTTTCTTTTGAATTTGTCAGTCCAGGCAAAAAGTTGAGGAAAGAACAAGCATTAGAATCCAAATCCCTGAGACACAGTAATTTAGAAAGGCTCTGAACTTATAAGATTCCCAGTGACCACAGAAAAATATCAGATGTACAAAATGCATTAGTTCTGGGTCTTTTCACTCATATCCATTGGAGTCTTAACAAGCCAACCTGCTTTCTGAAACATCTAGACTATGTTAAGGATGAAGAGAAAGCCTTCATCATAAAATGGTTGTATATTCCAATTGAATCAGAACTCCATGTGAAGAAGTGAAGCGTCATATTAGAACACAGTTTCGATAGCTGAACCCAGTGTTGGAAGGCAGCCATGAGCTGGGTTCAGCAGTGCCAGTCTTCAGGAGGCTGGTTTCAAAGGCATGAGACAAGTAGAATCAAATGTGGACCATGGTAACGTTGATGATTGTGACCTAATGGAAATAGCACAGAAATGGTAGTCAGGAGATCCCAATTCCAGTCCTACCTCCACTGCTTGACTGCTTTGTGATATGTGACCTTGGGATAGTTACCTAACTTTTCTGTGCCTCAGTTCCCTCAGTGAAATGGGGATAAAATTCCTGTTGTCCCTCTTAGACCTGAAGCCTGTGTAGGGCCAGGATGGTGTTCTATCTAAGTATCTTGCATCAGTCCCAGCGCTTACCTTGGCATATAATACGTTTGACACATAATAAGTGTTTAATAAGTATAACTATTATTATTACTATTATTATTATAATCACAAGAATTGACCAGGGAACCAGTTGAAACATTGTTATCATCTTTGCCTGGAAACTGAACTTTTAGCCATTGCCATGATAATAGGTGAGTTGTCAGTGGTACCTAGGAATGACTTACTAAGTGCATAGTCCACCAAGCATTTGGGACAAAACAGCAAAACTCATGTTCCCTGCCCTCAAGGAGTTGCAGAAGGGGCTCAGATGTGTCAAGACATTGCCTACTGATTAAACAAGCACATTTGAATTCCATGTGTACTATTGCAGCTGTTTTTGAACCATCTTTCACTTAGCCCCTTCTTACTTACCAGAACAATGGTTGACTCAACATGTCGTTTTGATAACATGGAGTTTGCAGGAACACAGCTTTTCTGTCTTAAGATAAATGTCTGTCCAGTGGGTCTCCAAAATCTCTCTGCACATGACACACTGACAGAGAACCATATTTCTTGGGAGGGGAACCGAGACCTTCACATCACACTGCTCTGCCAAATGCTGGCCGTGTGACCTTGGGAAAGTCATGTAATAATGGTAACAGCTGTGGTATTTGTTAAGTGCTTTTTACATAGTATGCACTGTACTAAGTGCTGGTGTGGATACAAACAAATCAGGTTGGACACAGTTCCTGTACCACCCGGGGCTCACAGTCTCAATCCCCATTTTACAGATGGGGTAACTGAAGTCCAGAGAAGTGAAGTGACTTGCCCAAGATCCCATAACAGACTAGTGGCAGAACTAGGATTAGAACTCATGACCTTCTGACTCCCGGGCCCGGGCTCTATCCACTAGGCCATGCTGCACCTCAGTTCTCCTAATGTGCTTTTCCTTGGTGAAGCAAGTTTTGCCCCAAATCCACTGCCTGGCTGTTATGCCTTTATTTTTCTTAATTATGATATGTTTCTTGATCATTATCAGTAATTCACCATAGTTTCACAAGTTCAAGAGGTCCACTCAGCAAAGGTCATGATGAGATCTGTTAGACAGTCGACTTTGGTGAGGGCTACCCGAACACTGCTCTTTATTGTTCATTACTTTGAAATTAACTTTTAAAGCAATGTTTCCTTGGATAGTTATACTAGAATCGCACAAATGCAAAGCTAGAGTGAAAAGACTCTCTGCGCTTCTTTGAGAGTCATGGTTTTTATTTCTAATAATAGAACAGGATTTAGCTGGAATCAAGTTCTAGTTAGAATTATCTAGGGAAAGTTCCTCCGCAAACTGACAATATGAAAATAGCAGAGAAGAGACGCTGTGGGAGATTTCAGAAGCTGCAAATCAGTGCAGGGTGTTTTGAAAAATACAAAAGGATGAATTCTTTTTATAATTCAGCTTCACTGTTTGTCGTTCCTGCTCACACTATCTCAGAAAATGGAGATAGGAATTTCCCAAGGGCAGGTTGGTATGACACTAATTGCTATGCTCACTTTGTGAAACAAAATACGCTATTCCCTTAAATAGGTCACATCTTCCCACACCAACTCTCCTCCTTCTAAACCCGGTGCACTCATTCCAAAGTTGAAAGACTTTCTCCAGATTTCTGAAATAATAATGATAATAATGATGGTATTTGTTTAGCACTTAACTATGTGTCAAATACTCTTCTAAGCGCTGAGGCAGATACAAGTTAATCAGGTTGGACACGGTCTCCGTTCCACACGGGACTCCCAGTTTTAATCCCCATTTTTTAGATGAGGTAACTGAAGCCCAGAGAGGTGAAGTGACTTGCCCTAGGAAGGTCACAAAGAAGACAAATTGTGGAGCAGGGATTAGAACCCCAGTCCTTCTGACTCCCAGGACAATGCTCTATCTAGGCCATGCTGCTTCCCTTCCCTGAGAGGGGTGGGGCAGGCAGTAAATTGGTGAGGGAGCTTCCTCAGGACACAAGAGTCAGAGGGGCCAGTGTGGTTGCAAATTTGAAGGTTCCTGGCCTCCCGCCACTGGAGCAGGAAGGGGAACCTGTGGGAACCTGGGCTGGAGAGTGAAATGGCTCTGGAGGGAGGTACTCAGGAATTCTGCTTATCCAAAAAACTAACACCCTAAATTCAGGCTTTCAGGCAGACTTGAGCAGGCATCTATATGAAGGGAATCTATATGAAGGGAAACAGCGTGGCTTAGTGGAAAGAGCACGGGCTTGGGAGTCAGAGGTCCTGGGTTCTAATCCCGGCTCCGCCACTTGTCTGCTCTGTGACCTTGGGCAAGTCACTTCACTTCTCGGGCCTCAGTACCCTCTGCTGAAAAATGGGGATTAAGACTGTGAGCCCATGTGGGACAACATGATTACCTTATATCTACTCCAGCACTTAGAACAGTGCTTGGCACACTGTAAGCACTTAAAAATACCATAATAATTATTATTATGATGCCATGAGGGTATAGCACATACCCAGTGTAATGCCCACAATGTCACAGTGCATCAGAGTGGCCAGCCTGAGGAGGAGATACTCTTGGGTAGTCAAAAGCTAACCACAGCTTAGAGGGAACAGATTTCAGGACAAAAAAGGAAGCAGCTGTATGAGGCAAGGGGATAGGGTTTCTAATATCAACCCTTATTTCCCCAGCTGCAATTTGACTGCTCACTGGTCATGGAGAAGATGGATGATGATAGGCAAAATGTCCATTCAGGAGAACCTTGACTTTGGGTCCCACAGGCCGTTCAGGTTCACTGAAAGAATCCTCTCCCTGGATTGTTATTTCACTTCTCTGTGCCTCAGTTCCCTGAGCTGCAAAATGGGAATTCAGTTAAGCTAAACAAGATATTTTTAGGACCTCTTTGATTTCTCTAGTGAGAAGGACTGTAGTCTTGCTGTGGGCAGGGGACGTGTCTATAGACTCTCTTAAAATGTTCTCTTCCAAGCTCTCTGCTCAGTGCTCTACACATAGTAAGCACTCAATAAATACAAACACATAAATAAAAACTTATAAAACTTATAAACACAAATAAATAAAAACACTTCACTTCTCTGAGCCTCAGTTACCTCACCTGTAAAATGGGAATTAAAACTGTGAGCCCCTTGTGGAACAGAGACTGCGTCCTAACTGATGATCTTGTATCTACTTCAGTGCTTAGCACAGTATTTGACACATAATAAGTGCTTAACAAACTTAAGAAACTCCCTCTGAGAAAACAGTTTTCATAACATGCAGGAATAGCACCGCTTATTCTATTCTCTCTTCTAAATTGCGTAAGAGGCTCCAGGCTAGGACTTCTGTAGCTGATTTATGAAAACATCTTTCGAAAAACATTTAAAATAATGTAATCCAACACTGCTACCTCAGTTCCAGTATAGAACTGATTACCTTTTGGTTAGAACAAATAGCCTTTCCTATTTTAATTGCAAATCATCATTTATGTGAAGTAAAAAAAAGTGGAATTTAGAGATGGAGAAGTTGTCCCTTCCATTGTTTATCATAATCTATCATATCACTCTGAGAGATCAAGATATCTGAGATTTCATCCTTTTATGAATTTGGGAATATTCAATAGTATTTCATTCATTGGAATTTATTGAGCACTTACTATATGCAGAGCACTGTACTAAGCACTTGATATGGCAGGAATGGTTGAATGCTTTCATCTTTAAAGACTGCTGAACTGGGATTCCATAACAAATAGGCAGGCAGGAATTATAAACATGGAATTTCCAGGCACCATTACAACAAATTATCTAAGGTTAAGGACCAAACAATCCATTCACCAGCTAAATCAGTAGTCAATGGGAGAAAGAGGGAATTGCAGTGCCCGGGCTCATCTCCAGCCCTCAGGATAGAAAAATGCAGCATTGGAATCCCAGAAGCAGTGTGTTCTAGTGGCAAGAACGTGTGCTTGGGACTCAGAGGATGTGGATTGTAACTCCACTTCCACCACTTGTCTGCTTTGTGACCTCGGGCAAGTCCCTTAACTTCTCTGTGCCTCAGTTACCTCATTGGTAAAATGAGGATTAAGACTGTGAGCCCCATGTGGGGCAACCTGATTAACTTGTATCTACCCCAGCACTTAGAACAGTGCTTGGCACATAGTAAGTGCTTAACAAATACCATAATTATTATTATCGTTATCTGATGAGATAGGGGAAAACATATTCATGAGAGGAGAGGTGGCCAGGTAACACAGGGGTCATGAGATTGTGTAGCATTAGTACCAAGTCCCAGAGATCTTAGGAGACTGGATACCACTGACGTGTCTCATAGAGTAAAGGAGGTTGAGAATCATTGGAGCTATATCCCAAAGAACAGAAAAGACAGTCAATCATAGGTTCTATGTCTGGTAGAGTAGAATAAGCTACATAACATTAGTTCTGTCCCACAAAGTTGACCCCACCTCCCATTCATTCAGTAGTATTTATTGAGCGCTTACTATGTGCAGAGCACTGTATTAAGCACTTGGAATGTACAATTTGGCAACAGTTATAGACAATCCCTGCCCAGTGATGGGCTCACAGTCTAAACGATAAGAATGTTGGTATTTGTTAAGCACTTACTATGTGCCAAGCACTGTTCTAAGCACTGGGGTAGATACAAGGTCATCAGGTTGTCCCACATGGGGTTCACAGTCTTCATCCCCCTATTACAGATGAGGTAACTGAGGCCCAGAAAAGTGAAGGGATTTGCCCAAAGTCACACAGCTGGCAAGCGGCAGAGCCAGGATTAGAACCCACAACCTCTGACTCTCAAGCTCGGGCTCCTTCCACTAAACCTCACTTAGCAGAGGAGACTGGTACCACTGGTGTTGTGTTCCCTAGAGCAGAAGAAGATGGATAACACTGGGTCCTTGTCCCAAAGAGCAGAGAAAGCTGTGTTCCCTCCTCGCCGAGCAGATAATATTCACTGCTATCAGAAAACCAGAATCACCAGCCCGTGGTGACTGAAAAAGAGCTGACACAACTCTGATTTTCAAGAAGGAGAGAGGCTGAAATATTAATCAATCACTGGGATTTATTGAGTGCTTGCTGTGTGCAGACCTGTACTAAATGCTTGGGAGAGTACAACAGAGCTAGAAGATGTGTTCTCTGCCCAAAATAAGTTTACAGTCTAGAGTGATTCTATCTACTGCTCTAGAGGCAGAAACTGATCCAATCAACGCTCATAATAATTGTGGTATTTCTTAAGTGCTCATTATTTACCAAACAATGTACTGTGGGACTGTGAGCCCCAAGTGAGAGAGGAACTGTGTCTGACCTGATTATTTTTTATCTACCTGAGCACTTAGTAATGAGCTAAGCAAAGAAGTACTTAACAAATATTGCAGTTATTCTTATCCTTCTTGGTCCAGACGAACATGCGATTGGCTGAAGGTCTGTAATTCAAGAGACAGGGAAGCCGATTGGGTATCGGGATGCAGGAAAACCCAACTTCCATTTAGATGATGTAGATGAAGCTTTCCACAAAGCAATCTGGAGCCTGACTCCTGTCCCCATGAAGACCAGAGCAGACTGTATCATATTAACCTAGATCTTTTGATGAAGGAGGTTGATGACAGGTTGATTTTGAGTTCAGGCTCCAATGATGATTGAAATCTGTTGACCATGGACTATCAGAAATTCAATTTTGCCGGTACATTGTGACCTCTTTCATAGAACTGCCTCATCTTTGTGTTTTCTACGGTCTAGGAAAATCTTTTCCTTGAAATTCAGGTTCTTATTCAGAGACAAGCAGTCTATTTAAGGCTCATTTTCAAAGGGATCTTTGTCTTTCGGAAAAGGTCGAGTGGTCGTTGAAAATCCTCCAGCTAGCCTTGGCGATATCTGGGCAGCAGGTTCCTTGGAAAGAACTTTTCTTGGCTCTATTCACTACCAAAGAGTCCAGAAGAATTTCCTGTGTTCAGTTGCCAAGGACGTAGCCATGCCAGAGCAGATGACTAAAGGCAAATGTTTCCTAGCGATGGACCAGTGCCCTGAAAATGCCCATCAACTCACCCTCCTTTGTGGGCAGGGAATATATCTATTATATTGTACTCTCCCAAGCACTCAGCACAGTGCTCTGCACAGATAAGCCCTCAGTAAATTCGATAGACTGGCCCAACTGGATTCGTTGTTAGTTGTAGAGGTGAGAAGCAAACTTGGCAGGGAATGAAAGAAACAGCAGTTGCTTTTGGGCTCTTCCTTGGGAATGATGTTGAAGAAGTCATGGGTGCACACGATTGATCCGTCGATCAATTAATAGCATTTATTGAATGCTTACTGTGTGCAGAGCACTCTACTAAGGGCTTAGGAGAGTATAATACAGTTGGTAGATATGATCCCTGCCCTCAAGGGGCTTACAGGTAGGGGAAGATCAAGGTGGAGTGAGCACTGAAGTACTTAGGGATGAGAGTAGGAGCATGGGTGAAGCAGTAGGAAGGGTGAATAGGTTGGGGGTAGTGACAGCTTTGTCGGGGAAGACTTCCTGGGGGACATAATTTAGTCAGGCTTTAAGATGGAGTTGGAATGCCAGGATTGTAGTCTTGTGTTGACCAGTAATTAATGACCTCTCATGGGAGTGGTTTACAAGTCATCGTTGGAAAGAAATGATGGAGGATTTCTTCCCATCAGCTTTGCAAAGCTGCATGGCTGGGAACAAATAAGAGAGAATAGGGTAGAGTACAGTCAGAGAAACTCACCCCAAGTGTCTGCACCTGTGGCTCACCCTAGACTCAAAAGCATATCTATATCATGTAGATCAAGTATTTACTGAGCACTTACTATGCATAGAGCACTGTACTAAGCACTTTGGAGAATACAACAGAATTAGCAGACACCTTCCGTGCCCATAATGAGTCTGTGTCCCAACTCTCAGCGGATGGAACCAACACTACTGACTCAAAGAAAGTGACTAAGAAGTATTTCTGAGGGTTGGAGCTCAAATTTGCTATGTTGTGGCAAACCCTTTTCATTACAGTATATGAAGGCAGTAGCTCAGGTATAAACCATGCATAAACTAGATTCCACTGATGAAGTCCGTTAAAAATGGTGGTCATGGATTTTAGGCTCCTGCTAATGATCTGACCTGCTTTTGAAATCACTGGGAAGGGAATTCATTTTGAAGCCATTGGGAACTGCTAGGAATTATTTGCACTTGGAGAGTAGAGGTCATCATGATTTTTATAGCGTGGCTCTGAAAAGTGCCTGCCTCATTTTCAAATGTTACCCAGTTCCCAATTTCTTCTGTTTGGATAATTTCAGTTTACTGCCTCCTCTTTTAGACTGTAAACTCCTTGGGGGCAGGGATTACATAGACCCACTCTATCAAACTGAGAAGCAGCATAGCTCAGTGGAAAGAGCACAGGCTTGGGAGTCAGAGGTCATGGGTTCAAATCTCAGCTCTGCCACGTGTCAGCTGTGTGACTGTGGGCAAGTCATTTAACTTCTCTGTCCCTCAGTTACCTCATCTGTAAAATGGGGATTAAGACTGTGAGCCTCACATGGGACAACTTGATTATCCTGTATCTACCCCAGTGCTTAGAACAGTGCTCTGCACATAGTAAGCGCTTAACAAATACCAACATTATTATTAATGCTTAGTGTGGTGCTCTGCACAGTGTAAGCTCTCAGTAAGTACCACTGAGTCACTGATTGACTGGGGAGAGTAGGGTGTAAGGACCCTTCCCAATCTTGTCACTCTTCAAAATACCTTTCCTCGGTCCCTCATGTGAAATCCTAATGTGAGTTCATTGTATGCAGGGATCGTCTCTCTTTATTGCAGTATTCTACTTTCCCAAGCACTTAGTACAGTGCTCTGCACACAGTAAGTAGTCAGGAAATATGGTTGAGTGAATGAATGAATAAACTAAAAATCTGACTCTCCATCTGTCCAATTCCTCAAGATTCCTCCTCTCATTGTGAGTGTTGATAGCAATCAGGAGAAGTGAAAGAATAATCATTTAAACTAATGCTCTGATTAGTCCACTTCAATTAGATATTATCTCAATAGATAAACAGAGATTTCCCATTTTAGTCCACCTAACAATGAGAAAAAATTCTCTGTGGATTGAATTCTTTCAAGGAGAAAGAAAGATTGCATTTCTCTGTCTTCCCTCAAGGCCTGCCATGGGAATGGTTTTCAACTCCACCGAGAAACGGAGCTAAGAAATGTTGAATCTGATTGTGTTCAAGACCTTCTTCCCCCACATTCTGGCTCATTCAATCCCTGCAGTGGCTGGGCTGTTCTGAGGTCAGAAAGAGTACTAAGAAGCAGAGTGGTGTTGGCAAGGCTTAGTGGCCAGAGCACAGGCCTAGGAATCATGGCCTAGGCTTGGGAGTCAGAGGTTGTTGGTTCTAATTCTGGTTTCACCACTTGCATGCTGTGTGACCTTGGGCAAGTCACTTAACTTCTCTGTGCCTCAGTTACTTCATCTGTAAAATGGGGATTGAGACTGGGAGCCCTACGTGGGACAATCTGATTACCTTGTATTTACCCAGAGCTTAGAACAGTGCTTGGCACATAGCAAGTGCTCAACAGATACCACATTTATTATTATTATTATTATCAGAAAACTAGGCATTTAATCCCGACTCTGCCATTTACCTGTCAAGTGACCTTGGGCAAGTCACTTAACTTCCCTGTGCCTATGTTTTCTGATCTGTAAAATTAATTCATTCATTCATTCAATTGTATTTTTTGAGCACATACTGTATGCAGAACACTATACTAATAGCTTGGGAGAGTACAATATAACAATAAACAGACACATTTCCTGCCCACAGTGAACTTACAGTCTAGAGGGGAAGACGGACATTAATATAAAAATATTAATGCTATTGATTAATGTAATTAATTACAGCTATATACCTAAGTGCTATGGGGCTGGGAAGGGGGAGGAATAAAGACAGAAAATCAGAGTGACACAGAAGGGAGTGGGAAAAGATGAAGAGGCCTCAGTCAGGGAAGGCCTCTTGGAGGAGATGAATCTTCAGAAAGGCTCAGAAGGAGCTGAAAGTAATTTTCTGTCAGATTTGAGGAGGAATGGCATTCCAGGCCAGGGTCAGGCCATGGGTGATCCAATACTGCTCTCCCTCCTATTCAGACTGTGACCCCATGAGGCACAGGATTTGTGTCTGACTTGATGATCTCATAACCACCCCGGTGCTTAGTAAAGTGCTTGGCACATAGTAAGTGCTATTTTAGGGTATTTCTTTAGCACTTCCTATGTTCCAGGCACGGTGTTAAGCACTGGGGTAGATATAAACTAATGAGGTTGGACAAAGTTCATGGCCCACCTGGGACTCATAGTCTTAATCCCCATTTTACAGATGAGGTAACTGAGGCCCAGAGAAGTGACGTGACTCGAACAAAATCACACAGCTGACAAGCTGGGATTACAACACAGTTCCTTGGAGTTAACAAATGCAACTTGACAAATTCTATCATTGCTATTATTATCATCATCATTATCATTATGATTCTCAGCTTGACCAGAGGTACGCAGACCAAAAAGTAAGAGCCAGGTACCCCCTCCCTGCCCAAATCCAGTCGTATTAAATGACACACCCTGTCCTCTCTCAGACTCAGAGACCCCATTCAGAGGGCTCAAACTCGAGGTTCCCACCCTTATGGAAACCCATGAAAGACAGTCACCATCAGTGTATAACAGTCACCCCACAAACCCTGTTGTTGGTTCAGTGGAAAGAGCACCCCTCTATGAATCAAGAGACATGGGATCTAATCCCAGTTCTTCCTGCTGGGGCTAGGGCTTCTGGGGTGAAGAAAAGATCACTTTGGGCAATCTGGAAAGTGGCTAGGTAATGCGAGAAAAGTGAAAAATAGCTAGCAGTCCAAGTCAGCAAAGATACAATAACTACAAAGACCTCTGTAAGCTGGATAACGGCACTTTGACCCTGTAATGTCATCATTTTGGACGAGATGTTGTTTTTCTGTAAATTTCTTGCATAAACTCGGCAATGGGAAATATTTCTCCCCACTTACTCGGTTGTAACTATTGCCTCAGTGAGAAGGTGATTGGCAGTGGATCAGAGAATGTACACTGCACAGCATAAACCACTGTCACTCTAATCAATTCAATCATACATTTTCTGGGTCCTGGAAGCCTTGGGAAAAAGACATCCACTAGTAAGCTCCTTGTGGGCAGGGAACATGTCTACCAACTCTGTTATTTTGTACTCTCCCTAGCTCTTAGAACAGTGCTCCACACACAGTAAGTCCTAAATAAATATGATCGGATGGCAGCTCCAATTTATTCCATTAGGAGACAACTTGGGTTTGATATCATTGGCAAAAAATCTGGGAGAATAAGTGGAGTGATTTTTTTTTTTTTTCCCCAGAGAGTGTTAATCACAGAAATCTCATTTTTCCTCACAACATCACCTGGAGAAGGGGAAAAGCAGGTACAATTACCTCCACTTTATGAATGGGGAAACTAAGGCACAGAGAGGGTAAGTGATTTTCTGAGGCTAACAGCAGGCCACTGGTGGGTAAATGCAGGACTCTAATGGAAAATTTATCAGAGCTCTCTTTACCAGGCTCAAAGCAACTTTGGGTTATGAACCATCAGCATATTCATGTTCCTTAATAGCCCCACTGTTGCAGCCAGAAGCCCACTGAAAGGGGAGAGTGCATCTTCCTTGCTTAATACCATGCCTCGCTTAAGAAATACCCTAAAAAAGTGCTTACCATATGTCAAGTACTCTACTAAGCACGGGGGTAGATACAAGATAATCGAGTCAAACACAAATCCTGTCCCACTTGGGGTCACAATCTGAGTAGGAAGGAGAGCAGGTGTTGGATAGCCCATGTCTGCAAGTTATCACAGTTTTGTGTTAAGGGGAGCACTTCTCTAATCTCTTCTGAAATTCACCAGAAATGTGTTCCCTTCTGTAGGGAACGTAACAGACAGATCACACAGATTTGACTATAGGAGAGATCTCCATTGTCCCCACATTATGTCAGTGCCAAGACAGGTGGATTTCAGAGTGTTTTAAGAGACAGACTGAGGTAGTCGTTTGCATGACTGTGGCTATTAATAAGTGCTCCTTTTGTTAGAATTCTCCATATAACCCTAGCAGTTTTCCATTTCACTTTGTTACTGTGTAACCTATAGGGTTTGATTGGAATTTTGTACCCACGGTTTCATTTCATTTTGATTCAGAAGCTTAGGGTCTATTCCTCTGCCCCCTCTTGGATAGGAAATGGAGGGGAAGACTGATGGATGGATAACAAACACTCGAGCTTTTTCTTGGGAATGAAGCCATGGGTTTAGAGTTCTTTAATCCAAATCCAAATTGTCAGTTTGGTTTATTTAAATGTTTGGTTACGTTTTCACTCCAGTATTCAAGCCAAACCCAGTAGTGGAAATTCCCAAATTCTCTACCACAAAATGACCTGTTCTTTGGCATTTCCATGGCAACAAACAGCTCACAGGAACACTTATTTTTCTCGTGTGATCTATCAGAATCGCAAGTTTGGAGACATAACCAGTCTTAAAAATGCTTTTTCTTAAGCCTATTTCAACACAGTCTTATTTTTACTTATTAGTAATAATTGAACACAGATAAATCAGTCTTGATCATGCAGAGCTGGTCCTACTCATATGTAATGAGAGCTCTCTTAGACACAGCCATCCTTTATTGCTTACCATATTCTGGTTAGATAAGAATAACAGTGACAGTAACTGAGTTCTCAACGGGGGTAATTCTCAGTGATCAGTGTAATTCTCAGTGATCAGTGTCAATGAAGAAGAGACATAGGATGGATGTGAATTTCCAGACCAACCCAAACTGATCAGAAATTGAAAACTGAATTTATTCACCATTATTTATGGTTAATGTTGATAATAATTCATTTTGGTGATGATTTACTATCTGCCAACTGTATTAAACCCTAGGAAGATATAAGATTATCAGGTCAGATATGATCCCTATCTGATATGGACCTTACAGTCTCATTTTCTAGATGAGAAAATAGAGGCACAGAGAGGCTAAGCGACTTGTCCAAGTTTACAGAATAGGTCAGGGGCAGATCCCCAGGCTGGGGAAGCAGATTGACATAGTGAAAAGAGTACAGGCTTGGTAGTCAGAGGACCTGAGTTCTAATCCTGGCTCTGCCACCTGTCTGCTGTGTAACCGTAGACAATTCACTCTTCTTCTCTGTGCCTCATTTTCCCCATCTGTAAAATGGGGATTAAATCTTACTCCTTCCTACTTTGACTGTGAGCCACATGTGGAAAAAGGACTGTGTCCAACCTGAATACTTTATATCTAGCCCAGCACTTTCTACAGTAGTTGACACATAGTAAGTCCTTAGCACATATTATTATTATCACCATTATTATTATCATCATCTAAGACTAAAAGGCTCCTTCCACTAGACTGTGCTTGCAACTGGGATACTGAGAGAGGAACTTGCATGAATACTGAAATGTATTTTATGTATAGATGAAATTATCCATGAAATACCAAATCATCAAGCTCTTATCCCACAGAGCCCCTCTACCACAGCTGCTAATGAGGAACACTGGTCCCTGTTCACAATCTTTACTTGCTTCTCTAACCATTCTTCTCACAATATGTACCACTGGGCATGGGGAGAGCAAGCGAGAGAGTATGGATGACTCAGTGCAAAGCATCACCACTACTGCAACAATAGCACAAGTTCACGACCTGCTGGTGGTAGGACATATCTTTCCCTTCTTTTCTACCCAGGCCTAAAGTAAGATCCTGGGAAATACAGGCAGATCCAGGCTTGTTGAGATAACCAATCCGTGGTATTTAGTACAGAGCACTGTACTAAGCAGTGGGGAGAGGATAGTAGACATGATCACAAGAAACTTGCAGTCTAGAGACAAAAGTTCATTTTGATAGGAAATGGTAAAGTGTCAGCAAAGGTGTCCCACTATACTATCCAGCCCAGAGCTTTCCAAGAACCATTATTATTATTATTTCACATGCATCATGTGGAAGAAATTTTCTCTCAACCACATTCACAGGCATGGATGTCCTGTCACCATTAGCTGGGGTTTCTTTGTATGGAGGTTAAGTCAATTCTCCTATTCCAATAAGAAACATAATTGATTTAGAGCCATTTATTCATTCATTTGTATTTATTGAGCACTTACTGTATGCAGAGCAATGTACCGAATGCTTGGAAGGTACAATTCAGCCATCCTCCCTCCTTCTAACAAACAGTGGTTCAGTCCAATGACATGAAGTAAGCAAAGGCCAAGGAGGCTGGATACTTCATAAACACGGTAATCAATCCCTGAAGTCGTTCTCTTCCTTCGATAATCCAAAGGAGCCACTGACAACGAGGTGAACTGTGTCTACCAACTCTGTTATACTGTACTCTCCTAAGCACTTAGTACAGTGTTCTGCACAGAGTAAGCTCTCAATAAATATGAATGATCGACTTAAGTAGGAGAAGAAGAAGAGGCTGGGACACAAACATGGATAATCAACCATCTAGATAAACCATCCTTATTCAAGATAAGACTTCATAGGGCTTCATTAGCTTTATTGCTCAATATGTTCTTTCAGACCGGCGGGACAAGTCTGAGAGCAATTTTTGTCGAAAAACGTTTATAGATGACTTATCCTGAAGTGAGGTCCAGGATGAGTTGAATTGGTCATATCCAAAAATGAGCCTTCACTGACATGCAATTCTATTTTTGTTTGATTATTAACAAAAAAGAGAGAGAACATTTTTAAGTTTAAGTGAATTAACAAATCAAGGATCCAGTCAGTCAATCATATATACTGAGTACTTACTATGTGTAGAATAGTATAATAATGTTGGTATTTGTTAAGCGCTTACTATGTGCAGAGCACTGTTCTAAGCACTGGGATAGATACAGGGTAATCAGGTTGTCCCACGTGAGGCTCACAGTCTTAATCCCCACTTTACAGATGAGGTAACTGAGGGACAGAGAAGTTAAGTGACTTGCCCACAGTCACACAGCTGACAAGTGGCAGAGCTGGGATTCGAACTCATGACCTCTGACTCCCAGCCTGTGCTCTTTCCGCTGAGCCACGCTGCTAGTAAGTGCTGGTGAGAGTACAAATCAATGATATAACTGATACTTTTCCTGCCCAGAGCAAATTTACAATCTAGAGGGGGAACAGATATTACTATAAATAAATAAAATTACAGATATATACAGAAGTGCTGTGGGGCTGGTAGAGGGGGTGAATAAAGGGAGCAAGTCAAGGAGTCACAGAAGGGAGTGGAAGAAGAGAAAAGGAGGACTTAAGGAAGGCCTCTTGGAGGAGACGTGCCTTCAATAATAATAATGCAAAAGCAAGATTACTTGAGGCTCGGTGTTAGATGAAGCTTTGACCCAAGTACATACTGTATACATCCACAGTTATTTTCATTTACACATAGCTACACTGATATGGGTACTCTATGGTAGGGCAAAATCAATAAATGAACTGTTTTAAGCTATTTGATAAATCTTAATTGTCAAAGGAGTACATGTGTGTAAACTCCAGAATTAATGCATTTACTAATTCCAAGTATATTTCTGTCTTCTTGATTTTTCTTTCAGTTTCCATAAATATGTAGCAAGTAAATCTCCATACTATTAAAGTAGTGTGTTCTGAGTCAACTTAAACTACTTAAATTATTTTCAGCTAAAGGGTCTAATAAAACAAGCAGCTTTGACAAGGCCTTGAAAATAATTTGAACTTTTTCATTATCTAATTAGAATCTCTTTTATAAGTCATACATGAAGGGAGTTTAAAGATCATCACTGCAAACAAAAAGAGTTAGAGAACCTGATTTACTTTGCTGCTTGTTCTGGTTTGGCTTCTTCCTTATAAGGAGTCAGCATTATGCTAAAAATAGTTTCTCATAATTCATACAGGTTCTTATCTGAAATCCAAAAGACAGAAATGGTATCTTGATGAAGTACCTGATTATTTTACCTGGAAAGGGAAAGAAGATGATAAAATTTGAAGCGTTAGAGTTCACTTAAAATCAGGTAGTAAGTACTATGGATTTTCAAATTAAATTAAAACTCAAACCTGAATTGTGAGTCTAAGCATCATGTGGGCTGGGAATGTGTCTCTTTGTTTTTCACTTCCCAGGCGCTTAGTATAGTGAGTCAGTCAATCATATTTATTGAGTACTTACCTTGTGCAGAGCACTATACTAAACCTTTGAGAGAGTGCAAAACAACAATAAACAGACACATTTCCTACCCACAGTGAGCTTAAAGTCTAGAGGGGGACACGGACATTAATATAAAGAAATAATATCGTGCATTGCATTGAGTGTTGCTCAGTATATACTAACATTGTTACTAGATTTTTGTAATGGAAGCTTCTATTTCCTAATTTGTGCCTCTAAAATAATAAATAATATTGTACTCTCTCAAGCCTTTGGAATGTTGCTTTGCCTACAGTGTGTTCAATAAATACAATTGAATGCATAAATAATACAAGCATCATTTTTTAAAAATTTCTATAGATTTGTCTAGAGGTTTTTATCACTCTCTGTCCCGCTGGATAATATTTAAAGAATTCCATTTCCTCAGCAGCAAGGAAGGAATGTGAGAAGTTGGAAAATGTTTGGGTTGAATCTTCCCCATTCATAAAAGACGATCTTTAAAAATTGCATGGTATTAGAGCTGTTTCTGCTGTGAACTAGTATGAGAAGTAGGAGCAAGTTAGAGGAATATCAATTTGGAATCTGCCAATGCCCCTTAAAATCAAGTCATTTCACAACACTAGATGATCAGAGTTCTCTAGGTTTAGAATACTCATTTATACCAGTGATATGAATCAACTGATTGATCAATCAATCAATCATATTTATTGAGCACTTACTGTGTGCAGAGCACTGTGCAAATAGCGCTCAAGAGAGTATGATATAAAAGAGTTGGTAGACACTTTTTCTGCCCACAGTCAGCTTACAGTCTATGATAAAATGAACCAAAATGCACCAGGTTCACCTTCATAATCATCCCTTAAAATGTTATTTTAGACTAAGGACTATTATAAATCCCAATGTCATGGAGACTTAGTAAGGCTGGGCAAATGTATCATTATCACATTTTCTTTTCCTTTCTTGATCTTAAAGGAGAGAATACCAATATATTATTAATGCAAATTTCATTCATTTTTTGTCAGCTTATTTTTTTTTGAGGTAGCTATTTTTATAAGGTTTTACCCAGTCTACAGTTGTGTTCTAAAATGGTTAGTTTTTGTGAAGATTCCAGAAAATTCAACAGAATGCAAACTAGCTCATTTGTGATAATGGTGCTCATGACCAAACAGCTGTGCTTCAGTACTCTGTGTTCTTAAAGACGGATTCTGATTTCAAAGTTGGTCAGATCTTGTGGACTTTAAAATGCTTAAGCTTTAAAATGCTTAAACTGGAGGAGAGGAATTAGAGGCAGCAGGTGTAGACAACTCTCTCTTGGAGTTTGGGTAGGAATGATAGGAGGGAGATGGGACGATAACTGAAAAGAGTCAAGGGGTCAAAGGAGGGTTCTTTGAGTATAGGGGATACATAAGTACCGGTGAAGACCTAGCTCAGGGTGAATTACATACTTATGTGAGATACATTAATTGACATCCATACATAAATTATATTTCATCTGCATCCTAAACTGGAGTTTTGTTATACACTCCTACTATATTCATCATATCCCACCCTCCATCTTTCCACGCACTTTTTGGTTAGTATTGGGTGAAAGTTGAAGAGGAAGTGGTGTTTAGACAGTGTACTCTTCCTAGCTTTGTATGGAACATCCTCTTTGGCAAAGACATTGAAGAAGATCATCATCCCCAATGGCTGATGGCAGCCATTTTGATTATCTGACTTCAGCAACTGACAATCGTTATTTGTGTGATGATGATGTTCGTGTTGCTGGTGGCTGTAGGAGCTATGAAGTCTACCCAGTATCTGCTGCTTGGAGAAGCAGCATGGTGTAGTGGACAGAGCAGGGGCTTGGGAGTCAGAAGGTTGGGGGTTGTAATCCCGGCTCTGCCACTTGTCTGCTGTGTGACCTTGGGCAAGTCACTTCACTTCTCTGTACCTCAGTTACCTCATCTGTAAAATGAGGATTGATTTTACCGTGAGCCCCACGTGGGACAGGGATTCCGTCCAACTCGATTTGCTTTGATCCACCCCAGCACTTAGTAAGCACTTAACAAATACCATTATTATTAATGCCACTTCCTTTGCAACTTTCATCCAATGCCAACCAAAAAGTAAGCAGAAAGAGGGAGGGTGGCATATGATGAATATAGTAGGAGTGTATAAGAAAACTCCAATTTAAGATGCAGATGAAATGTAATTTATGTATGGATGTCAATTAATGTATCTCACATAAGTATGTAATTCACCCTGGGCTAGGTCTTCACCAGTACTTATGTATCCCCTATACTCAAAGAACGCTCCTTTGACCCCATGACTCCTTCCAGTTATCGCCTCATCTCCCTCCTATCATTCCTATCCAAACTCCTAGAGAGAGTTGTCTACACCTGCTCCCTCCAATTCCTCTTCACCAATTCTCATCTTGCCCCCTCCAATCTGGCTTCTGTCCCATTCTCTCCACCAAAACTGCCCTCTCAAAGGTCACAAATGATCTCTTGATGGGCAAATCTAATGGTCTCTACTCCATCCTAATTCTCCTCCACCTTTCAGCTTCTTTTGATACTTTAAACCACCCCTTTAAACCACCCCCTTTTTCTGGAAACATTATCCAGCCTCGGCTTCATTGACACTGTCCTCTCCTGGTTCTCCTCCTATCCCTCTGGACACTCATTCGCCATCTCTTTCTCAAGTTGCTCTCTCTCCCAATCCTAACTGTAAGAGGTCTTCAAGGTTCAGTTCTGGATCTCCTTCTATTCTCTATTTACACCCACTCCTTTGAAGAACTCAATCACTCTCATGACTTCATCTACCATCTCTGTGTGGATGATTCCAAAATTTACATCTCCAGTCTGATCTTTCTACTACCTTGCAGCTCATTATTTTCCTCTCTATGTGGATGTTCCACCAACACCTCAAACGTCATGTGTCCAAAACAGAACTCCTCACCTTCCCGCCAAAACCTCCCCTTTGACTTTCCCATCACTATAGACAGCACCACCATCCTCCTTGTCTCAAGGCATTAACCTTGACACCCATCTTCAGGTCTCAGATCGTAGCTCAGTGGAAAGAGCACGGGCTTGGTAGTCAGAGGTCATGGGTTCAAATCCCGGCTCGGCCACTTGTCAGCTGTGTGACTGTAGGCAAGTCACTTAACTTCTCTGTGCCTCAGTTACCTCATCTGTAAAATGGGGATTAAGACTGTGAGCCTCACGTGGGAAAACCTGATTACCCTGTATCTACCCCAGCGCTTAGAACAGTGCTCTGCACATAGTAAGTGCTTAACAAATAACAACATTATTATTATATTATGCAGTGGGTGCTGCCTTTTCAGATCAGAAGGCAATAAGCATAGCAAAAGCTGTTATAAGTCACTGCCATTTCCAGGTTCATTCCTTATGCTGTGGCCTCATGGGTGATCATGTGGTGAAGGTCAGAAGTCAGGTTTTCATCCCATAAACATTTACCTTTATCCTTTGCTTAGCCATTAACTCTGTGAGAGGTAAGCTCATTGTGGACAGGGAATGTGTCTGTTATATTGTACTCTCCCAAATGCTTAGCACTTCAAGTGCTCAGTGACACGACTGACTGTCGGACTGACAGTGTTTATATGTGTGTAGCCCATTTTCCAGGTAGAGAAACTCCAAGCCATAACTCAAAGAGGGCATATGATGGTGTGTCTAGAAATTTTGATTTAGACCAAGAAGCATTAATCAATCAGTGAATCATATTCATTGGGCATTTACTCTGTAAAGAGCACTGTACTAAGCACTTGGAAGAGGACAATATAACAGAGTCGATAGGCACATTCCCCGATCATAAGGAGCTTACAGGTCCCCTGTCTTCTTGTACCAGATCCCAAATTTCATGAAATTGTTCTTCAGACTAGCTAACTCATTTCTGTGCAAACTATGAACGAAAGAAAAAAAAAATCAGGATCTTCATAATCACTGTAGCAAGACAGAAAAGTAGGCTTCAATAGAACATTTAGACTACAATAGGAAATTTAGCATCCTTCATAAGCGCGGGACTAATAAGTACTGTATAATCAATCAAACTTCAGACTTTCTTTCTTTTCTCCTCCAGACAATATGAAATTAAGAGTAGTTTAAGAGAAGGTTCTGAATTGCCGTATAACCTTGGAAGTTTGTATAACTTTGCCATATCTCAGTTACTCTCTCTGGAAAGCAGGGACTGTAATTCTTGTCAACTTCCTGTGGCCAGGGATGATGAGGCATTTAACATGATGACTGTGGAGTCCTTTGAGAATGTGAGAAGAAATAAGTTTTTAAGACCAAAAGATGTTTATTTCTATTACTGTGATGTCCTGCCTTGCCATCCATGTGATGAATTACACATTAGATGGAGGCCAGAACCAAATTTCTGTAAATTCCTTTTCTCTGGGGATTTATGCCAATGAGGTAAACACTCATTTGATAAGTAAAGTTTAAGTGAAGTTCCATGGGGACAGGAAAAAGGTAAAATCTGGCCTCTGGAAGACATTTCAGGTACATGATTCTATGGTTCCATGTTAGAAAGCATAATTAAGGACCTCCATATAAGGAGTGTTTAGCTGAAGTATCTTCATAACAAACTGTTAGAAGCAAGGCCTAGTGGATTGAGCCTGGACCTGGGAGTCAGAAGGATTTGGGTTCTAATTCTGGGTCCAATGCTTTTCTGTTGTGTAATCTTGGGCAAGTCACTTAACTTCTCTGTGGCCTCATCGATAAAATGGGGATTAAAACTGTGAGCCCCATGTGGGACAGGGACTGTGTCCTACCTGATTAGATTGTACCTACTCCAATGCTTAGAACAGTGCTTGACATATAGTTAGCACTTAACACATAACATCATCATCATATTATTATTATTATTGTCCTACTTAAACAATAACTTATCCATAACACTATACTGGCCACTGACCAAAGTCAAACAGGTGCCTGCCCCAGAGGGACCTAATCTAAAAACCAATATTCCCTGATTCATTTCTACTTATCTGAAGCATGTATTTATATACCGATTTATATAGTCAAATTATTCATGTTTCCATACTCTTATTATTACCAATTGTGTCAATTTTTAATGGAATTTGTTGAGCACTTACTCTGTGTCAGGCACTGTACTAAGCCCTGGGGTAGATACAAGCTAATTAGTTGGGACACAGTCCCTGCCTCACAAGGGGCTCACAACCTTAATTCCCACTTACAGATGAGGTAACTGAGGCACAGATAAATTCAGAGACTTGTCAAAGGTCACACAGCAGAGAAGTGGCTGAGGCAGGGATTAGAACTTAGTTCCTTCTGACTTCCAGGCCTGAGGTCTATTCTCTAGGCCTCCTGCTCCCACTATTTATAAATAACTCATGTCAGTCTGTGTCCCTAGTTAGATTTTTAAATTGCTTAAATGCAGAGACTGTCTTATACTTCTGATGTCTCCGAAGAACGAGGTATAGTTCTCTGCACACACTAGTTGCTCAGTAAATTCTATTAATTAAGCATTATCATACATGCCACAACATAAATAGCTAATGAATTCTATGTTCTGTGCAGTCACATAAGTTGATTTTTTTTAATACAGTGAAGAGTCAGTGTTCAGAAGTAGGGAGCAAGAAGAGTAGACAGTGTAGGTAGAAGTTTACTTGTCATGGAGATTATAATACAGCTTAAAAATAAAAATATTTTGTCTAATAATAATAATAACAGCAACGATGATATTTGTTAAGTGCTTACTATGTGCCAAGCACTGTTCTAAGTGCTGGGGTAGATACAAGGTAATCAGGTTGCCCCACGTGGAGCTCACAGTCTTCATCCCCATTTTCCAGATGAGGTAACTGAGGCACAGGGAAGTAAAGTGACTTGCCCAAGGTCACATAGAAGACAAGTGGCAGAGCTGGGATTAGAACCCACAACCTCTGACTCCCAAGCCCGTGTTCTTGCCACTAGACCTTGCTAAATTCTGACATCTCAGTAAATGTTCTGAGGCAGGAAAAAGAACTGAAGAACCTACAGAAGAAGGTATATTAACTCTTTAAGAACAGTTGGTAAATAAGTCATTCATATGCTTTGACTCATTTTTAGTGTTATCATTATTATTTTAATCAATCTATCAATCAGTGGTATTTATTGAGCACTGACTACATACAGAGCACTCTACTAAATGCTTGGGAAAGTAGAATACAACAGAATTAGAGGATACGTTCCCTGACCATAACGAGCTTACTGTAGAGGGAGAAACAGACGTTAATATAAATAAGTAATCTGTAAGATATAGTATATTATTATTATTATATCTGTTCAGCAGTTACTGTGCTAAACACTGTTCTAAGCACTGGGGCAGATACATGTTAAGCAGGTTGAATGCAGTTCCTGTTCCACATAGAGCTCACAGTCTAAGTAGGTGGGAGAACAGATTCATTCATTCATTCAATAGTATTTATTGAGCGCTTACTATGTGCAGGGCACTGTACTAAGCACTTGGAATGTACAAATCGGCAACAGATAGAGACAGTCCCTGCCCTTTGACGGGCTTACAGCCTAATATTGAATCCTCATTTCACAGATGAAGAAACTGAGACATAGAAAAGTGAAGTGACAGATTTGGGATTAGAACCCAGGTTCCCTGGCACTCAGGTCCATGTCTTCCTACTAGGCCATGCTTCTCCTTGTATATGGAGAAAAATTCCTTACTGCAAGTGAAAAGTACCTGACCAGGCAGGAAGCTGTTATTTAAGAGTGACGTTGCAATCGACTTTCACCGGTAAACTCCCTTGTGGCTTGAGGTAGAGCACACAATCAGTACGCAGTAGCAGCAACCCTCCTGGACTGTCTCCTTTTAGTTCCCCATTTCTCCAAAATTACAAATACAACCACTTCTCCAACCTCTCCATGCCAGCGGAATAAAAGGTTTCCACAAAATGAAATGGCTCTAAGGGGGAAGGATGACCGAAGTTATTAGAAGAGTTAGATTTCCTAAAGGACATTTATTCAGGGAAACCAATATCTAGTTGAAGAATCAAGAGTACAGTTTAAAGTAATATCTTCTGTAGGTGATTCCTGGGGCAGTGTAAAGCTAAAATCTATCAAGCCAAATCCTCCACTGGATAAGAAGCAGAGAGCGCACAAACACGAAATGTAGAAAATGAGAAGTTCCTGTTGCTTCTGTTGGTCTTAAATAAATCATGTGTAATGAACCCAGAGCACATCATGGTCTCTGGTTGCCCTGTTCTGTGTACTGAAGGTTAGGAGAGTGAATGAATCGGATGACTAATTCTGAAAAGCTATTAAGAATACTCCCAATATACCCAATCGATAACCATTAGAGTCCAGACATGTGGCAAAAATGCCTCTCTGTATGTAAGATTTCTGGTTTCTCTCCACTTATTCTGGAAGGAGCAGCAAAATAGATGTTTTCTTAAAGCAATCATGTCTGGGCTCCATGTCGGAATTTTGTGTTTTCTCTGGGAAATTGAAAAGATCTCCTGGGAAGAATTTAAAATGATTGTCCTCATTTATAAGGAAATTAATGTCATTGCCTAAGGGAAAAGAGACTTCTTAAACTATCAGGTCCTTTGAATCAGTGGTATTTATTGAGCGTTTATTGCATGTGGAGGACTGTACTAAATGCTTGGGAGAGTATAATATAGTAGAGTTACAATGTTGGTATTTATTAAGCGCTTACTATGTGCAGAGCACTGTTCTAAGCACTGGGGTAAATGCAGGGTCATCAGGTTGTCCCACATGAGGCTCACAGTCTTCATCCCCATTTTACAGATGAGGGAACTGAGGCACAGAGAAGTGAAGTGACTTGCCCACAGTCACCCAGCTGACAAGTGGCAGAGCCAGGATTTGGACCCATGACCTCTGACTCCCAAGCCCGGGCTCTTTCCACTGAGCCACACTGCTTCTCCAGTTAGTAGTTATAGTAGTTATAGTAGTATATATATAGAAGTATATATAGTAGTTATAACTACTAACTCTTTAGTAGTTAGAGTTAGTAGACATGATCCCTGCCAACAAGGAGCTCACAGTCTAGAGGGAGAGACAGACATGGTAGAGTATAAAGATAATAATTATGGTATTTGTTGAGCACTTACTATATTCCCAGCACTATTCTAAGTGCTGGGGTAGATTCAAAGTAATCAGGCTGTCCCAGGTGGGGCTCACACTTTTAATCCCCATTTTCCAGATGAGGTAACTGAGGCACAGAGAAGTTAAGTGACTTGCCCAAGATCACATGGCAGACAAGTGGCAGAGCCAGGATTAGAACCCACGTCATCTGACTCCAAAGCCTGGGCTTTTCCATTAAGCCACACTGCTTCTCTTCAAGATACATATATAAGTGCTGTAGGGATGAGGGTGAGATAAATCTCAAGGGGTGAGGGAATACAGATTGAAGTATATATGAGGTACAAAAGGAATCACAAACTCTCACTGTGGCAGGGAAGGTGTCTACCAACTCTGTGGTACTATCCCATGTGCTTAGCGCAGTGCTTTTTACACAGTAAATGTTCGCTAAATACGATTGATAGATTGACGGATTGAAGAAGAATAGAGCGATCGATGGCTCAGTCAGTGAAGGCCTCTTGAAGGGGATGTGATTTTAGAAAAGCTTTGAAGGTGGGAAGAATAGAGTTCTGTTGGATATGTAGGGGGAACAGATTTCAGGGCGGAGGGAGGACAAGGTCAAGGGGTAAACAATGAGACAGAAAAGAGAGAGAAATAATGAGTAGGTTGGCATTAGAAGAGCAAGTATGCAGGCTGGGTTGTAGAAGGAAATAAGCGAGACAAGATAGCAGGGAGAGAGCCGAATGAGTGCCTTTAAATATCAATTATGGTATTTGTTAAGTGTTTGCTATTTGCCAGGCACTATACTAAGCGCTGGGGTGGATACAAGCAAATCGGGTTGGACACATGGGGCTTACATTCTCAATCACCATTTTACAGATGAGGTAACCGAGGCACAGAGAAGGGAAGTGACTTGCCCAAGCTGCTTCCCAATTAATCCATGATATTAAGAAATTGCACATCTGTTAATTTATTTCCATAATAAACATTTTGTATAGTGTATTGCATCCAATGGGTGCTCAATAAATGTTTATTCAGAGCTTAGTAATGATGATGACGATGATGGTATTTGTTAAGCACTTAGTATGTGCCAAACACTGTTCTAAGCACAAGGTTATCAGGTTGGCCCACGTGAGGCTCACAGTCTTAATCCCCATTTTACAGATGAGATGACTGAGGCACAGAGAAGTGAAGTGACCTGCCCAGTGTCACACAGCTGACAAGTGGCGGAGCCGGGATTAGAACCCCTGACTTCTGACTCCCAAGCCCGGGCTCTTTCAACTGAGTCACGCTGCTTCTCAATATAGCATATAGTACATATACTAGGTGCTTCTCAATATAGTATTATAGTATAGTATAAAGGTCTAATCACCATTGATTGTTTATTATTACTACTGCATTCAAAATCTGGTGAGTCAGATTTGGCCTGACACAGACACTGCTGAGGACATCTCTTCTCACCTGTGGGGATCAGAGCCCTCAGGCAAAATCAGACCAGTGTAAGCCCGTTGTGAGCCGGGACTATGTCAGCTGTGTGACTGTGGGCAAGTCACTTAACTCCTCTCTGCCTCAGTTGCCTCATCTGTAAAATGAGGATTAAGACTGTGAGCCTCACATGGGACAACAGGATGACCCTGTATCTACCCCAGTGCTTAGAACAGTGCTCTGCACATAGTAAGCGCTTAACAAATAACATTATTATTATGTCTGTTATAGTCCACTCTCCCAAGTGCTTAGTACAGAGTTCTTCACACAGTAAGGGCTCAATAAATATGATTGATTGATAGTGAGGCACCCAGGATGAACCTCAGTACCTAGACGACCTATTTTTTTTTTAGCCAGATCCTTCATGTCATCTTTGAGACACTTCAGACCGTATCCGGTATGAAGGATTCAAGAAAAGTCCGTGCAGACTTTAGCTTCATACATTACACGGGCGTGACAGTGTTTCTTTTGACAGACTTCCAGTGTCAAAAATGGACTCTGAATCGAAAACATTTCTCTCCTTCGGGAAGATAGAAAAAGATGACAGTGTGTCTGCCAATTGTAGACTGTAAGCTTCTTCATTCATTCATTCATTCATTCATTCATTCAATAGTATTTATTGAGCACTTACTATGCGCAGAGCACTGTACTAAGAGCTTGGAATGTACAAATTGGTAACAGATAGAAACAGTCCCTACCCTTTGACGGGCTTACAGTCTAATCGTTGTATCCAAGGATAACATCCACCAACTCTTTTGCATTATACTTTTCCAAGCATTTGGTACAATGCCCTGCACACAGTTAGTGCTCAGTAAATGCCATTGATTAATTAATCATTCTGTTTACCTTCCTAAAAGGATAGGTTTGGGGTTTATTATTTCAAAATGATATTTTATCATGATAGTAAACCAGAGCAATCTAATGCTAATTAGCAATTAGCATGAACAATTCAATGCTGTATTTCTGATTTGCCATACTCAAAGAAGCATTTCCAGGTGAATTACATTACAAATAGTTTCATGGTGCCAAATGTAAATAATTTGGATTGCAGATTCCAAATTCATTAATTATCCCAGGAAGACTATTAGCTTTTCACCTAAATGGGTTTTTATTAGAAGACTTCTGCACATTCATCAACTTCAGGACAAAGCTTCTACTTCACTTTTATACCCGGGAATGATTAAAAATGTGAAACCACATTGATTTTAAGTCAAGACATAACTGGAATGAATTTATTTTCATTTTAGATCATATAGTTCTCTGACTTTTTTCACTGGGGAGGGGAAAATCCTCAATAAGGGGTAGTTTCTGGTGGAAATCCAAACTGTTGCTTTTCCCTGCTTCTCCCATGGAAAGATGAAAGGGAGAAGCGGTGTGGCCTAGTGGTTAAACCATGGGCATGGAAGTCAGAGGGCCTGAGTTGTAATCCCAGCTTTACCACATGTCAGATGTGTGATCTAGGGCAAATCAGAGAAGCAGCAAATCAGAGGTCATGGGTTCAAATCCCAGATCTGCCACTTGTCAGCTGTGTGACTGTGGGCAAGTTACTTAACTTCTCTGTGCCTCAGCTACCTCATCTGTAAAATGGGTATTAACTGTGAGCCTCACATGGGACAACCTGATTACCCTGTATCTACCCCAGTGCTTAGAACAGTGCTCTGCACATAGTAAGCGCTTAACAAATATCAACATTATTACACCATCGTTTAGTACAATGCTTGGAGCATAGTAAGTGGTTAACAAATATCATTTAAAAAATTTGGAAATTCATTTCTAGAGGTTCTACTAGGAGTGAGTGATGAATCAACCTGAGTGATTCATACCACAAAAACTGCCTGAAAAACACGTCCATACATGTTATGCTACTGGGGATATGGAACTAGTCCTCTAATTAAAACTCCTTGATCTGTTTGTCCTCTGAGATTGGGTATCCCCAGTTACAATGAAAATTCCCTCACTATAAGCACTCTCCAACTTCTCCCTTCTCCCTTTAACCCAGGCTTATGGGGACCAAGTCTTGCTTCAGGCAGAAAGGTATGAGCCAAGAGGGCAGTGGTCGGAAGGAGAAGAACTGTGAAAAGAGCAAAGAGTGTGAGCTGGTGTATGGTGGAAAGAAAGAGTGGATCAATAGGAGGGAGAGAGCTGAGATTTTGAGCCCCCATGAGGGACAGGGACTGTGTCCAGCCTGTTTATCTTGAACTTACCCCAGCACTTAGTAAAGTATGTGGCACATAATAAACACTTTACAAACACCACAATTATTAGCATATAAAAATATTACCCTCGAAGCCAATCGACAGGTGTTTCTGCTTGGCACACAGAGGAATTGATTACCCTCAGGGCTCTGCACACAGTAAGCGCTCAATAAAAACGAGTGGATGAATATCTGAGAAGTTGAGATATGAGGACAGAACAACTTTTAGAAAAACTATCTGGGTAACAAAGTAAAATGTGGTGTGGAGGTAGAGAGACCAGGGAGAAGCCTGGTAGACTGGAAAACCCGGGGTATGGCAACTATCTGGAACAGAAAGCCTGGACTAGAGCCTCCTAGGCTTTTATGTCACCCATTTGTTTGGTTGTAAATTTAAAGAAATTATCAATGCGCAGTTCATTTTGGTACAAAAAGTTCACCATTATCAGTAGAAAATAGTTCCTGACTAAAATGCTTCAAACAGATTTCAGTAGCAGATGCCATATGTTTTCCCAAAGGAAAGTAAAAATGGCATCAAAGTAATAAAATACTAATGAGAACTTGGGTTCAATATTGCTAGAACATCTAGTGGAACATTCATTTTTGCTCAGCTCCAGATGTAGGATTAAACCTGCTTTCAGTCTTCGGTTGTTGCTGAAATTTTAATCTAAAATCGGAGCAACTTTTATATCTCAAAATACCAAATTTCAAGATGTGTTCTTTCTATGAAGCTGGCATCTAACACTTTGCCATCACCACACTGGTACTTCTAGAAAGTGTCAGAATGAAAATTACAAATCAGAATAGATGCCCAGAGGGGTAGGAAAGAATCCCAAACCAGAAAGTGAAATGTTTAGCCGGAAATTCTGTTTCAGACTTTTGACTCAACAGCCTGGTTTAAGACTGCCCATTACTGCCCAGTAAGTCATCTTAACTCTATGGATGTTATTCAGGTTGTAATAACAAAATGAAAACATTATGGTTTTCATTACGATGTGATTATTATTCTAGAGCAGGCTTGAAGTGGAAAGAAATGGTCGTCAGATGAGCTCAGTTAAAATAATTCCTGATCTCTCTGCCCAGCCTTCAGACCAATCAATCAATCAATCTACCAATGATATTATTAAATGCTTACTGTGTGCAGAGCACTTGGGAGAAGCAGCATTGCCTAGTGGATAGAGCACAAGACTGGGAATCAGGAGACCTGGGTTCTAATCCTTGGAGGTCCAACCCCTTGTCTGCTGTGTGACCTTAGGCAATTCACTCAACTACTCTGAACCTCAGTAGCCTCATCTGTAAAATGGGGATTAAATATGTGTTCTCCCTCCACCCTAGACTGTGATATTTGCAAGGAACTGGGACTGAGTCTAATCTGATTGTCCCATATCCATCCCAGCACTTATAGCAGTGTGTGGCACATAGTAAACACAACTCATACAGGCTTGGGAGTCAGAAGTCATGGGTTCTAATCACTTGTCAGCTGTGTGACACTGGGCAAGTCACTTCACTTCTCTGTGCCTGTCACCTCATCTGTAAAATGGGGATTAAGACTGTGAGCCTCATGTGGGACAACCTGATAACCGTGTATCTATCCCAGTGCTTAGAACAGTGCTTGACACAATAAGTGCTTAACAAATACCATCATCATCATCACCATCATTACTGAGCTCTGAATAAACATTTATTGAGCACCCTTTGGATGCAACACACTATACAAAATCTTTATTATGGAAATAAATTAACAGATGTGCAATTTCTTAACACCATGGATTAACTGGGAAGCAGTTTGGGAAAGTCACTTCCCTTCTCTGTGCCTCAGTTACCTCATCTGTAAAATGGTGATTGAGACTGTAGCCTCACGTGTCCAACCTGATTTGCTTGTATCCACCCCAGAGCTTAGTACAGTGCCTGGCAAATAGCTAGCGCTTAACAAATACCGTAATTGATATTTAAAGGCACTCAATCGTACAGTACTCTGCACACAGTAAGTGTTCAATAAATATGACTGATTGATTAAAATTTTTACTCTTGAAAACTCATTCCAAATCCTCTTTACTTTTAAAGTAATTTCAAGTCAACCTTAATATTTGAGTTGCTTTTGATTGGGCATGCTCAGACTTTACAGATCAATCAATGGTATTTAATCAATCAATCAGTCAATCGGAGCCTCTCGGCTTTTTAAATCCCATTAGGTTATTAGGAGAGAATCTAAAGCTGAACCTCCTTAGCGTGCTGTATTGATTAGACTGTGCACTTAATAAAGCTAATCCTTCCTGTTCACAGTTTTTTTTTGTTCTGTTTTGTTTTCCTTTGGGATGGGTAATACCCTGAATGAGTTGTGGAGATCAAGTTTTGAGTGAGTCTGATCATTTCTGCATCCAGTGGTTTAGGGGGAAAACACAAGCTGAGCTACTAAACAAGGATCGTTGGGTTCGATCCAGCAGAAAAGTCTGTGCTCAGTGGCAGTTTTGTTGCTTTATGCGATAGTCTTTCTGTTGGTACATTGGCATTCTGAGCAGTATATTGTAGTTCCTTGATTCTCTTCTAACTTCACCGTTAAGTGACCTTCTATATTTATCTCCACTTTAAAGCTCATTTCCTCAGGCATTTGAAAGTACCATAGTCTTTTAATTACAATTTTGCTCATTATATACACCCTTGGTAATCCATCATCCATTGTCTTCATAACAGGCATCCTGAATGAGACTCTCTTCCTGTCAAATTGCTATTCTATATCTTGAGTGGGGGAAAAACTTTTTTTTTTCATATGGAGTATCTCGGGTTGTGGATCCATTTAATCGCTTCAATCTGATTCTCCCACAAACCCTGAAGGGATCAAAATGTTGCCAGGGAAGTAATTGTGTTGCTTAGGACTCTACCTGGGTATAAATACAGCTTCCATATAATAATAATAATAACACTGAGTAAGTGCTTACTGTGTGCCAAGCATCATTTTAAGCACTAGGGTAGATAGAAGTTAATCAGGTTAGACAGTCTCTGCTTCACATGGACCTCACCAGGTATGAAGACCTGATCAGATTTAGCAGACTTAACAGAACACTTAAAGGAGATAGGACTTTCTGAGGATAGGAATTATGTCTACTTACTCTGTTGTACTCTTTCAAGTGCTTAGTACAGTTTTCTGCTTAGGGTAAGTGCTCAATAAATCATTACTGAATGATTGATTGACTGAATTTGGGCAGGGAATATGTCTGCCAACTCTGTTGAAATGTACTCTCCATAGTGCTTAGCACAGTTATCTGCAAATAGTAAACATTCAGTAAATATCGATGGTGATGATGAATTCCATAAAACCATAAAGGTCATGGGCAAGGCAAATGAGAAATTTTTGGCCAGCGAATTCCACGGCATTAGGATTTACCACAGTTTGGAGATAGTAGGTACAAAGCAAAGGAAACTCTTCTTTGTACAGAGGGCTGCTAACAATACAGAATTAGTTACCACAAGAAGTTGTGCAGGCCAATAATAACATTAGGTTCAGGACGGTTTGAAAGCATTATTGGACGAGTGGTCAATAACGTGTTACTAAAGGGAAAGTTAGGGATGTGGAGGGGAAAGGTTAGGTGTGTTAAATGGTCCATCCTCAAAAAAAAAAGTGAAGATTGATGCCAAGGAGGGTGAGTATCCCATGGCTCCTCCGAGAATCTTATTGCCTCTGTCAATGCAGAATACGGGGTTGCCAAGATACTATTGACAAGCCTGGTAATTGACCCCCAATTTTCATCTGGGATAAAGTACAGTCTGAGCATTTATTTTATTGTGTCCTTGGAAAACTTCCTTGGTCCTTCTGGTTTTCCGTTTCCTAATTTCAGCTCTTCATACAACTGCTTTGGTTCATTCTCCTCACCTGTCCCCAACTCACATTAAGGTGTGCTTGGAGACTGACTTCCATCCAGAAACTAATCGTTCATGATTTTATCTTTCCATTTGATATTAATGTGGCCCAAAGGTGATTCTGGTGGAACTGCTCAAGGAACTAAGTTACTTGTTTCATTTATATTAATGTACATCTCTCCCTTTAGACTGTAAGCTTGTTTTTTTATGGTGCTTGTTAAGCGCTTACTATGTGTCAGGTTGGTTAAAATCCGCAACCCACATGAGGTTCACAGCTTCAATCCCCATTTTACAGTTGAGCACAGAGAAGGGAAGTGATTTGTCCAAGGTTACAGAGCAGACAAGTGGCTGAGCTGGATTAGAATTTAAATCCTCCTGATTCCCAGGTCCATGCTCAATCCACACTGCTTGATTACGGGCAAGGAACATGTTACTAATTCTGTTGTATTGTATTCACCCAAGTGTTTAGTACAGTGCTCAGTCACATAGTAAGCACTCGACTGATTGAGTATGTATAGTCCAGTTCTCACAATAGTAGAGAAGGTTGGCGGCACTACAGGTAGACTGGCAGATCATTGATTAATTGCTTCTTGACTCCACTGGCAGTGGAGAAGGATCAGACAAGGCTCTCGTGTGGCCAGCCACACCACCAGGACACAACCCCCGAATCTAGATGAGCTTTTCAGGGGAGTTTAATTTGCTCAGTAGTTTACAGAGCCCGATCTCCTGATCTCATCAAATGACGCAAAATAATCAGATGAGACACAGTCTTTTCCCTCATGAGGCTCTGAGGCAATGAGAACAGGTATTTTATCCCCATTTTTACAGTTTAAGAAACTGAGGCATAGATCAGTTCAGCATCAAACATAAGCAGTGTGGCTCAGTGGATAAAGCCTGGGCCTGGGAGTCAGAAGGACCTGGATTCTAATCCAGACTCCACCACTGGTCTGCTGGGTGACCTTGGACAAGTCACTTCATTTCTCTGGGCCTCAGTTACCTCAAATGTATAATGGAGATGAAGATTGTGAGCCTCATGTGAGACAGGAACTTTGTCCAAAACATAGTGTGGTACATAGTAAGCACTTAACAAGTGCTATAAGTTCGGATTTAATGTACCCTTTGTATGATAGCTTGTGCGTTGAATAACTTGGTTTCATCATCAGAGTGGGAAGATACTGAAGTTTTCATTTGTTTGAAAGGGAGAGGCAAACCAAACTTTTAACAAGATTAATATTTCAGTCCCAGTTAATCAAGCACAAGCAGCAAGGATGTTTGAGTAAATGTATAGGGAAGATCACAAAACACTTCTTTTCTTACTGTTAAAATATTTCCCACCACATCTCAAAATAAGCAGGAAGCGTTTCTAGCCTAATTGACTTCACCAGCCATCCAGCTTTCTTCAACAGCTCATTATCCATAGAAATCAAAGTCCAATGTGAGGCTATTAGTTCTTAACAAGCAAAACGTAATCATGTTCAGACACAGTGATTATGCTTCCCAAACAAAGACAGTATCAGATCTTTTGGAAAACAAAACATATTATAGATCAGTCAGCCTTCTAAAAGATTTTGAACAAGAGAGCCAGCGGTGTTTCTACGATCAGTCGATGTTCAGTAGCTGAAATCGTCAGCAAAACTGACCCTTAGAGCAATAGTGGGAAGTAATGGAGAAGATAACATGATGGGAATGGAAATAATATATAGTTAGGGTTCTCAGAATAATTCTCTTCCATTATGTTAGCACTGCATTGTTATAATTTGAGCACAGTACTTCTTAGCACTCCAAAATGAGCTTCAGAACCCAGGGGGATTATGGATTTGGATCCATTCTGACCTCTTGCATCCTAACTAAAATCGAGGTGGTCACAGAACACTGTTGCTAATAGTGGAGGAACCAGGAATGATCAATAGTTGTTCCATACGTTCTCAAAGAAATCACATATGTTTAGACATGGCATATAAATTCTTAGACTTTGAGCCCGTCATTGGGCAGGGATTGCCTCTATCTGTCGCCAAATTGAACTTTCCAAGTGCTTAGTACAGTGCTCTGCACACAGTAAGCACTCAATAAATACAATTGAATGAATGAATAAATGTAATACAGAAAGGGAGAGCAGGAAGAGAAGCCAAACTCATTTTTGAATCCTTTAGTAAATAAAAGCATCTTCTTGGGTATAAGCACATATGTTCAGGGAAAAACACTTGTAGTTCAAATCTAAGGAGGAGGCACAAACACACGGAGATAAACTGAGCACCTAAACTTCACCCAGCCCAGATTTAAAAGATCCTCCTGGCTTGCTGACTGACGGAGCTGAATGGCCATGTTCCAGGACTCTAGGTGGTCAGACCCACCTCCTTCTAGAATTTCTCAGAGGATTCTGGGCATTTTATTTCCAGAGAGTGCTTCTACTCCATCTTTAGACGGCCTTGAGAACAGTTCTACCATCAAACAGGCTTCCGAAAATTTACCTCACCTGCTTAGCTAAGAAGGGAAATGGACAAAGGGCAGAAGAAGAAACAATTATTTAATAATGAGAGCCCAGGGGACCTGGGCTGGGGAGTGAAGAACTGTTTAGGAGTAACTAGGGTGTGATTCTAATCCTCTGCCCTTATCTCTAACTAGCACAGATGTTTGACCTCTTCTCCCACTCCCTTCTGTGTCAATCTGACTTGCTCTCTTTATTCACTCCCTCCCACCCAGCCCCACATTACTTATCTGTAACTTATTTATGTGAATATTTGTTTCCCCCTCTAAACTGTAAGCTTGTTGTGGGCACGGAATGTGTCTGTTTTTTGTTATATTGTACTCTCCCAAGAACTTAATACAGTGTTCTGCATACAGTAAGTGCTCAGTAGATACGACCGAATGAATGAATGAACCTCCTGGCTCTACCTGCTTAATTGGCTATTTTTATTCATTTTACTGGAAGTCAGTCAATCGTATTTATTGAGCACTACTGTGTGCAGAGCACTGTACTAAGCATTTGGGAGAGTACTGACATATTACCTGCCCACATGAGCTTATAGTCTGTCCAGTCATATGTGTCCAACCCAATTACTTTTTATCTACCCCTGCACTTAAAACAGTGATTGGCACAAACAAAGCACTTCACAAATGCCATTATTATTATTACTTGTTTTTCCTTTTCATCATTCTCTAAAGCACTAGAGCTCTACTCCTGGAAGATCCGATCGATTAAAATCTTTCTGTACAAAGTGCCCTAGAGGCTGATGTTCTTAAGAGTTCCATTGTATTCCCACCATTTGGAGGGAGGTGAATTCTCATGAGCAAAACAACCCATGTCAGGAAGGAAGTTTCCTATTTATTTCCAGGATTTGGTTTCCTACTGTGGTTTCTACTCTTTAGAAGGCAGTAGGAGAGTTTAGGTCTAAATTTGATCCTTGGCTAAAAGGAGCATTTGTTTTTCCAAAGGTGAACTTGGTTCATTGAATAGAGTGACTGGAAATATTTGGGTCTGGCTTGGAAGTTTCCCACTGAATCAAATAGAATTAGTTGGCACACGAAAAAGAACTTCTGGTCTGTAAGGGTGAAGTAACCACTCAACAGACTACTGGGGGAGTTGAGAATCTCTATCCCTGGAGATCTTTAAGAAAGTAATAGATGATGGTTGAAACATTGACCTCATTGGAGGCAAAGGGGTGGATCACCCAGATGACTCTGTGGTTATACTAATAATGATGGCATTTGTTAAGCGCTTTCTATGTAGCAAGCACGGTTCTAAGCACTGGAATAGATGCAAGGTTATCAGGTTGTCCCAAGTGGAGCTCACAGTCTTAATCTCCATTTTACAGATGAGGTAACCGAGGTCCAGAGAGAAGTTAAGTGACTTGCCCGAAGTCACAAAGCTGACAGGTTGCAGAGCTGGCATTAGAACCCCTGACCTCTGACTCCCAAGCCCATGCTCTTTCCACTAAACCATGCTGCTTTTCCAATCCAGAGATGTTTTACAGCTCCACTGAATTCTGTCCATTTCACTGCTCAGGAACACTTTGATCAGGGACAATACTATGAGTTGTAACAACAATGATAATAATAATGGTATTATGTGCTTACTATGGGCCAAGCACTGTGTTAAACTGGGGTAGATCCAAGACACACAGAGGAGACACATTCCCCATCCCTCTTGGGACTCACAGTCTTAGAGGAAGAGAAAATAGGTATTATATCCCCCTTTTACAAAGAAGGAAATGAGGCACCAAGAAGTTAATGGATTTGCCCAAGGTCACACAGCAGGTCAGTGAGAGAGTTGAGAGTAGAACCTGTGTCTCGTATTCCCGGTCTCACAATCTTTCCAGGAGGCCTGGAACAGAAAAAAAAAGAAATAAAGCTCAAAACAAATTACATTTGTTCCTTTACTCCTGGCAAAAGACTGATGGAGAAGGAAGGTCAAAGTTCTGGTCAATATATGGCTTTTAGGTTCCCTCAGGGGTTCCAATTATCCATGCTCTCTTCACCCTGACCTCTTTACCCATTCCCCCGCCTCCCCCCACCCCCAAAACATACACATACACACACCCCCAACCCCCACTCTGAGGCCTGGCTTTGGACAATGGTGAGTGTTGACTTTCTATGGGAATTACCCATCTCATTTCAGCAAATCGTGCACTGGTTTGCCACCTGTATCATTTGGATCCTGCTTCTTTCAGCGAGCGAAGTCTAGGTTTCCCGGCTGCTCCGGGGAAACGTAAACAAAATTAAATTTCAAATGAAGAACTGGCGGCGATATATTGCACACTGCTGCTGGAGTTCCACATGATGAGTCGTCCTCTCTCTCCCACTCTGCATTAATGATATTCTCTTTCTTTGTTTCCCCATCTAGCTGGATGCCCAGGTGATTTGTTCTTTCTTTGATTAGCATCCTTGGCATCTCTTGCACCTTGGCTGATAGCTGTGCCACGTCGATGCTGTTCTCGGCCTGTAGCGGCTACAGGCAATTGTGCGGCTCTTCTCGTCTCCTCACTAATCCTCTTTTTCTTTACGGCCTCTGCTGAACTAGAAAGCTCCCTTCCCATTGCTGTGTGAAACATCTTTATCACAGACTGGAGAGTCACTGGCTTGGGAATTTCAGAGAGGCCTAATAGAAAGAGTACAGGCATGAGAGTCAGAGGACCTTGGTTTTAATCCCAGTTTTGCCATTTGCCTTCCATGTGACCTTGGGCAAGTCAATTATTTTCTATGTGCCATAGTTTACTCATCTGTAAAACCAGTATTCAGTACCTAAGGATTCAAAACCAATACTTCCCTGCTCTATGGACAACTGGCATAAAATATATTACTATGGGAAAGTTAGGGATTAGCGAGAGAAAGAGAGAGGGTAGAAATCATTCTCCTAGATATCAAGGAGGTCAACCATAACATTTAAAATTGGTGATGATGGATCACTGAACTGCATCAATCAATCAATCAGTTGTAATCTTGAAAGCTTTCTGGGTGCAGAGCACCATGCTAAGTGCTTAGAAGAGTACAGCATAACAATATGACAGAACTGGTAGACAAATTTCCTGCCCACAATGAGCTTACAGTCTAGAATAAAGAAATAATTGCCTTTGGAATTGTTGAAAGTTTTTTTATGGGAAGTTTCAAACATTTGTTTTAAACAACTACTTTCAAGATACAAAAACTTTAGGTCAGTTGCTAATTTGTATATTATCTTGAAATCAAAGGACCTGAAATTGGAAGCGTCCAACTTATTCTCGACTGGTGTCTTCTGTATTTTACCTGCTAGCCATCCCTGCTCAATCAGTTTTATCTCACCATACTTCCTTTTACTTTCACCCTCTTCTTTCCCATTTGTGTATGTGTGTCGTCTTTTGACCAATTTTCATCCATTTCTTTTCTTTTCCTTTAATAGTCTTCAACTCAACTTTATTTCCCCTTCCCCCTGTTGGCATTTGAAGCCCCGCATGAGCAAGTTGTCCTGTTTCCTTCTTTGTAGGCTTGGGAGGACCTGGCACTATGTGACATTTTTGACAGAGCATGATAGGATTTTGAAAAAATGGAAACTGTCGACAGACCAAATCAGACACATCTGACAGAGTTCGGTCTAGTCTGAGTCTGTCAACCCCAAGGCTGGGCACCTCCAAGGAAATTTAATGAATGCAGGACTGTAATCACAGCTTCCAGATATTGAGGCATTAGAAAAGAACCCAAGATGCTTGTAAGAGAAAAGAGATGGACTTCAGAGAATAAGGCAGAGTTGACTTATTCCAAAGGACCCAACTCTTTCAGGGAAAGCCAGCTTAATGATGTTGATGACCAGACCAAGGGAAAACAACAGCTACCTTTTTACCACTATCAGACCCAGTTCTACACATAAATTATGGAGCAAACACACATCGAAGACTCAGTTCCTGCCTTAACACCATTCACACCTGGTGCTTTGAGCCACTGAGAATATCAAAAATGTACTCACAGTTCCCATGATTTCCTCTGCCTTGCCTGCGGGGGAAACCTACCTTTTTCCTCCACTCTTTAGTGATTACTCATAGGGACATTAGATGCAAGTGAGATTTCTCTTCCTTGAAAGAAACAGATACTTCAGAGAAAATATATTTTATTCAGCCCACTCGAAAACAAAGGGGAAGATGTATTTGAAAACACTAATGGGGCTCGTAATAGCCTATCTCAATCATACAAATCACGGGACCCACGCATAGTCAAATCTCATTATGTCATGTGACTAAAATGGAGACCTAGGTAGGATACTTGTGTGGGTTCTGACTCTTCAAATCTCGTTAGCTGAATCAAGCACAACTCTTGGATTGCTGAGCTCTAAAATGAGTCTTATCCCTTCCTGATTGCTGCAATCAGCAAATGAGTTGTTCCTATTATTGCTACCCTTCTTGAATTAATTATGGATTCCGCAAAAGTTGAGCTGAAGGAATGAACACAGAATACTTAACCCTATTAGCTGTGGGAAAGTTTTCATAACATAAGGACTCATGAATTATAATTGGGTTTTAGGGAGGAAGTATTTGGTCAAAGCAGAAAGGTGACTTCAGAAGAAAAGAGAGGGGGTTTCTCTTTCTGTGAGCTGTCCAACAAGAAATGTTATTCCCTTTAGAACTAATATACCATCTCCTGATCTGTTTGCCTTTGGGGAATAAGCAGCGTTTTCTTGCTGGTTTAACTGATGTTCCCATTGTCACACAATGTCCAGCGGAATTCCTATTTCTATCTGTGTGTTGAGTGGATTTTGGTTTGTTTTTCTTGTGCCCTAGAAGATTAAGGTTCATGATAAATTGGATTTGGATGAGGCAGACAATCTTGGGCTCCTTTTTGAATTTCTTTTGAGGTGAACAAGGTATCATGGCCAAGTAGAAAAAGCACATGACTGGGGGTTAGGATGCCAGGTTCTAATTCAGACTTCACCACTTGCCTGCGGTGTGACCTCCAGCAAGTCATTTAACATTTCTGTCCCTCGGTTTCCTAATATGCAAAATGAGGATAAAATGACTGTTCTCCCACCTTCAAACCTCATGAGGCTCGAATAATAATTATAATTATTATTATTATAGTGGTATTTGTTAAATGCCTACTATGTGCCAAGCACTGTTCTAAGCGCGGGGTAGATACAAGGTAATCACGTTGACCCATGTGGGGCTCACTGTCTTAATCCCCATTTTACAGATGGGGTAACTGAGACACAGAGAAGTGAAGTGGCTGGCCCAAGGTCACACAGCAGACAAGTGGAGGAGCCAGGATTAGAACCCACGTCTTCTGACTCCCAAGCCTTTGCTCTTTCCACTAAGCCACACTGCTTGGCACATAGTAAGCACACGCTTGGCATCAGATAACTGACAGATAATTGCTCTCTCCCACTTCAACGTCTTACTGAAGGCACATTTCCTCCAGGAAACCTTCCCTGACTGAGCCTTCATCTCCTCTTCTCCCATTCCCTTCTGTGCCCCTCATACTTGCTTCTTCATTCATCCTCCATCCCTTCCCCACAGCACATCTATATAAATATATATATATATATATATATATATATTATTTATTTATTTATTTATTTATCTATTTTTTTATATAGATGCCTGTCTCCCCCTTTAGATTATGAGGTCGTTGTGGGCAGGGAATGTGTCTGATATTATAATATACTCTCCCCAGTACTTGGTAGTGCTTTGCACACAGTAAGCGCTCAATAAATCAGATCGACTTGAATGGAATCAGGGTCTGGGGGTGGGAGGGAGAGGTGGGCAGGGGTCCTAGGCTGGGTCCCCGTCTCCGCCTCACTCCAGACCGTGGAAATGACAAATCTGCTCAGAGCAGTGGAGCTCACCTCACACTGAGGTTTGGAGCTGGGGGAGGAGAGAGGAGGCAGGGAAAATTTGGCCCCGCAACCCGATACACCACGGCAGCAGAGGGTCTAGGGGAGGGGCTCTGTGCTAGCGACAACCCGAGGCTCATCTCTGTGCCATGGACCCCAAGCCTGAGGATTAATAAGGGCAGCAATGAGCACTTACTATGTAATAATGATAAGAATAATTGTGGTATCTGTTAAGCGCTTATAATGTGCCACGCACTGTGGTTTAAACGCTGGGGTGGATACAAACAAATCAGAATGGACATTGTTCCTGTCCCATGAGGGGCTCGGTCTTAATCCCTATTTTACAGATGAGGGAACCGAGACCCAGAGACGTGAAGTGACTTGTCCAAGGTCACGCAGCAGACAAGTGGCAGAGTCGGTAATCGAACCCATGACCTTCTGACTCCCGGGCCCGTGCTCTATCCACTAGGTCACAGGGGAGCACCACTTATCCATTTGTGTTCTTCATTCCGGCTCTTCATGAATTCAATCCTGCCATTTGGAAATGGCTTTGCCAGGAAAGAAGCAGAGTTAAGATTTTTATTTTTTCCAACAAATGTAATTGGAAACATTTCACAGCTCCTGAAGCTCGAGGATAAAATGTAAAAAAGAGCCTTTAGACTCCCTGTTAGTGTTGCTGCCTAGGTGCTTAAGAACATAAAATTTAAAACTCTTTTCTCAAAACTGCTGTGAAGAAATTCCAGTTTACCATAATTGGTGACTCCCAGCCTTTATTCCATATCATTAATGAATCGCTCATTCATTTGAGCAGCCTCATCTACCCAGGGGAATTATCAATATAAAGACTAAAATGCTACAGAAAGAAAACATTCTGCCATTGATTGGCAGGTGTTTTATGCTGTTAAATGAATGTGCACTTTAAAAATCCCTTCTCTTTGTAATTGCCCTGTAAAACAGAGGCTGCAGAAACTGAATCTCTGTGCTTAGCCTGCTTCCCCTGCAGTTACCGCAAAAGGAACTATCGGAAAGAAACCTGGAAGAGAAATGTTCTTGTCATTATGGGATGCAAATTGCATTTCCACTTTGTTTTCCTTTGTAGCTTTTGTGGGGCCTTTCCAAAATGTCTCAGAATCAGCCTAGTGCTTGGAAGGCCTGGCATGCAGCATTCCACACCCCTGGCAGGTGGAGGGAGGTCAGGTCGGGGCTCTCCCATTCATGAGTCACCCACACTGCAGGGAGGGAATGCTGAATAATAATAATAATAATAATAATGGCATTTGTTAAGCGCTTACTATGTGCAAAGCACTGTTCTAAGCACTGGGGGGAGATACAAGAGCCCAGGCCTGGGCATCAGAGACTTTTAATCCCATTACTGCCACTTGTCTATGTGACCTTGAGCAAGTAGCTTTACTACTCTGTGACTCACTTTCTTCACCTGTAAATTGGGGATTAAATACTTGTTCTCCCTCCCCTTTAGACTGTGAGCCCCATGAGGGACAGGGACTGTGTCCTACTTGATTATCTTGTGTCTACTCCGGAATTTAGTACAGTGTTTGGCACATGCTAAATGTTAAAAAAATCATTATTATCAAGTAATAATAATAATAATAATAAAGTTATTTTGCTTCTGACATTCTCCTAACTGGATCCAGGGTGAATAATAATAATTAAAACATAATAATAATATAGTTATTTTGCCTCTGATACTCTCCTACCTGGATCTAGGGTGAGTAATGATTATTATTGTTTTATTATTATTATATAATAAAGCTCCTTTGCCTCTGACACTCTCCTACCTGGATCCAGGGTGAAGTCACATGCCAAGCCACTTAGAGTAACATGATGGCAGTGGGAAAGGAAATGGGTGGATTGTTCTCCCATGTCCACTGGTGAAATCAAGTAGTTGTCCACTGGGATTCCAAGAGATATAGGACCTGGAACTGCTCTCCCTGCTCTCCTAGAATTATCCCAGGTTAACCCAACCCAACTAGTTGATGCCTCTGCCCGATACCTTTGCCCTGGTGAACAGGCCAGTTTTAGTGTTCAGGAAACTCTGACCTGTGTCTCTTTCCTTGAGCAGAATGAAAGAGTAAGGAGTTACCATTGTATAATCATCAAAGAGATCTGGTTGGTCCATCTTATCACCCCAATAATAATAATAATAATAATGTTGGTATTTGTTAAGCGCTTGCTATGTGCCGAGCACTGTTCTAAGCGCTGGGGTAGACACAGGGAAATCAGGTTGTCCCACGTGGGGCTCACAGTCTTCATCCCCATTTTACAGATGAGGTAACTGAGGCACCGAGAAGTGAAGTGACTTGCCCACAGTCACACAGCCGACAAGTGGCCGAGCCGGGATTCGAACCCATGACCTCTGACTCCAAAGCCCGTGCTCTTTCCACTGAGCCACGCTGCTTCTCTAACCCCAGGAAAGGGTCATTCAACCATCTGGAAGGACAACACACTTCAATCAATAGTATCCGTGCAGAGCACTGTACTAAGCATTTGGGAGAGATCAGTAGAATTAGTAGACATCAGTAGACAGAGAAGTGACATGGGCTAGTGGAAAGAGTATTGGCCTGGGAGTCAAAGGACCTGGTTCTAATTCTGGCTCCACCACTTGTTTTCTGCGTGGCACTGGGCAAGTCACTTCGCTTCTCTGGGCCTCAGTTTCCTCCTTTGCAAAATGGGCATTCACTTCTTGTTCTCCCTCCTATTAAGACTATGAGCCCCATGTGGGCAGTGACTGTGTCCAGCCCGATTAACGTGTAAGAACCCCAGTGCTTAATGCAGTACTTGGCATATAGTAAGTACCATAATAATTCCCTCTAGACTGTAAGCTTGTGGTGGGCAGGGAATGTGTCTACCAATTCTGTTATACTGTACTCTCCCATGCTTAGTACAGTGTTTTGCACACTGTAAGCTCTCAATAAATACAACTGATCAATTGGTTGAACCGACTCTGCCTTCAAGGAACTCAAAGTCTAGTTGGGGAAGACAGACAATAGAAGAAATACCAGCTAGTAGGAAGAAATATGTTTTAAAGATATGGAGAAAAATGAATATTCAAGTTCTTAGGTGATGCAGAAGGTCTGAGGTGCCCAAAAAAGGAAAATAGAATGGAGAGAAAAAAACTTAATCAGAGAAGATTTAGGTTCTTCATATCATCTCTGATGTATATTCCAAGCACTTAGTACAGTGCTCTGCACAGAGTAAGCTCTCAATAAATACGATTGAATGAATGAATGAATGAATGAATGAATGAATGAATGAATGAATGAATGAATGAATGCACCCTATGCCTCAACCAGAGTGTGTGAGAGCTTTTGGAAAACAGCCAGTTATAAGAAATGGTTCATTGTTCCTTTAGGAATTGATCAAACGGTGGCATTCGCTTATTTCCTCTAAACTGTAAGCTCTCTTGTGGTCAGGGAATGTGTCTACCAACACTGTCATGTTGTACTTTCGGAAACACTTAGTACAGTGCTCTGCACACCATTGATGATAATGAAATCCCATTGAGGATGAGTGTTTACTGAATACTAACTGAGATCAGGGCATCGGAAAATCTCCCACCCGATGTTGGGGTGTCAGAAGATCATGGGTTCTAACCTCAGCTTCACCACATGTCTTCTGTGTGACGTTGGGCAAGTCACTTCACTTCTCTGGGCCTCAGTTACCTCACCTGTAAAATGGGGATTGAGACTGTAACCCCCTGTGGGACAGGGAGTGTGTCCCACATGATTTGCTTGTATCCACCCAAGTGCTTAGTACGGTTCTGGGCACCCAGTAAGCGCTTAACAAATACCACAGTCATCATTATTACTATGTGGTATTAAATCCCTTTGGAAATATCATAAGAAAATTGAACACCATCTAGAACACTGGATGCTACCTAAAAGCCGAGTGAACATGTTGAACAAGTAATTCTTAAAAACCTCAGACAAAAAAGACATGAAAAGCCTAGAAATAATCACATTTCTCGGCTCTGAAATGTGGAACAGTGCTGAGCAGGCCTAATCTGTCCTTCAGTGTGTCCCTTGGGTGCATAACAACTTTTGTGCTCACTCTCATCTTTCTAGGGAAGGGGGAACATGGGAAGCCTTATCCCCTTACTGAAGAAGACCATGATGATTCAGCTTATAGGGAAAACGGCTTCAACATTTTCGTGAGCAACAACATCGCTCTCGAGAGATCACTGCCAGACATTCGCCATGCTAAGTAAGTACCGAGCCCAGGAGGTGTGGAGTGAATTTTAGTGCTTCTGTTTAATCGAAGGGTTGATTGCAATGCTTGTGAATGTGTGCAAATGTCCGTTGATAGTCCATCTAGAATCTGTTGGGATAGTCATTTGTTCATCCATTCCTTCATTCAGTTGTATTTATTGAGCACTTACTGTGTGCAAAGCACTTTAGTAAGCGCTCAAGAACATAGAATATAAAAGTAAACAGATACATTCCCTGCCCACTATAAGCTCACAGTCGAGAGGGGTAGAAATTATGAGATAGTTAAAGGGGGACTTTCAATATCTGCTTCAATAGAGGGTGTTGATTGTCAACAGCAACAGTCGAAAAACCAAATAATGAGGGGTGTCGAGAGGTCAACGCTTGAACCAAGCAGCTCCCTGATCTACCATTCTGCTCCAACAGCTACGGCTGACTATGGTATAGGAGAGGGAAGTCTGAGCTCATGAGTTGAAATCACCCACTTTGCAGTAATTGAACTGTTGTTTGGGAGCGACTTCGGGTAGAGTAAATTATGTATACTAAGATTCCTGGGGGTCCAGATGATGACTGACTGCCGCTCAAAGAAAAGCAGCAAGGCCTAGTGGATGGAGCTTGGGCCTTGGAGTCTAAAGCACCTGGATTCTAATCCTGGCTCCTCCAGTTGTCTGCTGCGTGACCTTGGGCAAGTCACTTAACTTCTCTGTGTCCAGTTACTGCATCTGTAAAATTGTGATTAGTAATAATAATAATGATGGCATTTATTAAGTTCTTACTATGTGCCACGCACTGTTCTAAGTGCTGGGGGGATACAAGGTAATCAGGTTGTCGATGAGGTAACTGAGAGAAGTTAAGTGATTTGCCCAGATTCACACAGCTGACAAGTGGCAGAGCCGGGATTAGAACTCATGACCTCTGAATCCGAAGCCCGGACTTTTTCCAGTGAGCCATGTGACTTCTCATAGGCATTAGTACTGTGAGCCCCACGTGAGCTATGGACTGGATCCAACCCGATGAGCTTGTATCTACTCCAGTGCTTAGTACAGTGACTGGCACATACTAAGAACTTAACAAATACCATAAAACAAAGAAGATGGCTGCATTATTTTGATTGTTGAATACTTCATGCCCCCCACCCCTCATCATCACTTTTCAATCATCACAAAGAAATTAAAAGGGGGAGGTGATACTAATGCAAAGTAGCCATACCCATCCAGAACGTATTAGCTTCTTCCTTTCCCAAGAAACTTTTCTGTTTTGGGGAAAGTGGAGAGTGGGAGAAAGAGAAAGGGAAAAAAAAAGATAATGAAAATCAATGAATTTGATCCTTTGAAAGTTAGAGAGAGGCTGGAGCAAATGATGAATGGCCAGCGAGTTTAGGCTCATCAAAGCCTTGAAAAACAAATTAGAAGTTGGCTCCAGAGAAAAACTGCTCAGTGATCACGGTTTTTCCACATTGTTTACTAAGTGTCAAATTGCGACTATTTTTAATTCACTTGGAAAGGAAAATGCTTCCAGGTTTCCTCATGAGACCCTAAATGAATTTGCATTTTCCAACTCCATTTGCATAGGATGACCGTGAAGAACAAATCCATTTTTCCCCTGCAAACTGTGTGTTTTTAAATATTTTGTTTATGCCCCGTGGCTGGCCGCATTATTCCCAGGTCACCAGAAATCATCTTCAGTAATTCCCACTGGCCTAGAACATTTCCAGTGATGGGGAATTTTAATACATAATTGCATAGATACATACATAGATGCATTAAATTGCACTGTAGGCATGCTAAATCCACTCCTAGAACAGTCTCTTCCTCAAATCTCTTAATTTGCATTCATGTGGAAAAGGCTGCTGAGGGAAGCAGGACAGGAAATAATTGGCATCAAAAGAAGCTTAAACATGGGGGTTTTTGGTGCCTCCTGTCTTGCAGTTTGATAACTGTCGAGGTCCCGTGGTGACCTTAGGTTGGGTCAAGGGGCAGTTTCCAGGTGGCAGAGGTTGAATCAAGGGAGAGAGGGAGAGAGAGAGAGAGAAAGGGGGAGAGAGAGAGAGAAAGGGAGAAAGAAGAGGATAGAGAAAGAAAGAAAAGGAGAAAGAGGGTTAGAAAGGTAGGAGAGAAAGAAAGAGAGAAAGAGAAAGAGATAAAGAAATGGAAAGGAATATATGTTTGAAGACTCCTTGTACAGGTGAACTAACAAACCACATGCACCTTATCTTGGAAATTCAGCAGCAACTGAAGTCACTTCGTCGCCACTGCCCATTCAGAGGCAGGGACCATGTCTAATTCCCATCTGTATATTTTTTCCCAGAGTTCAGAATGGTATTCTGCACCCAGAAAACATTTAATAAATACTATTACTATTATAATTACTAGTACTACTAAAGCAGCATAGCCTGATGGATCAAGCCTGGGCCTGCGAGTCAGAGGACCTGAGTTCTAATCCTGGCTCCGCCACTTGTCTATGTGACCCGGGGCAAGTCGTTTCCCTTCTCGATGCCTCCGTAACCTCATCTATAACAAGGGGATTAAGACTATGAGCCCCATATGGATCTGTGTCCAACGTGATTTAGCTTGCCTCTACCTCAGTGTTTAGAACAGTGCTTGATCATAGTAAGTGCTTAACAAATCCCGTCATTATCACTACTACTATTGCATAGCCTTCATTAGAGGATCATTTTAGCTTTTCAAACAGCACTTGGTCATTTTTATTCATAATCAACCCACAGCACCCTTAAGAGGAAATTACTCTTTGAAATGACAATCGCAGAGGAAGCCCAAGAGTAAACTCACTTAAAATAGATTCCCCGCCTTCCGCAAACCGGTACCTACCGCTCGTATCCACCATAATGGCATAAGGTCAAAATATTACTCTCTAATGAGTCAAGGATCAATAAGAATTCAGCTTTAATGAAGACTGCTTAATTAAGGAGATGGAAGAAGCACGCAGAATGTGGACCGGTGCCATAGACACTCCCGACTGTTCCCTGTAAGTGAACAGTGATCATCCATAACTACAGGCTCAAACTGTGACCTCACCTCTCTCTGCTTATTCGCCACGGCCCAAAACATTTGTTCTTGCCATTTAATCCCCTTGGGGATGTTGTATCTTATGTGGATGAGCCCTGGGTAATCCCTGGGTCATCTGGCCTGTAGAAGAGGAGATTGGAAAGGTGAATAATCTTAAACACATAGAGCAAGAGGAGTATAAGGTCCTTGTGTGCAGGAAGCACGTCTTATGTTTCTGTGTTATTTCCCAAGTGTTTCTTTGGGAAGCAGCACGACGCAGTGGATCGAGCACGGGCCTGGGAGTCAGAAGGTCATCGATTCTAATCTCGGCTCCACCATTTCATTCAGTCGTATTTATCGAGCGCTTACCGAGTGCAGAGCACTTTACTAAGCGCTTACCCATTTGTCTGCTGTATGACCTTGGGCAAATGACTTCATTTCTCTGTGCCTCGGTTACCTCATCTGTAAAATGGGGATTGAGTCTGTGATTCCCATGTGGGACAGGGGCTGTGTCCAACCCAGTTTGCTTGTATCCACCCCAGTGCTTAATACAGTTCCTGGCAGATAGTAAGTGCTTAAGAAATACCATAATTATTATTATTTTTACCATGCACTCAGGACCAGTAGCTACTATTGTTACTATCGATACTAGAGAAGTAGCGTGGCTTAGTGCAAAGAGCCGGGGTTGGGAGTCAGAGGTCATGGGTTCTAATCCCAGATCCACCACTGTGGTGTGTGACTTTGGGCAAGTCACTTAACTTCTCCGTGCCTCAGTTCCTTCATCTTGAAAATTGGGATTAAGACTGTGAGCCCCACGTGGGACAACCTGATTACCTCATATCTCCCCCAGTGCTTAGAACAGTACTTGGCACATAGTAAGCACTTAACAAATACCATTATTATTATTATTATTATTATTATTGTTATTACCTCTACAACTACTAATATGAAACAAGTTTTCAACTAGGGCCCCTCTCTCTAATACTTTGAACTGAGAAGTGGACTGCAAACCTACTTCTAGTCGGGTGTCAACCAATATCCATGTTGGTTTCATTTGTTTTTAATAGGTTTTCATTCATTTATTCATTCAATAGTATTTATTGAGCACTTACTATGTGCAGAGCACTCTATTAAGCGCTTAGAATGTACAAATCGGCAACAGATAGAGACAGTCCCGGCCCATTGATGGGCTTACAGTCTAATCGGGGGAGAGGTTTTCATTCACAGCGAGTTCAAACTACCATCGACTGTCCTTTTCAAAATCTGTTGGGTTTACCTAAAGCTGAGGAGTTGGCCAAGGATCGTCTTTATTATTTTTCCAAGAAGTTCGACATAAATTTAGGATTGGTGATTGTTAGACCATTCTCTCCACTGTACGTATCCCTTACAGTCATGGTACAAGGATGCTGGAGAGTGAGTCCTTATTTTGGAAGAACAGACTCAAAATAATCAAAGGGACAATTTACATACGGGCAACGCTACTTGTCTATGAATACTTATTAGAGAAATTCTGTGAGCAAGAAATGCAGATTTTTGACCCATTTTTAGCATTATTTTTTCTTTCCCCATGTTCCTTGTGGTTGCCATCCTGACCCTTGTTTGGGGAATTCCCAGTGATTCTGCTACCAATGTTAGCTGAGAAGGTTGATCAGATAGCCAAATTGACTAGCCTCAGGCTACAAAATAAAAACAGCTCAGTGTCAGGAAAGACTGTCAGTAAAGAAGCAGCATGGCATAGTGGATAGAGCACGGGCCAGGGAGTCAGAAGGTCATGGGTTCTAATCCCGGCTCCACCACTTGTCTGCTGTGTGACTTTGAGTAAGGCACTTCATTTCCTTTGAGCCTCAGTTACTTCATCTGTAAAACGGGCATTGAGACTGTTGAGCCCCACGAGGGACAGGGACTGTGCCCAACCTGATTCACTTGTATC